>NC_080470.1:2675000-2982500 GCF_030265055.1 Doryrhamphus excisus
GGTACACCCTGGACTGGTGGCCAGCCAATCACAGGGCATATATAGACAAACATATATATATATATATACATATATATATATATATATATATATATATATATATATATACATATATATATATATATATATATATATATATATATACATATATATATATATATACATATATATACATATACATATATACATATACATATATACATATACATATATACATATACATATATACATATACATATATATATATACATATATATACATACATATACATACATATACATACATATACATACATACATACATACATATATATATATATATACATACACATATATATATATATATATACACACACACACATATATATATATATAAACTAATATATATAACTTTTGTATGAGAGTTTTTTTAATGATACATATTTGCATTGTTACACTACAAAACTGGCTGCACGGTGGTCGTGTGGTTAGCGCACACCAAAAGTTCAATTCCACCCTCGGCCATCACCCTTTGCGTGGGTTTTCTCCGAGTACTCCGGTTTCCTCCCACATTCCAAAAACATGCTAGGTTAATTAGTGACTCCAAATTGTCCATAGGTATGAATGTGAGTGTGAATGGTTGTTTGTCAATATGTGCCCTGTGATTGGCTGGCCACCAGTCCAGGGTGTACCCCTGCCTCTCGCCAGAAGACAGCTGGGATAGGCTCCAGCACCCCCACGACAGTATCACTCGGATACTGTGAACATCCAGCAGCAACACAACATTTTGGCATGACTACTATTTTGATGAAAAATATACTGAACCAGGGCTGCAAAGCGGCTGGGTGGTTAGCACACAGGCTTCACAGCTAGGAGACCCAAGTTCAATTCCACCCTAGGCCATCTCTTGTGTGGAGTTTGCATGTTCTCCCCGTGCATGCGTGGGTTTTCTCCGGGTACTCCGGTTTCCTCCCACATTCCAAAAACATGCTAGGTTAATTAGCGACTCCAAATTGTCCATAGGTATGAATGCGAGTGTGAATGGTTGTTTGTCTATATGTGCCCTGTGATTGGCTGGCCACCAGTCCAGGGTGTACCCTGCCTCTCGCACGAAGACAGCTGGGATAGGCTCCAGCACCCCCGCAACCCTCATGAGGAAAAATCGGTAGAAAATGAAATAATAATAATAATAATAAATGTGCTGCAATCATTACATCCCGCCTCTTCCTGCTTTGTGTATGTACTATGCAAGCAGTCTAGTTGCTTGTTGTCAGCTAATGATAGCAATTTGTCAAAGTTTAGCCACTAACGTTGGCTATCATTGAATGTACAGCCTATTGTAACAACAACATGACTGCAAATTGTTGTTCAAACCTCTGAGATGATCTCGAGGCGAAATAAAACCTTTTTTTAATATGAAATATAAAAGGTAACCATAACTATTGTAAAACCGTGTCACCCTAACCTAGACTTCAAACAGTTCGATATTCCATTTTATTATTCGGACTAAGATAACATCCACAATGAATGACAATTGCCGACTGCAGCGAACCTTGTAGTGCGGAGTGTGGGGCGGTGAAAAACAAAACAATAGCAACTGTTGAATTAAACATTTTTACGAACGTTTTTCTTGCCGAAGTGTTTAAAACGACTATGCTAGCATGCTAATGTAGCTGTTGTTGTCGTCCAGCTAGCTAGTCGAGGACGAGATCAAAACAAACCACAGCTGGGGACAGCGCCTGATATTAACGCTAACGTTCGGGCTGCTCTATATAAATACATAAATTATTTTATTTATTTTTTTAATTATGAATTGATTGCTTAGCTTGAATGCTGGTGGTTTAGCCGAAATATTCATTCATAATCAGTTGTAAATAATCCACTAGCCGGAGGACAGGTGTACATTTCACTCTCAGCTCCAATGAGCTAGCTAACTGGACCGCATTCATTGTTTATTATTGGCACTTGACTTGCATATTTCTAAATATCTGAGTTAAAAAAAAGAGTAATAATGTAATACAGTATCGTTGCATTGTTGCTGCGGAATCCTTCACTTTCGCCTCCTAGCGCATAAACATTCAGGTTGATTTTCGCAGCATTCGCTAGCTGCCCAACAAAATGCGGAAAAAGAGGGTCATGCACGTCTTACCCGCGCAGCTCTGGTAATGTTCAGGTCTTTCATGACTTCTTCAAATGCCGCAGTCTCTTCCGCCTGTTTCTGGTTATGCAGAGCGATTTTTTCGCTAAATTTGCGAGGATTGTTCGAGGACGCCATCTTTCCCTCTTCTCTTAATGGAATGTTACGTTACACACCACGTTGGGGCCTTCTGGTGACGTCATCACGCAGTCGGTGCTTTTTTTTTGGACACGCCCACTTCAGCTGTCATTTATCATATGCCCGCCCCTTGGTTCAGTGAAGTCAGCTGTCACAAGCGGGGGACCCTCATATTCTGAAAATATAATGAATTTATTATCAATGACTTATTTTATTATTATTACTGGTGTTTGTCAGATATAGCTGACTTACTTTATATATAAAAAACTGCATGAGTACTCAAAAGTGGTTCTATTCTATTGGATTCTATTGGTTTTATTTCATTTGAACATGCATCAGATTGCAATTGAACGCATCACATAATCAGTTCACAGTTCCACATGTCCAAAAGGAGTAGGAAGAAGCAAAGCTTATTAAATCCTACCCCTCCATCTCGTACTTTTACAATCAGTAACTGTTACATTTGTTCACTTCCTGTTTTCCTAATATAATTTAAATGATTTGTTTTATTTTTTTTATTATTTTTGTTTTATTTAGTTTTTATTTAAAATATATATATATATATTTTTTTGTCCTGTACCAAAGTCACCATACAGTGACATAATGTGTACCATAGTAAGTGTCAATATAATAGTAATGCAAGTGCGTGCAAGTGGTTAGCACACGGGCCTCGCAGCTGGGAGACCCCAGTTCAATTCCACCCTCCGCCATATCTGTGTGGAGTTTGCATGTTGTCCCCGTGCATGCGTGGGTTTCCTCCCACATTCCAAAAAACATGCTAGGTTAATTAGCGACTCCAAATTGTCCATAGGTATGAATGTGAGTGTGAATGGTTGTTTGTCTATATGTGCCCTGTGATTGGCTGGCCACCAGTCCAGGGCGTACACCGCCTCTCTGGCTCCGAAGTCAGCTGGGATAGGCTCCAGCACCCCCACGACAGTATCACTCGGATACTGTGAACATCCAGCAGCAACACAACATTTTGGCATGACTACTATTTTGATGAAAAATAATATACTGAACCAGGGCTGTGGTTAGCACACATCTAGTACAGTCCTTTTGTGGTTGTAGAAAATACACACAACAAAGTTAACAATGGAATAAAACAATTCAAGATTCAAAAAAAAAAACACTTGTTCAAATATTCAAACATGATACAACTTTAATAAATGACAAGTTTAATACATTCCCATAACTACAGGTCCCCTGGTGTTGCATGTTATGAAAGAGTGTGCTTTTACTTACAGGGCAAATCCCGCATTAAAATGTACGTGCTTAGTCGCTTATGTACGGTGTCTCCTATCCTAACAAGGACAGATTCAAAATATATTCCTTAATAAAGATACACGAGTACAACAATCATGTTTCACTCTGTAGTGAAAAGTGCAACATTGCAGTCAAAAAGAAAATGAAACAGTTACTAGGAAGTATCAGGTCATTTGAGTGCAGGTTAAAAGTAAAACGAACACTACAATCCAAAAGCTTATGTGATCGTTTCGGGGAGAGACGGGGTACGATTCATATACACACATACAAAAAAAAAAAAAAAAAAGCACTTAAGAGTTGACATTCACGTGGACATACAGAGTCATGGTAGCAACCATAACAAATCCACATTGAGGACCCGTGCAAAGACAATTCATAGTTCAAAAACGTAACAGAATATTCAGGACCAGATGGTCCCCAGTAGGACCACATCATTGATGCACAATGACGACAATTACCATGAACCAAAAAATGCAGCATGCAAAGTATTTTTCAGAATTTGGTTTTGTGATTCAGTGAATAGATATATTTATATAATAACAAATAATCAAATGGTGTTCAATACCTGAATTACAATATGACTATGCACCTTTTTGAAGCTCATGGCAATATGACAGTGTGAAATTTTCCAGTTATATCAAATACAAAAACAAATGTGACAAAATCACATGTAATAAAAGTAATGCACAAATAATGTAGAATAAACAGCTTATATTCTTATTATAATAATGTCATAAAACCTTATCAGACAGGTTTTTACACATTTCTATGAAACTCTTCATGCTAATAATCCCTTTTAATGCACCTTATGATGTTGATGAACTCACAGTGCATTGGAGTTTTCATGATGAAAATAAATAAATGAAAACCAAAAAAAAATTTAATTTAAAACTAAAATTTGTCCATTGAACTGTAATATAATAAAAAAACTACATTTTATAATTTTTTTTTTTAGAAATGCAAGATATTTTTATGCTTTGTTGAATTAATGAATTTGACTCCCAAGATGGAGGACGATACAGTCCTCAAATGCTTTTCATTCATTCATTCATTTCCTACCACTTAGGGTCCCGTGGGTGCTGGAGCCTATCCCAGCTGTCTTCGGGCGAGAGAGGCGGGGTACACCCTGTACTGGTGGCCAGCCAATCACAGGGCACATATAGACAAACAACCATTCACACTCACATTCATACCTATGGACAATTTGGAGTCGCTAATTAACCTAGCATGTTTTTGGAATGTGGGAGGAAACCGGAGTACCCGGAGAAAACCCACGCATGCACGGGGAGAACATGCAAACTCCACACAGAGATGGCCGTTAATGGAATTGAACTCGGGTCTCCTAGCTGTGAAACCTGCGTGCTAACCACCCGGCCTCTGTGCAGCCCTGGTTCAGTATATTTTTCATCAAAATAGTAGTCATGTCAAAATGTTGTGTTGCTGCTGGATGTTCACAGTATCTGAGTGATACTGTCGTGGGGGTGCTGGAGCCTATCCCAGCTGTCTTCGGGCGAGAGAGGCGGGGTACACCCTGGACTGGTGGCCAGCCAATCACAGGGCACATGTACCCGGAGAAAACCCACACATGCACGGGGAGAACATGCAAACTCCACACAGAGATGCCCGAACCCAAGTCTCCTAGCTGTGAGGTCTGCGCGCTAACCACTCAACCACCGTGCAGCCATCAAATGCTTTTCATTTCATTCATTCATTCATTCTCTACCTCTTTTCCTCACGAGGGTTGTAGGGGTGCTGGAGCCTATCCCAGCTGTCTTCGGGCGAGAGGCGGGGTACACCCTGGACTGGTGGCCAGCCAATCACAGGGCACATATAGACAAACAACCATTCACACTCACATTCATACCTATGGACAATTTGGAGTCGACAATCAACCTGGCATGTTTTGTACCCGGAGAACGGGGAGAACATGCAAACTCCACACAGAGATGCCCGAGGGTGGAATTGAACCCTGGTCTGGGCGCTAACCACTTGACACCGTGCAGCCATCAAATGCTTTACATTTAAATAAAATAAACAGGACTAAAAACTATTTGAAAACATTTAATTAACCAAAGTGAATGACTCTTCTGCCTGACCAGCCACCAACATCTCACCACACGTCGCTGGTCTTCACAGCCAAGAGGTCAGATATTCCACATGTGTCTGCGGAAGTACAATCGGTGTACAAGCAATCCCAGCCAAGGATTCCGGGAAGTGCAAATCCCTCTCCCATTCATCCGTGTCTGTATTGTACACCTGTACAATACTCGTGACGTTGTTCAGGTGCCAGTTGTAGCCCCCGACGATGTAGATCTTTCCGTCCAGTAAGCAGCAACCAGCCTCAGACTGCCCTGCTCTCATGGGGCTCACAGTGGTCCACTGGTCGCTCTGCGGATTGTAATACTCGACCGCCAGCACGTCGAAACCTCGGTCCACGTGGTCCATGCGTCCACCCAAAGCGTAGACGCGATCCTTACTAGAGCTCATGGCATGAAGCACTCTCGGCTCGTTCATGGGGGCTCTGAAGTCCCACTGGCCGGACGCGGGGTCATAACAGTGGAGAGTTTTTTTGTCATCCAAAGAGACGCCATAACCACCGGAGATGTACAGTTTTTCCCCGCAGGGGGTCCCTGCGTGACCCCAAATCCTGCGTTTTAACGGTTCCACACATGTCCACTCATTTTTTTTCGGGCAGTAACACTCCACAGACGAGAGACTGCCGGATCGATTTCGCCCTCCAGTGGCGTAAAGTTTCCCGTTTAAGACATTGAGTTGAAATTGAATGCGGGCTTCCTGCATTGGTTGTATACGCAGCCACTGGTTCAAGTGCGGATCGAAGCGCAAACAGCTATCCACCGCGCCTTCGCCGCTTCGATACTGTAAATGCTGCCCACCGACGATGTAAACAAAGTTATCAAGCACGGCGACGCAGGCGTGGCTGCACCCTGCGTCCATCTCGGTTAGCTCCTTGAATTGGCGGGAAGCAACGTCGGGGAGATAGTACACCTTGGTGCTCACCGTGCGGTCGTTGTCGGTGTACGGGGTCCCGCCGAAAGTGATGAAAGACATGACATCGGAACGAATGTGCGTGCGTGGCGACTGCATTTCGTGTTGCCGGAATGGAAGAATCTGGTAATTGAAGGCCTCGAGTAGATACTGACGGCACAGGACGTCCTCCACCATGATGTCCACCGTCTGAATACTGTCCACCAGCTCGGATGAACGCATGAGTGGGAATCGCACGTGGCAGAGAACGTTGCTGGCTTGCGCCCGACGGGAGTCGTCGTATTGGAGCCATCGGATAGCAGCGTGGAAGAGATCGATCTCGCTGCAGTTCTTCAGTTTGTTGCTCTGCAGGAAGAAGACGAGACGCTCCATGGGAATGTGCAGGAAGTCCTCCTCGTCGGCAATTTGGAGGAAGTGGCGAAAAGTAAAAGCATCCACCGACGCCTTGAGCGAGGATAAGCTGAAGTTGGTGGCCATCTGATCGATGTGCAGACATGTCTTAACGCTCATCGCTGACTGGAGGAACTCCTCGCAGAGCTCCACAACGGGGACCATCTGGAGGAAGACAGCTGCTCCGAGGACATCCTGAATGCAGTCCAAATCTAAAGTGACTTCCGCGCTGTAAGCAAAGTCGATGATGTGCTTCAGCCCTCGGGCGGACAAACCTTTCAGCTCAATAGTATTTTGATTGGACTCCTTCATGCCTCCAGTGAACATGGCTCTGCAACACAAAAAACAAGAGAAAAATGTAAATCTTTCATAGTCATATTCATTCTGAATGAACTGCAGCTACTTTCCACAACATCGGAGACGTTATTGATATGAAAACAATAGGCGAGGCAGCGCTTTCAGCCATCTACGATGATACCGTACCATCTTACAGATTCAGACAAGCTTGTTCTGAATCATCCCATGGGTCTAAACCAGGGGTCTCAAACATGTGTCCCGCGGGCCATATGTGGCACGCAGGACACTAGTTTGAGGCCCCCGCCTTGATATGAAAGTTTAATGTTAGTGCGGCGGCCCGCGCAAGTTTGATATGGATGCTGTATGGTATCATGTACCCAGAAAAAATTATTACGTTTGATTCATGTTCATGTTAAAGGTTAAATAACTGTTAATAGTTATCCTCCCTATCCGTGTGGAAGTGGTAAGTTTTTGGCTTTTTTAAGTTTAAAAGGAAATAACTTGAAGGCTACCGTTTAGGTCAGGGGTCTCAAACACGCAGCCCGCGGGCCAAATGTGGCCCGCAGGACACTAGTTTGAGGCCCCTGCCTTGATATGAAAGTATAATGTTAGTGCGGCGGCCCGCGCAAGTTTGATATGGATGCTGTATGGTATCATGTACCCAGAAAAAATTATTACGTTTGATTAATGTTCATGTTAAAGGTTAAATAACTGTTAATAGTTATCCTCCCTATCCGTGTGGAAGTGGTAAGTTTTTGGGCTATTTAAGTTTAAAGGAAATAACTTGAAGGCTACCGTTTAGGTCAGGGGTCTCAAACACGTGGCCCGCGGGCCAAATGTGGCACGCAGGACACTAGTTTGAGGCCCCCGCCTTGATATGAAAGTTTAATGTTAGTGCGGCGGCCCGCGCAAGTTTGATATGGATGCTGTATGGTATCATGTACCCAGAAAAAATTATCACGTTTGATTAATGTTCATGTTAAAGGTTAAATAACTGTTAATAGTTATCCTCCCTATCCGTGTGGAAGTGGTAAGTTTTTGGGCTATTTAAGTTGAAAGGAAATAACTTGAAGGCTACCGTTTAGGTCGCTAGCTCTCTACTTTGCGAGTTAGCATGTGTCTCAAGACCCTGCAGTTGCGCAATATGTTGTAAATAAAAAGAGTATAAATGTGACTATAGTCGTGTTTTGTCATGTCTACAGGGCTCTAATAATGCTTTGTTCATTTTAATCTGAAAAAAAAATAATTTGTCTACCCACCAACTATATGTGGTTTCTTAAGTTTTTATTATTTGACGTTTTATCATTATTATTATATTTATTTATTACTGATTGATTTTCTTTATTCTTGATTTGTTTATTTATTTTTCATCTTATTTTGTGTAGAGAAATAAAAATTAAGATATTTGAGAACAGTGGAATGTTTTATCAGAGCTATTCTTGTAGAAAATCTCATCGTTGTTCATTGTTTGACTTCCTTACTCAATCCATTCCATAGTTTGATTCCACATACTGAAATGCTATGGCTAGCATAACGTAGTCCTAGCATAGAAGTGTTTCAAATGTACTTCTTCCCTGAGATCATATTTCTCCTCTCTTGTAGAGAAGTATTGGATGACATTTTTAGCTAATTGGTTATTTTTAGCCTTATGCATTATTTTAGCTGTTTGAAGATGAACTATATCAGCAAGTTGAAGTATTTGTGATTTTAGAAATAAGAAGTTAGTATGTTCTCTATAGGCGGCATTATGAATTATCCTTACTGACCATTTTTGCAGTACATTTAGTGAGTGAAGATTGCTTTTATAGTTATTAGCCCATATTTTTTTACCCCATATTACCCACATTATTTTAGCTGTTTGAAGATGAACTATATCAGCAAGTTGAAGTATTTGTGATTTTAGAAATGAGAAGTTAGTATGTTCTCTATAGGCGGCATTATGAATTATCCTTACTGACCTTTTTTGCAGTACATTTAGTGAGTGAAGATTGCTTTTATAGTTATTACCCCATATTTCCACACATCTTTTTGTCTTTCTTCATGTATTTTGGGATATGTACTCCATAGTTTCATTCCACATACTGAAATGCTATGGCTTTTTAAACGTAGTCCTAGCATATAAGTGTTTCAAATTTAGTTCTATCTACCTTGATCGGAATGTGTTCCGTCCAACATCCTTTTAAAATTTGTTGTTGGACATTTTCCGGTGCATTACTCTCCTGACCAAAAGGTTTTACATGCAATTTCACCGGCGCCTTATGCAAAGTGCTGTGAGCCAAATAATCCACTAAGTGCTTTGAATTGAAAATGTACAGTAGAGTATATACGGGCACTCGGAAGTCCTGTGATCCACACTGACCTGAAGTAATCACTACAAGCGGCCAGCACAGCTTTGTGGACCTGGAAGCGCTCCTCATTGATGGCCAGCACCACATCAAGAAGTTGGCCTTGAGCCCGTAATACCGACAAGCCCCGGAGGAGGGTGGCACTGTGGCTGGGGGCTGAAACTGTGCAGCGCAGGGTGCTATTCTTGCTAGCCATACTGGAAGAGAAAAAGGCCTTGTCACTTTGAGTGAAACAAGGGATGCTAAACTTTTACTGTAATTTTATCCAGATCCTCAATTTAGGTTTGCCAAAGGGAAATTAATATTAAGTACATAAACCCACAGTTCTTTCATAACTATGTCATTTGCAAGCATCAACAAAATGATTAACTACGCGTGATCGGTTAGACATCATAGTCGATTAACCCACTCAGCTCCACTAGCATAAAAACACATTTGCAGCAACACACATGTGCAAAATGACATGTAATAATGTAATAATGACCTTAAAAAAACAAGACTACTGTTGCGGCTAACACCCACTTCAAGAAGAGACTCAACTCTGAACCGCTGACATCACTTCCTGCTCGCCACTAACTCTTCTCCCCTAAGGAACACATTTATAGCAACAAACATGTCTTATTTATGTCTTAAATAAGATAAGATATGCCTTTATTCGTCCCTCAGTGGGGAAATTTGCAATTAAATGGCTTATTTATGCTTCTTATGTCTACTATATTCGGTAACACGAGGGTAAAGGATACTATAGGGGTGTTATTTAATGTCTTTACTGCTTTAATTCAAATTAAATAAGGACATGACCATACTAATGGCCACTGTCTCCATTTTGTGTTTTTATTCTCTGTTTTTGTTATACGGATTGTTATAGATATTGACCATATGGTAGCATTACACGCTATCAATCAAAAATAACAAATATAATTCACATTTTGAGTTTGTACATGAGAAAAATACGAGCGTGACAACTATTCAAAGTGGTAAAAGGACATTTGTACTTGTTCGTCAATAAACGAATTGTAGCTAATATTATGCTATTTGAACATAATTTGTTGGACTACTGCTTTGTTAACGCAATTTTAGCATAATTGTATTGAGAATATATCGCTATGTAGAATATATATTGTGTTCTTGGTAGCCTACGATTGGAGCAGCTAAGTGACATCCACAGGCCTCGACATTATCCTCGGTGTTTCCTGTTCTCGAGCGGCCGTACCCGCTTCGATGAAGGCGGCTGCAGACGCGGCGCCATGGAGATGTCGCTTAAAAGAACCACCCCCGAGGACTGCCTGGCTACCTGACCGTAGATTTAACCAGACCCACTCACCTGCTCTGTGAATGTGACAATGAAGTAGCCACACCGTCCGACTCCGCCATCTTTTAGCACAGGTGAAACCTCATTGAGCATTTTGGGATGTTTCGTCAAAGGAAAGGGAAAAGATGCCCGGTCATCGTGTTTTAAAGGGAATGGTTTCTCATAGTGAGCTTACGCCTGTGAACGGTGACACAACGAGGAATGAGTGAACCGAGTCTAATATCGATTCTATCGATATCAAGGGCGGTACTATTAGATAATATATATTTAATTTGACAAATATGTATGTTTTTTTTCATATTGTTACGTTTATATATTGTTTGGAAATCCATCGAAGTCATTGGATACAACAGGGCTTGCTGACAAGGATTTAAATGTAAACCGGAAGTAGTTTTTGCTTCTGTTTTTATATTTCACATTATTTTGCTCGAATAATAAATTATTATTTTTTAATTTTTATACTGCTTGGGTCACGAGTATGCTGCTGAAATATCAAATATCATATGCAATAAAAGTGACTAATTGAATTATTTTATTATTTTGTTGCTATGCTACATTGTCTTATATTGTTGTATTCATATTAAATGAATGAATGAATGAATATTGAAGTTTGTTGATACTTTTGTGCGTCAAAGTAAAACGTATTGATATCAGTATCGGTCTCTAGTCCTGTGTTTACATGGTATCGAATCGATACTATTTTTTGCAGTATCGCTCACCTCATTCAACGCCCTCCCATGTATTGACAGCGTTTGGCCTCTATGTGGCGCAAGCGTCACGAATGGCATTTATAGACAAAAAGAAATGGCGGGCAACTACCCTATTTCCTGTTAATTAAGGGATATATTGCTGCTATATTGATAAATGTCATTTATCTCTATAAGATCATCCTTCATATTAAATGTTTGGCTCTTTTACTGCCTATAAGCATGACGTTTTGATTACAAAATGATGTCAAAAATAATATTTCAAGAGACCATCACACTACCACCACCGTGTTTTACTGCCGGATGATATTCTTTTAATGAAATGTGCTGTGTTATGATTACAGCAGAATATTTTTACTTAATCTCAGTTTAGATGTGTCACTTTTTAATACAGGGCAATTTAGGTTTGGATTTTTTCTCTCCATTAATAATTTATTTATAATAATTATTAATTATAATAACAATTATTAATTATAATAATAATTATTAATAATAATTAAAATAATATTTCTTCTTTTTAAAACATCATTTGGTGTTCTTTTGTGGCCTCTTGGATGAGTTGTTGTCGAGCTCTTGGGGTCGTTTTAGTTTCTGTTACATATTTTCGCCGTGGTTTGGATAATGGCTCTCACTGTGGTTTGCTGGAGTCCCAAAGCTTCAGAAATGGCACCTTTTCCACACTGATAGCACTCACTTAATCTCAGTTAAGATGTGTCGCACCTTTTCATGCAGGGCCATTTAGGTTTGGATTTTTTTCTCCCTTAATAATTTATTTATAATAATTATTAATTATAATAATTATAATTATTATTAATAATAAATAAAATAATAATTATTCATTTAAAAACATCATTTGGTGTTCTGTTGTGACCTCTTGGATGAGTTGTTGTCGAGCTCTTGTCGTTTTAGTTGGCCGACCACTCCTGGGAACTTTCACCACCGTTACATATTTTCGCCGTGGTTTGGATAATGGCTCTCACTGTGGTTTGCTGGAGTCCCAAAACTACAGAAATGGCACCTTTTCCACACTGATAGCACTCACTTAATCTCAGTTAAGATGTGTTGCACTTTTTCATACAGCGCCATTTAGGTTTGGATTTTTTTCTCCCTTAATAATTTATTTAAAATAATTATTAATTATAATAAGTATTAATTATAACAACAATAATTATAACTATTATTAATAATAATTAAAATAATAATTATTCATTTAAAAACATCATTTGGTGTTCTTTTGTGACGTCTTGGATGAGTTGTTGTCGAGCTCTTGGGGTCGTTTTAGTAGGCCGACCACTCCTGGAAGGTTCACCACTGTTATACATATTTTCGCCGTGGTTTGGATAATGGCTCTCACTGTGGTTTGCTGGAGTCCCAAAGCTTCAGAAATGGCACCTTTTCCATACTGATAGCACTCACTTAATATCAGTTAAGTGAGTATTAATATCAGCACTTTTTAATACAGGGCCATTTAGGTTTGGATTTTTTTCTCCCTTAATAATTTATTTATAATAATTATTAATTATAATAATTATTAATTATAATAATTATAATTATAAATATTATTATTAAAAATATTTCGTGTTCTTTTGTGACCTCTTGGATGAGTTGTTGTCGAGCTCTTTTTCTCCCTTAATAATTTATTTATAATAATTATCAATTATAAGAATTATTATATAATTATTTTATTTAATTATTATTTAATGTATTTAATGATATAATTATTATTAAGAATTAAAATAATAATTATTCATTTAAAAACATCATTTGTTGTTCTTTTGTGACCTCTTGGATGAGTTGTTGTCGAGCTCTTTTTCTCCCTTAATAATTTATTTATAATAATTATCAATTATAATAATTATTATATAAATATTAAATTATATAATATTAAATAATATAAATAAATAATATATATATATAATATTATATAATATTAATATTATATTAAATATATAATTATTAAAGCTCTTTTTCTCCCTTAATAATTATTTATAATAATTATCAATTATAATAATTATTATATAATTATTAAATTTAATTATTATTTATTATTTAATTATATAATTATTATTAATAATTAAAATAATAATTATTCATTTAAAAACATCATTTGGTGTTCATTTGTGTTAATATTGAAATGTTTTTAACGATTTGAAATGTTTAATTGTGACAAACAGGCCAAAAAAAAAAGTTATATTTTATTTGTTTCGCTTCTTTTTGTACCCCCCCCCCCCTTTTGGCATTACATTTTGCGGATGGATCCAATTCTTCGATTGGGGGCGGGGTGCTTCCTCCTTACTTCTCCTGATGTCCGGCAGATGGCGCTGTTGAACGCTAAGGTCCCACCAATAGGGCTTGAGAGTGGGATCCCAGTGTGACTTGGCACACGAGCGGGGAGGGGAGCCGAGCACAAGTCCCCGAAGGAGCGTCGGGGCAAAAAAAAAAACATTCTTTTACCGGCTTTCATCGGCATTCTTCACTCTTTGTGCTTCCCTTGAGCTGACAAATAGTTCTCGGTGGGAAATTTAGCCGGCAGAGTCAGAGCCGCCTTGTTGCTGGCTTTTGAGGGAAGCCGCGGACAAAGGAGGCAGTCTGGACTACAACTGACTTGGCAAGAGAAGCTCCGCTGTCGGAAGAAAAACGGAGACTCGGAAGTGATTTTTTTTTTTTGTTCCACTGAAAAATGTGAATCGAAGCGTTTTGATGGAAAAGCAGTAATACTGCGTGGGGGGGAGAGACGAGTTTTTTCCCCTTCTGTGGGAAAAGAGGTTCAGCGTTCAGCTTTCATTTAAGATCCAAGCAGCATGGGGTAAGTTTGACGTCCTCTTCGTCCTTATGGCTGATATCTACTGTATCAATTGGTGATATTGTTAACTTTATGGTGACATAATTCAATGAAAAACTACCCCAAGTGAAGTATAATACATATACTTTTGTAAACCTTATTGCCTGACCTGGTTTCATGCACCTTGACCTTGTGAACCCAAGACCAAAGAGTTTATAGGTGGCTAGCTAAACAGCTACAATAACAATGTGTGGGTTTGTATGTAGAAATGATCCAAAACCAACAAATAAACAACATAAAGTAAGTGAATTGGGAGAAATGTTGCAAGATCAATAACAAATGCAAAAATACCCCCCCCCCCCCAAAAAAAAAATCCAACCACCCAACCCAACCCCCTCCCAACAAATGCATTAGAGAAATGCTACAAGTTAATGTAACAAAACAGAAGTTTGAGGGTTGCCAGTCGGTTGATGTTTAACTCGTTCATATCCCAGCTTTGGCTGCACGGAGGACGAGTGGTTAGCACGCAGGCCTCACAGCTAGAAGTTTCCTCCCACATTCCCAAAAACATGCTAGGTTAATTAGCGACTCCAAATTGTCCGTAGGTATGAATGTGAGTGTGAATGGTTGTTTGTCTATATGTGCCCTGTGATTGGCTGGCTGGCGACCAGTCCAGGGTGTACCCCGCCTTTTGCCCGAAGACAGCTGGGATAGGCTCCAGCACCCCCACGACAGTATCACTCGGATACTGTGAACATCCAGCAGCAACACAACATTTTGGCATGACTACTATTTTGATGAAAGATATACTGAACCAGGGCTGTGGTTAGCACACATGCCTCACAGCTAGGAGACCCGAGTTCAATTCCACCCTCGGCCATCTCTGTGTGGAGTTTGCATGTTCTCCTCGTGCATGCGTGGGTTTTCTCCGGGTACTCCGGTTACCTCCCACATTCCAAAAACATGCTAGGTTAATTAGCGACTCCAAATTGTCCATAGGTATGAATGTGAGTGTGAATGGTTGTTTGTCTATATGTGCCCTGGGATTGGCGTTTGACTTTAGAGGTTGTACTGACGTGAACAGTAGTGAGAGGATTTACTTGCTGTAATAAACGTAGTTAAGCATCTATGTAAGATATCAAAACAGACATCATCTCCTTATCAGCTGTGAGTACGTGAAATAATAGTAAGGATTTATCATCTGAATGTCAGTGCTGGCTGACATTTGCCTTGTTGGGACGCAAGGCGGCATTCATAAATGCCAATGGATTATCTCATAATGTGTCTAATGTTTGTGGACAGGCGTGATGTAAGAAGGCCGGTGGGTTCAGTGTGTGTGTGTCTTTTCAATAAAAGGTCTGTCTTGACAAGGGGAAGAAATAATACAAGTACAACTCTTCAGGCATGAATATCGGTAAAGACAAATCACAATAGCAAATAACTATAAAAGCAATCTTCACTCGCTAAATGTACTGCAAAAAAAGGCCAGTAAGGATAATTCATAATGGCGCCTACAGAGAACATACTAACTCCTTATTTCTAAAATGACAAATACTTCAACTTGCTGATATAGTTCATCTTCAAACAGCTAAAATAATGCATAAGGCTAAAAATAAGCAATTAGCTAAAAATGTCATCCAATACTTCTCTACAAGAGAGGAGAAATATGATCTCAGGGAAGAAGTACATTTGAAACACTTCTATGCTAGGACTACGTTATGCTAGCCATAGCATTTCAGTATGTGGAATCAAACTATGGGATGGATTGAGTAAGGAAATCAAACAATGCACAACGATGAGCCAATTCAAGAAACAATACAAGCAGTTGATGAAAATTAAATTTAATTTAATTTAATTTTAAATTAAATTAAATTAAATTAAATTAAATTAAATTAAATTAAATTAAATTAAATTAAATTAAATTAAATTAAATTAAATTAAATTAAATTAAATTTTAAATTTAATTTTAAATTAAATTTTAAATTTAATTTAATTTATTTTAATAATTTTTAATTTAATAAAATTTTAAATTTAATAAAATTTTAAATTTAATAAAATTTTAAATTTAATAAAATTTTAAATTTAATAAATTTTTTAATTTAATTTAATTTAATTTAATTTAATTTAATTTAATTTAATTTAATTTAATTTAATTTAATTTAATTTAATTTAATTTAATTTAATTTAATTTAATTTAATTTAATTTAATTTAATTTAATTTAATTTAATTACTTTGGTACGAGGTGCTTTATTAAAAAAACTGTACTTAAACTGTACTATGGAAAGCAGGAAGTGAACAAATGTAACAGTTACTGATTGTAAAAGTACCAGATGGAGGGGTAGGATTTAATAAGCTTTGCTTCTTCCTACTCCTTTCGGACACGTGGAACTGGGAACTGATTAGACAAAAATAAAGAAATTAAAAAAAAAAACAACCTTAAACTATATTAGGAAAGCAGGAAGTGAACAAATGTTTCAGGTACTGATTGTAAAAGTACCAGATGGAGGGGTAGGATTTAATAAGCTTTGCTTCTTCCTACTCCTTTTGGACATGTGGAACTGGGAACTGATATGACAAAAATAAAGAAATTAAAAAAAAACAACAAAAAAAACATTTAACTATATTAGGAAAGCAGGAAGTGAACAAATGAAAAAAAAACTTAAACTATATTAGGAAAGCAGGAAGTGAACAAATATAACAAATACTGATTGTAAAAGAACCAGATGGAGGGGTAGGATTTAATAAGCTTTGCTTCTTCCTACTCCTTTTGGACATGTGGAACTGGGACCTGATTTGACAAAAATAAAGAAATAAAAAAACAACCTTAAACTATATTAGGAAAGCAGGAAGTGAACAAATGTAACAGTTACTGATTGTAAAAGTACCAGATGGAGGGGTAGGATTTAATAAGCTTTGTTTCTTCCTACTCCTTTTGGACATGTGGAACTGTGAACTGATTATGTGATGCGTTCAATTGTAATCTGATGCATGTTCAAATGAAATAAAACCATTACCATTGCCCTAAATGAAGCTGTGATGGAATTGTGCTCATATGAGGGACTGTCCAAGTGGACGCTTGTATTGCACAGAGTGACAGTGTGCTCGAACCAAACTATTGGCAGCATGAGCATGCATAATCCAAACCAAATATACACTCTACAGCTGAAGAGACAGTGCACAGCTTGAGTTTCTCAATGCAAACACACCCAGTATCCACTTTGCAGCAAGCCAGTGGCCCAATAGTGTGTGTGTGTGTGTGTGTGTGTGTGTGTGTGTGTGTGTGTGTGTCATGGAAATAGAGGAATAGAGAACAGGAAATATGTGCAGTTGCTGTAAACACCAAGTCAACATGACCTCTTCCTTGTGTCTCATCCATTCAATATAAAGTTGAAAGTTGAATTATAACAACCCTACAACGCCCGAAAAGGTGCACACAACATATAAATCATCCAAAATGAATGCTGATTTTAAAATGCTGAGGGATCAAAAACAAATGCAAAATACAGCAACTGATTTACTGGCGCCGCACGGTGACCTAGTGGTTAGCATGTTGGCTAACACAGTTTCTTCCCACATTCCAAAAACATGCTAGGTTAATTAGCGACTCCAAATTGTCCGTATGTATGAATGTGAGTGTGAATGGTTGTTTGTCTATATGTGCCCTGTGATTGGCTGGCTGGCCACCAGTCCAGGGTGTACCCCGCCTCTTGCCCGAAGACAGCTGGGATAGGCTCCAGCACCCCCCGCGACCCTTGTGAAGAAAAGCGGTAGAAAATGAATGAATGAAATGAAAAGCATTTGATGGCTGCACGGTGCTCGAGTGGTTAGCGTGCAGACCTCACAGCTAGGAGACTTGGGTTCGGGCATCTCTGTGTGGAGTTTGCATGTTCTCCCTGTGCATGTGTGGGTTTTTTTGTGGCTGGCCACCAGTCCAGGGTGTACCCCGCCTCTCGCCACAAAACAGCTGGGATAGGCTCCAGCACCCCTACGACAATATCACTCGGATACTATGAACATCCAGCAGCAACACAACATTTTAGCATGACTACTATTTTGATGAAAAATATACTGAACCAGGGCTGCACAGAGGCCGGGTGGTTAGCACACAGGCTTCACAGCTAGGAGACTCGAGTTCAATTCCATACTCGGCCATCTCTGTGTGGAGTTTGCATGTTTGGTGTAATTATTGTAATAACACCTGCCAATCTTTTCACCCTGTCTCTTTGACTTTCTTCTGGGTCTGCTGCAGAGGACTTGTATACCAGCTATAAAATGTACCCGCTACACAGAGAGAGGTACAAACACCCCCCCCCCAATGTCCCCATTTGTGTCACTGCCCCTTACGAAAAGAAAATATATTTATCAATATATTACTTATATTATAATATATTATTTTTCCATTATATTTTCCAATACATTATATATTATAAATACATGGAATAATATATTTTTGTACATATATTATATATTCATGTAATATATGGCAATATATTGCAGAATATACAAATGATTGCCGCTTTCAATATATTGAAATATATAATATATGAGTTTATATATCCCAAATTATATGCAATTTTATATATGTAAAAATATAGTCCTTTTTTGGTCTTGATCGCAAGATATTTTTTATATGTATCAATATATACACATATATAATCTATGCATATATTGCAATATATTGGAAAATATAAACATAAGATCCCATATATGGAAATATATTTCCTAATACATTGCATTATATTTGACAATATACTGCAATATATATTTTTTCCATAATACGAAAAGAAAATATATTTATCAATATATTACTTTAAATATATTGTATTATATTATAATATATTATTTTTCCATTATATTTTCCAATACATTATATATTATAAATACATGGAATAATATATTTTTGTACATATATTATACAATATATTATATATCCATGTAATATATGGTAATATAATGCAGAATATACAAATGATTGCCGCTTTCAATATATTGAAATATATTAAATCCAAATATATAATATATGAGTTTATATATCCCAAATTATATGCAATTTTATATATGTAAAAATATAGTCCTTTTATATATATTTTTTATATGTATCAATATATACACATATATGATCTATGCATATATTGCAATATATTGGAAAATATAAACATAAGATCCCATATATGGAAATATATTTCCTAATACATTGCATTATATTTGACAATATACTGCAATATTTTTTTTTCCATAATACGAAAAGAAAATATATTTATCAATATATTACTTTAAATATATTGTATTATATTATATTATTTTTCCATTATATTTTCCAATACATTATATATTATAAATACATGGAATAATATATTTCTGTACATATATTATACAATATATTCATGTAATATATGGCAATATATTGCAGAATATACAAATGATTGCCGCTTTCAATATATTGAAATATATTAAATCCAAATATATAATATATGAGTTTATATATAACAAATTATATGCAATTTTATATATGTAAAAATATAGTCCTTTTATATATATATGGAAATATATTTCCTAATACATTGCATTATATTTGCCAATATACTGCAATATTTTTTTTTCCCATAAGGCCTTATGGGAAAAAAAAATATTGCGCACTGCATGGCAGGGATGGGCAATGATCGTGATGCTGGTGATGACTGATGATTTATGTTTATTGATTTATTGATCGTGTCTTACCATCAAAGTTGTAAGCGCTAGTCGGAGTCTATTCATAATTGATTAGTTACTATGAATATGGAAGATTTCATTTTTTTTTTAACCTTGGTTATGGTATTTCACGCTGATAAAGTTCATTGGTGAGACTCCAAAAAAACAACAACATCAGGCTTTTGCTTTGCTGGCACTAATTAGGGATCAAACTGCCCATCCCTTGCTTTATTAATTAAGCATGTATGGGAACATGCATGGGAAATATGCATGTTATTCATCATCGTTATGTTGTCATATTGTCTTCATCTTCCTCTTATCATATTAGCATGTCAGTCACTGGATTTTTCCATATATTGGCGGCTTAATGTGGCAAAAACAGGCTGCACGGTGGATGAGTGGTTTGCAGAATGTTGCAGTAGGAAGAGTGTCTTATGAATGTAACCAATCAGGCTTTCCAATGAGTATAATTAAAGGGAAAGTTAATGATTTAATTAACATGTATACCTGTGTGTGTGTGTGTGTGTTTACATAGTACCAGCTGTACTTCCTGTATCCTTGTATTATTATTGTAATTAAACATTTTATGGATTTATGGACTGCAGGGTCTTGAGACGCATGCTAACTCGCCAACTAGAGAGCTAGCGACCTAAACGGTAGCCTTCAAGTTATTTCCTTTCAACTTAAATAGCCAAAAACGTACCACTTCCACACAAATAGGGAGGATAACTATTAACAGTTATTTAACCTTTAACATGAACATTAATCAAACGTAATAATTGTTTCTGGGTACATGATAGCAGGGTCTTGAGACACATGCTAACTTGCAAACTAGAGAGCTAGCGACCTAAACGGTAGCCTTCAAGTTATTTCCTTTCAACTTAAATAGCCAAAAACTTACCACTTCCACACAAATAAGGAGGATAACTATTAACAGTTATTTAACCTTTAACATGAACATGAACATTAATCAAACGTAATAATTTTTTCTGGGTACATGATAGCAGGGTCTCGAGACGCATGCTAACTCGCAAACTAGAGAGCTAGCGACCTAAACTGTAGCCTTCAAGTTATTTTCCTTTCAACTTAAATAGCCAAAAACTTACCACTTCCACACGGATAGGGAGGATAACTATTAACAGTTATTTAACCTTTAACATGAACATGAATCAAACGTAATAATTTTTTCTGGGTACATGATACCATACAGCATCCATATCAAACTTGCGCGGTCCGCACTAACATTAAACTTTCATATCAAGGCGGGGGCCTCAAAGTAGTGTCCTGCGTACCACATTTGGCCCGCGGGCCGCATGTTTGAGACCCATGATCTAAATGGACTACAATGTATTTGGAATTGCTTTTCCAGTATATTTTTGTTTGAATACCTGTCTTTTGTAATAGTTTTTGCTCATTGCTTTAACCAGATGAATTAGTGAAAGCATCCATCTGGCATGTCAGGCCGGGGCAAAGTCACCCTGTGATCATTCATCTACTTAATGACCATATTGAGTGGTCACATGAGTGGGGGATTTCTTCCTTGTCCTCGTCTCATTTATTGCCGATATTTTGTGTAAAATTTGACGTTGAGCATAAGTACTCTAAAAGTCGCAGTACAACACCGTGTCCTCACACCAAACCAGCAGCTCAGTGGGGGAGGCAATTTTGAGAAGGAAGTTGTCAGTTCGAGTACATGAGTGCTTGACCTTCACATACCGGGTGTCCTTGTTGAGGAGAATTAAAAAAAAAAAAAGACATACCACTCGGTACATTTTTTCAGGTATCATACATGATTTTGGCTGATTTTCCTTGCTGTGCTACTTTGCAAGTATTTGGCTGGATGTTCAAAAGAGGAAAAAACAAATACATTTCAATCAAAATCAGCCCCCCCCCCTCCCAAAAAAACTGTATGTCCCCATGGAATGTTTTTTGCGTCATCTTAATGCAGATGGTGAAAAAAAAAGATACACACAAGCGATGCTTTCATGTATTTTGGAGCTTGGATGCACAATACAGGACAGACCGCCACACACACACGCTGTATGTGATCATTTAATCTCACCAACATAAACATGGGGAGTTATTTCACGATTAACTCATTCAGTCCCAGACAATTTTTCCAAAATGTGTTCCTCTTCAGTATCGGCCATTTTACACGATGATGACAGATTTTTCAAAACGTGGAACCGACCCAAAACAAAAATTAGACTCTTGTCTTTCATCGAAAAAAAAAAAAATGTTTCTACCTTATTCTGTTCTTTAGTCAACCGCAATAAAATTAAATAATAATAATATTATAAAAAGTCATAAAAAAAATTAAAAATAAAATAAAAATAAATTATAAATAAAAAGTTTCCGGAAAATATCAGCTCCCAACAACAAAATTTCCCAATTTTATTATTATTTATGTGTGTGTGTGTATATATATATATATCGAATATATATATATATATATATATATATATATATATATATATATATCGAATATATATTATATGCATATATAATATGAATATGAAAATGAATGAATATATAATATATTGTTTAAAAGTATATATATATATATATATATATATAATATTAATATAATATATTACATGTTAATGTTAATAATTATTTACATATATTATATATAATATAATATATATATTTAATATTATATTAATAAACTTTGTTAACATGTAATCTATTATATTAATAATATATATATATATGTGTATGTATCTATGTGTATATATGTATATATGTGTATATATGTGTATATATGTATATATGTGTATATATGTATATATATATATGTATGTATAAATGTATAAAAAATGTATAATATATATAATGTATTATAAAATATTGAATATATATTATATGTATATGTAATCTGAAAATGAATGAATGAATTAATATATAATATGTTGACTTTAAAAGTACATGCTACATTACATGCTAATATATTAATATATTATTTAATATATTATCATATTAATATATTAAATAATATATTATTTAATATATATATTTAATAATATATTATTTACATATATTATATATAATATATATATATTTAATACAATATTTAATATTATATTAATGAACTTTATGTTAATAACATGTAATGTATTATATTAATTATATATATATATATATATATATATATATATATATATATATATACTTTTAAATACTTTTAATATGTATATATATAGAGAGATAGTTAAAAAGTTGAAATACTCAGCATAAGCCTGTAGGAGACAAGCAGTTCTCCATTTCATCCTCGTCCTCATCCTGTACGTTATGTCCACCCCCCCATAGCCCATTCATCTGATAGCTTCATGCTAATGAATTTATCATGAGGGAGGAGTGTGGCTAACAGCCCCAGGCCCGAGTGCTTCTTCTGTCTGCTGTCATTTCAATGCGAATGCGCTGTTGGCCGATTAAAGGAAATGCGAAACCTCCTCGTTCTCCTCAGATGGCACCTCGCTTGGCTCCTCCGTCCTCCGACCATGGCAGGGTATCAAACAAATGTTTTCTCATTTGGCCAAACTTGGGAGGGTTCTTTGTTGTAAAAAGCTGATGGTTGGCATCAGACCGTCTCACCTAGCATGAATGTGAGTGTGAATGGTTGTTTGTCTATATGTGCCCTGTGATTGGCTGGCCACCAGTCCAGGGTGTACCCCGCCTCTCGCCCGATGACAGCTGGAATAGGCTCCAGCATTCTCGCGACCCTTGTGAGGAAAAGCGGTAGAAAATGGATGAATGAATGAGTTCTCCTCCTATTCTGTGTGGAAGTGGTAACTTTTTGGCTTCTTATTTTGTCTTTCCCCACCCTCGGCCATCTCTGTGTGGAGTTTGCATGTTCTCCCCGTGCATGCGTGGGTTTTCTCCGGGTACTCCGGTTTCCTCCCACATTCCAAAAACATGCTAGGTTAATTAGCGACTCCAAATTGTCCATAGGTATGAATGTGAGTGTGAATGGTTGTTTGTCTATATGTGCCCTGTGATTGGCTGGCCACCAGTCCAGGGTGTACCCCGCCTCTCTTGCCCGAAGACAGCTGGGATAGGCTCCAGCACCCCCGCGAGGATAAGCGGTAGAAAATGGATGAATGAATGAGTTCTCCTCCTATTCTGTGTGGAAGTGGTAACTTTTTGGCTTCTTATTTTGTCTTTCCCCACCCTCGGCCATCTCTGTGTGGAGTTTGCATGTTCTCCCCGTGCATGCGTGGGTTTTCTCCGGGTACTCCGGTTTCCTCCCACATTCCAAAAACATGCTAGGTTAATTAGCGACTCCAAATTGTCCATAGGTATGAATGTGAGTGTGAATGGTTGTTTGTCTATATGTGCCCTGTGATTGGCTGGCGACCAGTCCAGGGTGTACCCCGCCTCTCGCCCGATGACAGCTGGAATAGGCTCCAGCATTCTCGCGACCCTTGTGAGGAAAAGCAGTAGAAAATGAATGAATGAATGTCTGTTGACTAGGCCGCACGACGGTTGAGTGGTTAGCGCACAGACCCCACAGCTAGGAAATCCGTGTTCAATTCCACCCTCAGCCATCTCTGTGTCGAGTTTGCATGTTCTCCACGTTCCAAAAACATGCTAGGTTAATTAGCGACTCCAAATTGTCCATAGGTATGAATGTGAGTGTGAATGGTTGTTTGTCTATATGTGCCCTGTGATTGGCTGGCCACCAGTCCAGGGTGTACCCCGCCTCTCTCGCCCGAAGACAGCTGGGATAGGCTCCAGCACCATGGAAATGATGGTGCTAGATGATGGGTTTACTAAAGACGAGTAAACCCGTTGTGTTTTTTTAATGTCAATCAATCATAGTGATGTCATCGAATCAGAGTTTATTTCCAACATCCCAATGGTAGCATCCAAAGTATGCTGGAGTTAGACCATGACCATGAATGACCTTGAAAACAAACATTAAAATGTATGTTGTGACCAGGGCGGGTTTTGGACCATTAGTGACAAAGTCAGCAGTTGCATTTTGCACCAACTATCGAGGACGCGGAGGCGGGGTTTTCTTTCCTACAATAATGGAGCCTCCAGCTGATGAATGCATGAATTGCTTTTTCAAGGTCAGCTCTTGATAAAAAAAAAGGGCTTCACGTGTCAGGAAGGTGGAAACAAAACTGTTCTTAATATATGGAACTCGTTTATTTAAGACGACTGTCCAATAGCACAGCAGGAGCAAAAGTACGGGTAAGAGTGTTAAAATTGGGTGCACTGCGACTCGAATCTGGGCTAAAAACAACATACTGTTTTTCCTTCATTTAAATACTACTTTGGTACTTTGGTATGAGGTACATTATTAAAAACATAAATAAAATAAAAAATTTAAAAAATTAAATAAAATAAAAAATAAAAAACTTAAATTGTATTATGGAAAGCAGGAAGTGAACAAATGGTTGTTTGTCTATATGTGCCCTGTGATTGGCTGGCCACCAGTCCAGGGTGTACCCCGCCTCTCGCCCGAAGACAGCTGGGATAGGCTCCAGCACCCCCCGCAACCCTCGTGAGGAAAAGCGGCAGAAAATGAATGAATGAATGAATAAAAAATTAAAAATAAAAAAAAACAAAAAAAATCAAACTGTATAATGGAAAGCAGGAAGTGAACAAATGGTTGTTTGTCTATATGTGCCCTGTGATTGGCTGGCCACCAGTCCATGGAAAATAAAGTAGGCCCAAGGATTGAACCCTGGGGCACGCCAGACGAGAGGCAGAGGGGTGACTGTACAGCATTCATTAAATTTTTACCGCTGGAAGCTGGAGCCTATCCCAGCTGTCTTCGTGCGAGAGGCGGGGTACACCCTGGACTGGTGGCCAGCCAATCACAGGGCACATATAGACAAACAACCATTCACACTCACATTCATACCTATGGACAATTTGGAGTCGCTAATTAACCTAGCATGTTTTTGGAATGTGGGAGGAAACCGGAGTACCCGGAGAAAAACAGATGGCCGAGGGTGGAATTGAACCCTGGTCTCCTAGCTGTGAGGTCTGTGCGCTAACCACTCGTCCACCGTGCCGCCCATAATATTACATAATTTTTTATTATTGTGACTTTTTTGTCATTACGATATGACTCCTCTTGCTGTATATTTTTGACTTCATATTTTTTTGTACATTTTCTAAATATTTGAACATTCGTTCAATTATGTACATTTTCTTCTTGACTTCAGTCTCTTGACATTTTCACTTTTTCTGTAACCCGATTGTCCAAAAGATACAACTGTATTTGTCGTTTTGTTTTTGTTTCTCATATGACTTTTAATAAAATTACCGCTGATTTTGTTTTTTCCATTTTGCAGGCTACGAATGGCCCCCAGGCCGCACTTTAGACACCTAAACTCAACCATGGACCCCGTAGGCCATGAATCATTTCTAGCAAATTTGATGGTAACTTATTGTTTTTAGTGTATTTTATAGCTAATTTAATACATGGGTCAAAACATAAGAGATGCTACCAGAAAGCTAACACAAGAGGAAGGTTAATAAACAGTGGGGAAGTGGTTATTTTATCCATATAGCTTCATGGAAGCATCCCCGCTTGGAGACTGTAAGGTTGGTGAGAGCAGTGCCACCGGTCCTTGACATGAGATATTTATTTAATATTTTAATAGAAAGCCACCCAAATGCCTGTCGACTAATCAGTTCGATTCCGCCCACAGCGCATCACAGGCAACAGAAACATGGCCTGAAATAAACATAAACGTCATGAACATGAACGTCTATCCTGACCCCTTTAATTACTGAGCTGTAATCTGCACGCTACTCTCTTTGCAACTCGTGCATGGATGAGCAGCATGGGGGGGGGGGGGGGGGGGGGGGGGGGGTGTTAGTGTGTGTGTGTGGGGGGGGGGGGGTGCAGGAGCGGATGTACAGTATGTATGACCTGGAAAAAGATTGATCAATTCACATGACCCCCCACCCCCTCTCACTGGATTCAGGCCCCCGGCTCACAGCAGACCCCCCCCCCATGAGTGACAATCAACTATAAAAAAAAAAAAAATAGTGGTTTGAACTTCAGTTCCCTCATTTTGAATATTAAATATGTGAAATTGAAGCACGGCTATAGTTGTCATATATTGTGTTGTAGAGGTCTCAATTGTGTCAATGTGAAATTACACAATTCCCTCCAGTAAAAGCTGCACACTTCCAGGTTAATTGGATGTATTGCCAAGTACACACGACGTTGTTATCGTATCAGGCAGCTTTTTTCCATCCCTGTCAAGCTGCTCTGCAGTGTTTGATCGTTGCTCACTTTGGGATGAGTTTAATCCCGTTTGAATCCGCCCGTGTCGTCAAACCTCCATGTGATGCATCCTGGCAGGTTGATTAGCCGGAGAGGGGTTTTTTGGTTGGTTCCTTGGTTCCTTGGTTCCTTCCTTGGTTCCTTGGTTCGTTCCTTGGTTCCTTGGTTCCTTCCTTGGTTGGTTGGTTCCTTCCTTCCTTCCTTCCATCCGTCCGTCCGTCCGTCCTTGGTTTCTTGGTTTCTTGGTTCCTTGGTTCCTTGGTTCCTTCCTTGGTTCCTTGGTTCCTTCCTTCGTTCCTTGGTTCCTTCCTTGGCTCCTTGGTTCGTTCGTTCCTTCGTTCGTTGGTTCCTTCGTTCCTTGGTTCCTTAGTTCGTTCGTTCCTTGGTTCCTTGGTTCCTTGGTTCCTTGGTTCCTTGGTTCCTTGGTTCGTTCCTTGGTTCCTTGGTTCGTTCCTTGGTTCCTTGGTTCCTTCCTTGGTTCGTTCGTTCCTTCCTTCCTTCCGTCCGTCCGTCCTTGGTTCCTTGGTTTCTTGGTTCCTTGGTTCCTTGGTTCCTTGGTTCCTTGGTTCCTTGGTTCCTTCCTTGGTTCCTTGGTTCCTTGGTTCGTTCGTTCCTTCGTTCGTTGGTTCCTTCGTTCCTTGGTTCCTTGGTTCATTCCTTGGTTCCTTGGTTCCTTCCTTGGTTCGTTCGTTCCTTCCTTCCTTCCTTCTGTCCGTCCGTCCGTCCTTGGTTCCTTGGTTCCTTCCTTGGTTCCTTGGTTCCTTCCTTGGTTCGTTCGTTCCTTCGTTCGTTGGTTCCTTGGTTCGTTCGTTCCTTGGTTCCTTCCTTCGTTCCTTGGTTCCTTGGTTCATTCGTTTGTTCGTTCCTTGGTTCCTTGGTTCGTTCGTTCCTTGGTTCCTTGGTTCCTTGGTTCGTTCGTTCCTTGGTTCCTTCGTTCCTTGGTTCCTTGGTTCGTTCGTTCCTTGGTTCCTTGGTTCGTTCGTTCCTTGGTTCCTTGGTTCGTTCGTTCCTTGGTTCCTTCGTTCCTTGGTTCCTTGGTTCGTTCCTTGGTTCCTTGGTTCCTTCCTTGGTTCGTTCGTTCGTTCCTTCCTTCCTTCCTTCCGTCCGTCCGTCCGTCCTTGGTTCCTTGGTTCGTTCCTTGGTTCCTTAGTTCCTTCCTTCCTTCCTTCCTTCTGTCCTTCCTTCCTTCCTTCCTTCCTTGAACCCTGGTCTCCGAGCTGTGAGGTCTGTGTGCTAACCATTCGTCCGCCTTGCAGCCCTGGTTCAGTATATTTTTCATCAAAATAGTAGTCATGCCAAAATGTTGTGTTGCTGCTGGATGTTCACAGTATCCGAGTGATACTGTCGTGGGGGTGCTGGAGCCTATCCCAGTTGTCTTCGGGCAAGAGAGGCGGGGTACACCCTGGACTGGTGGCCAGCCAATCACAGGGCACATATAGACA
This sequence comes from Doryrhamphus excisus, assembly GCF_030265055.1. Lineage (NCBI taxonomy): Eukaryota > Metazoa > Chordata > Actinopteri > Syngnathiformes > Syngnathidae > Doryrhamphus > Doryrhamphus excisus. The sequence goes on from NC_080470.1 coordinate 2,703,745, forward strand.
AACAACCATTCACACTCACATTCATACCTATGGACAATTTGGAGTCGCTAATTAACCTAGCATGTTTTTGGAATGTGGGAGGAAACCGGAGTACCTGGAGAAAACCAATGGAGCCAAATAAACGGCAGATATATCATTCCAGTGTGATTGGGGCCTGACGACTGGGAGCTGACGAGCTGTCAATCATGACTTCTTATGAAGATGTGATGACGATAGAGTGGAACATTTGTTTCGCTGGGATGATAATGAATTCCATATTTTGCTTTGTATATTATTCATGCAGGTAATTAGTTTCACGGGGGAGACTTAACACTTTGCATGGTTGTTTTTTCTTAATCTGCGTTAATTAGGGATGGTCTGCTTTGTGTATTATTCCACTTCAGTGTGGAATAACAGAATCAATTGAAATGGGAATACATTATATTGGAAAAATACATGGAACAAACCTCTTCATCAGTTTTCACTGTTTTTGGATCATTCTTGCAACTTTGTGCCAAATGTTTAGGGACGACCCTTTTCCCTCAAGGCATGCTTGAATGAATTTAATCTGGAAGAAGCAGGCAACTTCTGTTCCATCAAGTAACTGGTAGATCAGGGGTGTCCAAAGTGTGGCCAGAGAGCCATTTGCGTTTTTAAACATGGCTGTTTTTAAACATTTTGTAATTGTCTTAACTAAAACTGGGAAAAATATACAACAGCAAAAGTGAAAAAATTAAAATAAAGTAAAAATATTCAGGATGAAGAATTATAAGCAATCGACAAAAATTTTACAAGAATAATGTGATTTTAATGTTATTATTAAACAATATAGGCGGTTACTGAGCAGTTTAAATATTAAAAAAATGTTTTTATAATAATATATAATATAATAATATAATTATATATTTTTGTATTATTATATGTAATATTATAATATTATGACTAACAAAGAAAACAGCAAAAAAAATTATAAATCATAATGTGATTTTAATGATATTATTAAACGATATAGTCGGTTTCGGAGCAGTTTAAATATGAAAGAAAATGTTTTTATAATATTATATAATATAATAATATAATTATATATTATTATATTATTATAGATCATATTATAATATTATGAGTAACAAAGAAAACAGCAAAAAAATATATAAATCATAATGTGATTTTAATGTTATTCTTAAACAATATAGTCGGTTTTGGAGCAGTTTAAATATTAAAGAAAATGTTTTTATAATATTATATAATAATATAATTATATATTATTATATATCATATTATAATATTATGAGTAACAAAGAAAACAGCAAAAAAATTATAAATAATAATGTGATTTTAATGTTATTATTAAACAATATAGTCGGTTTCGGAGCAGTTTAAATATTAAAGTAAATGTTTTTATAATATTATATAATATAATAATATAATTACATATTATTATATTATTATATATATCATATCATAATATTATGAGTAACAAAGAAAACAGCAAAACAAATTATAAATCATAAATAAAATAAATAAATAAATCATTTTTAGAAAATTAGGTCGCGAGTTTAAATATCATGGGTCATAATTACGAGAAGAAAATTTACAAATGGAAAAAAAATTCTACCTTTTATGAAAGTGATGTCAAATAATTATGAGGAAAAAAGTTGTATGTAACAGGGAAAAAAATTAAATTTTATGATCATAAACTTATAATATTATGAGGAAAAATAATGTCACTTTTAGTTGAAATATTAAAGAAAAATTGGTTATTTAAAAAAAGTTGTATGTAACAAGGGAAAAATAAATAAATTTTATGATCATAAACTTATAATATTATGAGGGAAAAATAATGTCACTTTTAGTTGAAATATTAAAGAAAAATTGGTTATTTAAAAAAGTTGTATGTAACAAGGAAAAAAAAAAAATTTTATGATCATAAACTTATAATATTATGAGGAAAAATAATGTCACTTTTAGTTGAAATAATGAAGAAAAAATTGGTTATTTAAAAAAATCTTATTGTGAGAAACTTTAGGTGGAAGTAAAAAGCGATAATATGGGAATAAAGTCAAAATTGTGTAGGCTTAAAAGGGTTTTATAAGAGGGCCGCACGGTGGACGAGTGGTTATCATGCAGTCAGGAGATCTGAAAGATCTGGGTTCGAATCTTCTCTGTGTGGAGTTTGCATGTTGAATTCAATACATGAAATAGAAAAACAATCTAAATGCCACTGTGGTCCATTCTGCTCTATTGGTAAACAATAGTCTTTGTGTGTGACTGACATGCTAGGAATGTATAAGACCATGTTGGAGTGCAGATTTCCACCCACTCCACTCCACAAATGTCCACAAGTGGATCTCTTGTCATCAGCCCTGCTGAAATAAAGCCATCTTTCTAGACAAGGCATTGGGACATTTTGGATTCATTATTTTTGAATAGGAGGAATTATGATGTCATACCCGGTTAGCACACAGACCTCACAGCTAGGAGACCAGGGTTCAATTCCACCGTCGGCCATCTCTGTGTGGAGTTTGCATGCATGGTTTTTCTCCGGGTTTCCTCCCACATTCCAAAAACATGCTAGGTTAATTAGCGACTCCAAATTGTCCATAGGTATGAATGTGAGTTTGAATGGTTGTTTGTCTATATGTGCCCTGTGATTGGCTGGCCACCAGTCCAGGGTGTACCCCGCCCCTCGCCGAAGACAGCTGGGATAGGCTCCAGCACCCCCGCGACCCTCGTGAGGAAAAGCGGTAGAAAATGGATGAATGAATGAATGAATGAGTTCTCCTCCTATTTTGTGTGGAAGTGGTAACTTTTTGGCTTCTTATTTTGTCTTTCCCCACCCTCGGCCATCTCTGTGTGGAGTTTGCATGTTCTCCCCGTGCATGCGTGGGTTTTCTCCGGGTACTCCGGTTTCCTCCCGCGGGGGGTGCTGGGGGGGTGCTGAAGCCTATCCCAGCTGTCTTCGGGCGAGAGAGGCGGGGTACACCCTGGACTGGTGGCCAGCCAATCAAAGGGCACATATAGACAAACAACCATTCACACTCACATTCATACCTATGGACAATTTGGAGTCGCTAATTAACCTAGCATGTTTTTGGAATGTGGGAGGAAACCGGAGTACCCGGAGAAAACCCACGCATGCACGGGGAGAACATGCAAACTCCACACAGAGATGGCCGAGAATGGGGAAAGACAAAATAAGAAGCCAAAAAGTTACCACTTCCACACAAAATAGGAGGAGAACTCATTCATTCATTCATTTTCTACCGCTTTTTCCTCACGAGGGTCGCAGGGGGTGCTGGAGCCTATCCCAGCTGCCTTCGAGCGAGAGAGGCGGGGTACACCCTGGACTGGTGGCCAGCCAATCACAGGGCACATATAGACAAACAACCATTCACACTCACATTCATACCTATGGATAATTTGGAGTCGCTAATTAACCTAGCATGTTTTTGGAATGTGGGAGGAAACCGGAGTACCCGGAGAAAACTGAACTCGGGTCTCCTAGCTGTGAGGTCTGCACGCTATCCACTTGTCCACCGTGCAGCCCGTGTTCATAACAATGAATTTAAACAAATAAACTGTATCCTTCTGTCCATGATGCCATAAAAATACATATTTGAAAAAATCTGAACTTTTTAAAGAGACATATCATGAAGAAAAATGCGGTTTCTGACAGCAGGTTTTCCCTGTAAGCCTCGGCTCACAGATGGCAGGAACGTAGACGTGAGTTGGTATCGGACCTGAAGGATTGAAGCTTTTGGCAGCAGATGAGATGCGTGAAAAAGTAAACACGATAACAAAGAGATCTCATAAGAGTATTGCAAGTAAGGACATGCAAATAAACCTGCTGGTATCCAACTGGAACACATACTTTGATGTAAAAATGTGTCGTCTAAATAATCATTTGTAAAGAATCCTACAATTCTGTACAATGGATTCTAACAGGAGTTTTCAAACTGCAGGACGGTGACTAAATATAGAAGCAGAGACACATCTGTTTAGGACTCGGTCATGTGGCGCTCGGCTCATTGACCGTTTCATCCCATAATTATTCTTCATCCAAACCACTCATCCTGCCTCTTGAAAGACAAGAGGCTAAGTCATGCTTTTGACCCCACAATAATACCTTTAACATCCCCTTTAACAGCTACTGTGGAAATCCATGTCACCATCGAGTAAGAACACATGCATGGATCCATTTGTATAGGCTCCTGTTTTATTTGGGTAAATATATTTATTATATAAATATAAATATAATAATATTAAAAATATAAATTAAAAAAATATATAAAAATATAAGGCTGCACGGTGGACAAGTGGTTAGCGCGCAGACCTCACAGCTAGGAGACCAGGGTTCAATTCCACAATTCCACAGGGTTCAACTTTCCAATTTGAAACGTGTAAAGATTGTCCATTCATTTTCAATGGGGAATTTTGTCAGGGGAAAAAACATGGAATTCCATCAAATGTGGGAATTTCTTTGACTGTAGCTTTCATCTGCTGAATGAGTTGAACATTTTGGTGTTGGAATGCGTTGAATCGGTTGACAAATTCAGATGCAGTATATATGTAAAGCTTAAGATAGATGCAAATTTTTAAAATTTTAAATTTTTAAATTTTTAAATTTTTTAATTTTTAAATTGTAAAAAAATTTAAATAGTAAAAATTGTAAAAAAAATAAATTTTTAATCTGTTTTAAATTTTTAAATTTTTATTTAAAAAAAAATATTTTATTTTTGTCACATACCGAAGTAGTATGTTTTCTGTAGGCGGCATTATGAATTATCCTTACTGACCTTTTTTTGCAGTACATTTAGCGAGTGAAGATTGCTTTTATAGTTATTAGCCCATATTTCCACACAATAAGTAAGATATGGTTATGGTTATTTTTAGCCTTATGCATTATTTTAGCTGTTTGAAGATGAAATATATCAGCAAGTTGAAGTATTTGTGATTTTAGAAATAAGGAGTTAGTATGTTCTCTGTAGGCGGCAAAATTGTAAAAAATTTTAAATTGTAAAAATTGTAAAAAAAAATTAATTGTAAAAAATGTAAAAAAAAGTACATTTTTAATCTGTTTAAAATTTAAAAAATAATAATTTTTAAATTTTAAATTTTGTAATTTTTTAATTTTTTAATTTTTTAATTTTTTAATTTTTTAATTTTTTAATTTTTTAATTTTTTAATTTTTTAATTTTTTAATTTTTATTTTATTTTTGTCACATACTAAAGTATTATGTTCTCTGGAGGCGGCATAATGAATTATCCTTACTGACCTTTTTTTGCAGTACATTTAGCGAGTGAAGATGACTTTTATAGTTATTAGCCCATATTTCCACACAATAAGGAAGATATGGTTATGGTTATTTTTAGCGTTATGCATTATTTTAGCTGTTTGAAGATGAACTATATCAACAAGTTGAAGTATTTGTGATTTTAGAAATAAGGAGTTAGTATGTTCTCTGTAGGCGGCAAAATTGTAAAAAAATTTAAATTGTAAAAATTGTAAAAAAAAATTAATTGTAAAAAATGTAAAAAAAAATACATTTTTAATCTGTTTAAAATTTAAAAAATAATAATTTTTAAATTTTTAATTTTTTAAATTTTTAAATTTTTTAATTTTTTAATTTTTTAATTTTTTAATTTTTTAATTTTTTAATTTTTTAATTTTTTAATTTTTTAATTTTTTAATTTTTTAATTTTTTAATTTTTTAATTTTTTAATTTTTATTTTATTTTTGTCACATACCAAAGTATTATGTTCTCTGGAGGCGGCATAATGAATTATCCTTACTGACCTTTTTTGCAGTACATTTAGCGAGTGAAGATGGCTTTTATAGTTATTTGCCCATATTTCCACACAATAAGGAAGATATGGTTATGGTTATTTTTAGCGTTATGCATTATTTTAGCTGTTTGAAGATGAACTATATCAGCAAGTTTAAGTATCTGTGATTTTATAAATAAGTATATTGGGTCGTTAAAGTCCACACTGAAGGCCCAGGTAGGAAGTGCACGGCACGCCACCGGGGCCTTTTAACATAATGTGATTAGTATAATCAGCGTGTCATAGTGAGTCTCTATCTGGTGCAACAGTGGACACAAACTATAGCCAAAGGCGTCTTGGCTCCTCGGCTTTTGTTCAATTATCCTAGCTGCGGCAACAATGGCCATTGTTTGCATGCAAATGTTGGGTAATTCCAAGCAAACCGGCACGAAAACAATGCTTCATATAGACACAGACGACCCATATAAATAATATTTCAATAGGAACGCTGCTTTGACTGGCCCACATTATACTCATTAACATGAAAATGTGGTTGGCTTGCAATAGGGGGGGGGGTCTTATTGCATATGTGGTATTAGAATTTCAAAAGCAGTGAAATATTGTCTGCATATAAGCTGGAATCTACTGAATATGAGATATATGCATTTAATTGCATGTCTGCTATTACTTCATCATTTATTCTTTTTATGTTTTGTTTTTTAGCATTAGCTTTGTGTTCTGTTTCATGTGTTTGTCATTATTTCGAGGTCAGGGTCAGGGATTTATGTGTTTTTGTTGGGGGGGGGGGTGTTCCGATCAGGATTTTTCAAGTGCGGTGCAAACACTTAAACGTCACACATCATCCGGATTCTGACGCAGACCCGCACACAACAGAAGTTCCTCCTGCACTAAAAGTACAGCAGGTTGGGACCGTGGCTTTAAAGCAGGGGTCTCAAACTCGGGCCAAATGCGGCCCGCGGGCCGCGAGACGCTACTTTGAGGCCCCCACCTTGATACCAAAGTTTAATGTTGAAATGACAGCTTAAAGCTGTGTGCACACCAGACACAATTAACATGATTTTGCCCCGCCCATAACTGTTACCCCTACCCTGTTACCCCGCCCTGTTTAGCTTTGGATTACGACGCTGCTCCCAGATGGAAGTGAGTACGATGCTAACTTGCTAATTGGGTGAAAATATTAAGTTACATTAATGTTCATGTTAAAGGTTAAATAACTGTTAATACTGTACATTTGAATCTGAAAAAAAATAATTTCTCCAACTGTATGTGGTTTCTTATGTTTTTCTTATTTGCTGTTTTATTATTATTCTTTTACTTATTTATTACTGATCGATTGATTTACTGTCTTTATTCTTAATTTGTTTATTTTTTTTATCTTATTTTGTGTATAGAAAAATAAAAATTAAGATATTTGAGAACAGTGGAATGTTTTATCAGATATTTTGGTGTGGAAAAGCGGAACCAAAGTACTGAAAAAGTGTAGGGTATAGCAGAAGCAAAAGCATTGAAGATAGTTTTTTAATTGATTTTTTTTTTTCCAGTTTTTAATAAATGCGTTTTGGGTTTTTTTTTGGAAAACCTGATGCGGCCCGGCTTCACCCAGAACCTAGCTCCGGTGGCCCCCAGGTAAATTGAGTTTGAGACCCCTGCTTTAAAGTGAGATATGTGTATCGGAATCATGTTTTTTCTGATGTTAATGATAGTTCAAAAGCCCGTAATTTACACAGTTTGTGTCACTGATAATGTTAACTTTTGGTGTTGTTTTGTCCTACTGTGTTCGGCGGTCAGTAAACGCACCACAGTTGCGGCAGTTGGCAAATAATAAAAACTTAAGAAACCACATATAGTTGGTGGGTAGACAAATAATTTTTTTTTTCAGATTAAAATGAACAAAGCATTATTAGAGCCCTGTAGACATGACAAAACACGACTATAGTCACATTTATACTCTTTTTATTTACAACATATTGCGCAACTGCAGGGTCTTGAGACACATGCTAACTCGCAAACTAGAGAGCTAGCTACCTAAACAGCAGCCTTCAAGTTATTTCCTTTCAACTTAAATAGCCAAAAACTTACCACTTCCACACGGATAGGGAGGATAACTATTAACAGTTATTTAACCTTTAACATGAACATTAATCAAACGTAATAATTTTTTCTGGGTACATGATACCATACAGCATCCATATCAAACCTGCGCAGGCCGCACTAACATTAAACTTTCATTTGAAGGCGGGGGACCTCAAACTAGTGTCCTGCGGACCACATTTGGCCCGCGGGCTGCGTGTTTGAGACCCTTGGTGTTAAAATTTGCATTCAAGCTTACTGTATGACCAACTATTGTTCTAATAAGCGTGGGGTGCTGGAGCCTATCCCAGTTGTCTTCAGGCGAGAGAGGCGGGGTACAACCCTGGACTGGTGGTCAGCCAATCACAGGGCACATATAGACAAACAACCATTCACACTCACATTCATACCTATGGACAATTTGGAGTCGCCAGTTAGCATGTTAGCATGTTTTTGGAATGTGGGAGGAAACCGGAAGTACCCGGAGAAAACCCACGCATGCACGGGGAGAACATGCAAACTCCACACAGAGATGGCCGAGGGTGGAATTGAACCCGGGTCTCCTAGCTGTGAGGTCTACGCTCTATTTGACTTACCATTTATTTGTATTGTATGTATTTTGTTCCAGTACCATAGCATAAGGCCATCCATATTAGGGATTATTGTGACTGTTAATAATTCAAACCTGCAATAAACGCCTGTTATTTTGGCGATCATTTTCGTGACCAATGTAAAATGTGTATATTTTTATCAATGTTAGTAAATGTACCATATATATATATACCTTATATTTGTAGGTGTCCCAATGTATTTCTTCATTATCATCCATTATTATACAATGTTTTGCACCAAAAAAAACAATATTGTCATTGTCAGCCATTTTCCTGCAGTGATATGACACAATATGAGTATTAACATACATACTGTAAATATTTATGTGTTTTTCAAAGGGAGCAGCCCATCTTCAGTGCCCGAGCTCATGTTTTCCAGATCGACCCGGCGACCAAACGCAACTGGCTGCCGGCCAGCAAGCACGCCGTCACTGTGTCCTTCTTCTACGACGCCAACCGCAACGTCTACCGCATCATCAGCGTGGGCGGGACTAAGGTAGGTAACATCCCAGTACGCACATTAAGATCTAAATTAGTACTTTTAGAAATGGTATTTGTCCAAAGACATTATGATCCAGCGTTTCCGCCAAGGACGAGTGGTTAGCGCGCAGACCTCACAGCTAGGAGACCCGAGTTCAATTCCACCCTCGGCCATCTCTGTGTGGAGTTTGCATGTTCTCCCCGTGCATGCGTGGGTTTTCTCCGGGTACTCCGGTTTCCTCCCACATTCCAAAAAAAAACATGCTAGGTTAATTAGCGACTCCAAATTGTCCATAGGTATGAATGTGAGTGTGAATGGTTGTTTGTCTATATGTGCCCTGTGATTGGCTGGCCACCAGTCCAGGGTGTACCCCGCCTCTCTCACCCGAAGGCAGCTGGGATAGGCTCCAGCACCCCCTGCGACCCTCGTGAGGATAAGCGGTAGAAAATTAATGAATGAATGAATAATATTAATATGAGGCTGCACGGTGGACAAGTGGTTAGCACGCATGCCTCGCAGCTAGGACACCCGAGTTCAATTCCACCAATTGCATGTTCTTCCCGTGCATGCGTGGGTTTTCTCCGGGTACTCCGGTTTCCTCCCACATTCCAAAAACATGCTAGGTTAATTAGCGACTCCAAATTGTCCATAGGTATGAATGTGAGTGTGAATGGTTGTTTGTCTATATGTGCCCTGTGATTGGCTGGCCACCAGTCCAGGGTGTACCCCGCCTCTCTGGCTCGAAGACAGCTGGGATAGGCTCCAGCACCCCCTGCGACCCTCGTGAGGATAAACGGTAGAAAATGGATGAATGAATGAATGAGTTCTCCTCCTATTTTGTGTGGAAGTGGTAACTTTTTGGCTTCTTATTTTGTCTTTCCCCACCCTCGGCCATCTCTGTGTGGAGTTTGCATGTTCTCCCCGTGCATGCGTGGGTTTTCTCCGGGTACTCCGGTTTCCTCCGACATTCCAAAAAAAACATGCTAGGTTAATTAGCGACTCCAAATTGTCCATAGGTATGAATGTGAGTGTGAATGGTTGTTTGTCTATATGTGCCCTGTGATTGGCTGGCCACCAGTCCAGGGTATACCCCCCCTCTCTGGCTCGAAGACAGCTGGGATAGGCTCCAGCACCCCTACGACAGTATCACTCGGATACTGTGAACATCCAGCAGCAACACAACATTTTGGCATGACTACTATTTTGATGAAAAATATACTGAACCAGGGCTGCACAGAGGCCGGGTGGTTAGCACACAGGCTTCACAGCTAGGAGACCTGAGTTCAATTCCACCCTCGGCCATCTCTGTGTGGAGTTTGCATGTTCTCCCCGTGCATGCGTGGGTTTTCTCCGGGTACTCCGGTTTCCTCCCACATTCCAAAAACATGCTAGGTTAATTAGCGACTCCAAATTGTCCATAGGTATGAATGTGAGTGTGAATGGTTGTTTGTCTATATGTGCCCTGTGATTGGCTGGCCACCAGTCCAGGGTGTACCCCACCTCTCGCCCGAAGACAACTGGGATAGGCTCCAGCACCCCCTGCGACCCTCGTGAGGATAAGCGGTAGAAAATGAATGAATAAATGACTATTAAATAAACATAATGATGAGCCAAAGTCATATTACATACAAAAATCTACAAGAAAATGAAGTAAATATGACGATTATTAGAACAATAGTTGGTCATACAGTTAGCTTGAATGCTAATGTTAACACCAATGCACTTTTAGTGCAGGAGGAACTTTTGTTGTGTGCGGGTGACGTTTAAGTGTTTGCGCCGCACTTGAAATGTCCAGGGTGTACCCCGCCTCTCGTCCGAAGACAGCTGGGATAGGCTCCAGCGGCCCTTGTAGCAGTCCGTTATCCAATGCTGGGCCACTTTAGAAAATTTTTGGGGGAAACTCTGTGGTCAATGTCATGAATTATTTATTAAAAAAAAACAACAGAAAGACGTCAGAGAGTTCATCCTGCACTTTACAATGAAGTCGCACGGTGCCTTTTGTATTGTGCATGTGTGACGTTTGCATCACCTGCAGGTTGATTCCCAGCCCCTTTGAGGATTGTCTGCAGTTGGACAATATGAAGCATCGTCGGGCTTTGTTTCTACCAATGCCATGAGAGGGGCTTTTAGGGGACGGATTAAAACCAGCCAGCATTTTTTTGCTAAAATAATCTCCTGTCATGAAATGCTTCATTTAACCAGGTTAGCGAACATATCCTTTACAAGCTTTTTCACTTAGCTCTTAAACACACCGGATGGTTGTTGGATGCACAAGAACATCCTGAGCGTAATAAAACTGCAAAAGCTACCTCAAGAATGGTTTTCTCCATGCAAATATTCATATACCGGTGATTTATGCGTCAGTAATGACAATATAAGGTGTTGTCATGTGTTTGTGAATAATGGCTCATTGAAAAACGACCTCCCTTTGAGAGCAGGGGTCGTTGAGTACGACGACGCAGCTTAATAAATGAGCATGGAAACTTTCCTGCTAATGTTGACTTCTGTATTTAAGACTGTGATAAATCTAAAGTACGTAGGAATTTAAGTATTATAATAATATAGAATGTATTATGAAAATGTATATATTTTTCATCAAAATAGTAGTCATGCCAAAATGTTGTGTTGCTGCTGGATGTTCACAGTATCCGAGTGATACTGTCGTGGGGGTGCTGGAGCCTATCCCAGCTGTCTTGGGGCGAGAGAGGTGGGGTACACCCTGGACTGGTGGCCAGCCAATCACAGGGCACATATAGACAAACAACCATTCACACTCACATTCATACCTATGGACAATTTGGAGTCGCTAATTAACCTAGCATGTTTTTGGAATGTGGGAGGAAACCGGAGTACCCGGAGAAAACCCACGCATGCACGGGGAGAACATGCAAACTCCACACAGCGATGGCCGAGGATGGAATTGAACTCGGGTCTCCTAGCTGTGAGGTCTGCGCGCTAACCACTCGACCGCCGTGCCGTGTAAACAGGTTTTCTATGAAAAAATTTATATTTGCGGAAATTCACTTATCCTGGTCAGGTCTGAAAACTAATTAACTGTGATAAACAAGGGATCACTACACTGTTTTAAAGGTGGCTATAGGGGTGTTAGTTCAAGTCCAGAGGGCTCTAATAATGTTAGAAACTGTATTTAGAAGGTTCATTCATTCATTCATTTTCTACTCCTTTTTCCTCACGAGGGTCGCGGGGGGGGTGCTGGAGCCTATCCCAGCTGTCTTCGGGCGAGAGAGACAGGGTACACCCTGGACTGGTGGCCAGCCAATCACAGGGCACATATAGACAAACAACCATTCACACTCACATTCATACTTATGGACAATTTGGAGTCGCCAATTAACCTAGCATGTTTTACCCTAGCGGAGAGAAACTCCACACAGAGATGGCTGAGGGGGGAATTGAACTCGGGTCTCCTAGCTGTGAGGTCTGCGCGCTAACCACTTGTCCACCGTGCAGCCCAATAATATTTATATACGATGATTTCACTAGTACATAGCAGAAATAATGCAGTATGTGAATGATAATTGTATATCACAAAAAAATTACTGCATGTAGCAAATTATACACATGTCAAAATATTATAAAAATATTCAGTATATACTGTAAGCAGTTAGTTAATAGTGATTGAAGGCAGTGTTGGTTGTAGTACCTTCACACAATTGGGGGTGAAGGAGCTACTTTAGTAATGACCTTACGGTGTCCTGTGGAGTGTCGGTGGGGGGGTGGGAGGGGTGGGTCATCTGTCCATTTTTTTATTTTTTATTTTTTACATTCCTTATGTAATGTCCCTCTGCTCCTTGCGGTGATAGGCTATCATCAACAGCACCATCACCCCCAACATGACCTTCACCAAAACCTCCCAGAAGTTTGGCCAGTGGGCTGACAGTCGCGCCAACACGGTTTACGGCCTCGGCTTTTCTACAGAGCAGCAGCTGCAGCAGGTACACGCCATACCATACCATAATAATCATAATAATATGTAAAAAATCTGTGTTGCCAGATTGGCTCCAGACTAAGGGGTCAGCAACCTTTTTAGTATTTTAGCCGTTTTCACCATATTAAAACACAATACCGATTTAAAACCGATTTAACTGATAAATTGAAGGTAATACTACGTAGTTTCCTTAAAGGTATTCTTTACTTTACACTCAGTTTGGACTCTTAGGAAAAACAATTAGACTGTATATATATATTTATATTGTTTATTCTGTATATTTTGTATTTTTATTTATTTATAATTTAATTATAATTTAATTATTATAATTATAATTATTTATAATTATTTTATTCAGATTAAAATGAACAAAGCATTATTAGAGCCCTGTAGACATGACAAAACACGACTATAGTCACATTTATACTCTTTTTATTTACAACATATTGCGCAACTGCAGGGTCTTGAGACACATGCTAACTCGCAAACTAGAGAGCTAGCGACCTAAACGGTAGCCTCCAAGTTATTTCCTTTAAACTTAAAAAAAAAAGCCAAAAACTTACCACTTCCACACGGATAGGGAGGATAACTATTAACAGTTATTTAACCTTTAACATGAACATTAATCAAACGTAATAATTTTTTCTGGGTACATGATACCATACAGCATCCATATCAAACTTGCGCGGGCCACACTGACATTAAACTTTCATATCAAGGCAGGGGCCTCAAAGTAGTGTCCTGCGGGCCACATTTGGCCCGCGGGCCGCGTGTTTGAGACCCCTGACCTAACCGGTAGCCTTCAAGTTATTTCCTTTAAACTTAAAAAAAAAGCCAAAAACTTACCACTTCCACACGGATGGGGAGGATAACTATTAACAGTTATTGAACCTTTAACATGAACATGAATCAAACGTAATCATTTTTTCTGGGTACATGATACCATACAGCATCCATATCAAACTTGCGTGGGCCGCACTAACATTAAACTTTCATATCAAAGGCGGGGGCCTCAAATTAGTGTCCTGCGGGCCACATTTGGCCCGCGGGCCGCATGTTTGAGACCCCTGGTTTAAGATAATCCCTAATAAAAAACAAAGAACAATAGATAGAGTAAGTGTTGAACCCTTAAAATAAAGCATATTTTCCTTTCTCTGTCTCTCATTCTAATCCACCCAAAGCTGCTGCAGTGAGGGAGAGATTTGAGGGCAAAGCAAGTGTTTGTGTTTCATGCAACAGTGAGTTTGGAGTAACTGCAGACGGGTCACATCTGTTTCTCCTCCTGGCCCCATCTCTAGTTTGCTGAGCAGTTTAAGGAGGTGAAGGAGGCGGCTCGTCTGGCCAGAGAGAAATCCCAGGAGAGATACGAACTGGCCAACCCTGCTCTCAACATCGCTGCCCCACAGGTGAAGAAGCACTTTGGACACTCATGTTTTTCACTACTGTTGCTTTGGCTATCATAGTAGAGCTTCTACTCATACGCAAATACAAAGCTGTTTGATTATGTATCAGATGGTCGCAGGGGTGCTGGAGCCTATCCCAGCTGTCTTTGGGCGGGGTACACCCTGGACTGGTGGCCAGCCAATCACAGGGCACATATAGACAAACAACCATTCACACTCACATTCATACCTATGGACAATTTGGAGTCGCTAATTAACCTAGCATGTTTTTGGAATGTGGGAGGAAACCGGAGTACCCGGAGAAAACCCACGCATGCACGGGGAGAACATGCAAACTCCACACAGAAATGGCCGTTGATGGAATTGAACTCAGGTCTCCTAGCTGTGAAGCCTGTGTGCTAACCACCCGGCCTCTGTGCAGCCCTGGTTCAGTATATTTTTCATCAAAATAGTAGTCATGCCAAAATGTTGTGTTGCTGCTGGATGTTCACTGTATCAGAGTGATACTGTCGTAGGGGTGCTGGAGCCTATCCCAGCTGTCTTCGGGCGAGAGGCGGTGGGGTACACCCTGGACTGGTGGCCAGCCAATCACAGGGCACATATAGACAAACAACCATTCACACTCACATTCATACCTATGGACAATTTGGAGTCGCTAATTAACCTAGCATGTTTTTGGAATGTGGGAGGACACACCGGAGAAAGTTGTCTGAATCTCCTCTGGGTGGAATTGAACTCAGGTCTCCTAGCTGTGGGACCTGCATGCTAACCACTCAACGACCGTGCAGCACCACTATTAGTATCATAATTAATTTAATATATTGTACTATATCAACCAGTCCAGGGTGTACCCCGCCTCTCGCCCAAAGACAGCTGGGATAGGCTCCAGCATATATTCAACCCTAGTGAAGATAAGCGGCAGAGACAATGGTTGGATGGATATGGTAAATTTGTGTTTATATATAATATATAATAATAATATAATATATAATATATACAAAGGCTGCACGGCGGACAAGTGGTTGCCGCGCAGACCTCACAGCTAAGAGACCAGGGTTCAATTCCACACTCGGCCATCTCTGTGTGGAGTTTGCATGTTCTCCCCGTGCATGCGTGGGTTTTTCTCCGGGTACTCCGGTTTCCTCCCACATTCCAAAAACATGCTAGGCTACGAGTTCTCCTCCTATTTTGTGTGGAAGTGGTAACTTTTTGGCTTCTTATTTTGTCTTTCCCCACCCTCAGCCATCTCTGTGTGGAGTTTGCATGTTCTCCCCGTGCATGCGTGGGTTTTCTCCGGGTACTCCGGTTTCCTCCCACATTCCAAAAACATGCTAGGCTACGAGTTCTCCTCCTATTTTGTGTGGAAGTGGTAACTTTTTGGCTTCTTATTTTGTCTTTCCCCACCCTCAGCCATCTCTGTGTGGAGTTTGCATGTTCTCCCCGTGCATGCGTGGGTTTTCTCCGGGTACTCCGGTTTCCTCCCACATTCCAAAAACATGCTAGGTTAATTAGCGACTCCAAATTGTCCATAGGTATGAATGTGAGTGTGAATGGTTGTTTGTCTATATGTGCCCTGTGATTGGCTGGCTGGCAACCAGTCCAGGGTGTACCCCGCTCAAAGACAGCTGGGATAGGCTCCAGCAACCCCTCGCGACCCTTGTTGACTTTCACGTCTCCAAACAAACCTCAAACTTGTCGAGTGGAACGTGAAAATAACAGACGCCAGCAGTATGAAATCTGGGTATTGTCCTCCAAACAACAGCGAGGTTGCTTTCAATTATGGATGATTCCAGTATCCCTCTGCCTCCTCTACGTTCCCCTTTCAGTCAATCCAAGCTCATACCGACCCTCCAAACACCTTTTAGCTGCAAAGCAGAGGCCTGCATGCATTTCAAGCATGAAATCTTTTAATGGAGTTAACCAATACGCAACTGGAAGAGCAGCCACATGGAGAACCATATAATCCCTCTTGGTTCTATATAGGTTTAAAATAGAAACTGACTTATCATGTCCAGTCCTGGGATTTGGTTCAAATGGTCTGCATGTGGCTTTAGGCCCAAGGTTCAATTGCTCCACATATGATATTGATATTATTCATTCATTCATTTTATACCGATTATCCTCACGGGGGGGTGCTGGAGCCTATCTCAGCCGTCTTCAGGCGAGAGTCGGGGTACACCCTGGACTGGTGGCCAGCCAATCACAGGGCACATATAGACAAACAACCATTCACACTCACATTCATACCTATGGACAATTTGGAGTCGCTAATTAACCTAGCATGTTTTTGGAAGTTTTGTGAGGAAACCGGAGTACCCGGAAAAAAACCCACGCATGCACGAGGAGAACATGCAAACTCCATACAGAGATGGCCGAGGGTGGAATTGAACCCCGGTCTCCTAGCTGTGAGGTCTGCGCGCTAACCACTTGACCACCGTGCCGCAGCACCAAATGGAGCCAAATAAACGGCAGATATTTCATTCCAGTGTGTTTGGGGCGTGACGACTGGGAGCTGACGAGCTGTCAATCATGACTTCGACAAATTATTTTTTTCAGATTAAAATGAACAAAGCATTATTAGAGCCCTGTAGACATGACAAAACACGACTATAGTCACATTTATACTCTTTTTATTTACAACATATTGCGCAACTGCAGGGTCTTGAGACACATGCTAACTCGCAAACTAGAGAGCTAGCGACCTAAACGGTAGCCTTCAAGTTATTTCCTTTCAACTTAAATAGCCAAAAACTTACCACTTCCACACGGATAGGGAGGATAACTATTAACAGTTATTTAACCTTTAACATGAACATTAATCAAACGTAATAATTTTTTCGGGGTACATGATACCATACAGCATCCATATCAAACTTGCGCAGGGCCGCACTAACATTAAACTTTCATATCAAGGCGGGGGGGGGGGCTCAAACTAGTGTTCTGCGGGCCACATTTGGCCCGCGTGCCGCATGTTTGAGACCCCTGATTTATACATATTTTGCTAAGTATTTGAGAGATAATTCTTTATCTTTTTTTATAGACATGACAAAACACGACTATAGTCACATTTATACTCTTTTTATTTACAACATATTGCGCAACCGCAGGGTCTTGAGACACATGCTAACTCGCAAACTAGAGAGCTAGCGACCTAAACGGTAGCCTTCAAGTTATTTCCTTTCAACTTAAATAGCCAAAAACTTACCACTTCCACACGGATAGGGAGGATAACTATTAACAGTTATTTAACCTTTAACATGAACATGAATCAAACGTAATAATTTTTTCTGGGTACATGATACCATACAGCATCCATATCAAACTTGCGTGGGCCGCACTAACATTAAACTTTCATATCAAGGCGGGGGCCTCAAACTAGTGGCCGCGTGTTTGAGACCCCTGGTTTAGATCATCTGACCGATCAGCATATTTATATTAGGAATGCTCCGATTTAAGTTTTTTTTTGTTAGTTTTTTATCTGCATGTGCTGATCAGGGGTATTTTACAGAAGTTGGCCAATTGATCTAGACGTCGATAATTTATATTTATTATTTTTTACATATGATTTTCTGGATTGCATGCGTCTAATCTTGTGCATTAAAAAAAAAAAACAAGAACTTGAGACCGTGTCTGAACAGGTGACCAACCCAAACATCAGTTTTTGTTCTTGTTAAGCCCTACTTTGAGGTTTTTAGACGTGTTTTTAGTCTTTTTTGTTCTAGTGTTGTGCATTAAAAAGCAAGGTTTTAGGTCTGGGTTCAAACCGATGACCAGCTCCAGCCCCCGGTCTTCACTTGCTGTGCCTAATCTGGGTTCTTTGTTTGAATTCTCACTCAAGTTTTGTAAGAACCTGTCATTTTGTCTGCTCATCGGATACTCCCTCATGCAAAGTACCTATGCAGTACTTGCAGAAAAGTACAATAAATGCCAGTCATGTATATTTTAAATCAAAATCTTGGCAATGAAAACACTAAAAAAAAAAGTGTTGTGTTGTGTTATGAGCGACGCAGGTGCTTGAAGGGAAGCCTCGCATGTCCTGATGCATGGAGCCATAAATAAATGAAGGCGGCTTGTGGTCTCAATGAAGCTTAGAACGTGAAGACAGGAGCTTTTATATAAGCTCAGAAGGCAAAATGGACTGATGCTCGGATAAATAAGTAAACAGTGTAAATGTACTTTTAAAAAAAAAAAAAAAAAAAAACTGCGGCAAAGGCACGTCACGGTGAAAGCTCTTTGGAAAAGCAACTTAATATTTAAAAATATCCAAGAGTGAGATTTGCATTTGACAGCTCTCACCTAAAAAAAAAAAAAAGACACCCTGTTTGAATCATGTAAAAATATAAAGGTGAATTATTTTTGCTTTTTTTTTTTTTTATTTCTTGGTTGCAAATGAAAAATTAAAATGTTGAAAAGTGAAATAAAATATGAAATGTATTTCTGTTTTTGTATTTCCCGGGATCATCTGCAAGTCAGACATTTAAAAAAAAAAAAAAAAAAAAAGGTTTCAGTCACCAGTCATTTCTTTTCTTCGTCATGCAGCAAGCATAATTATTACTTATTTCTCAATTTCTGTCCTTTTTCTTCTTTTGCATGGGATGCATTATGGGATATATGGACCCCCCCCAACCCCCCCAGCTTTCTCAGGTGAGTGGAAAGTCTCACAAAATCCTAATACAATATAAATCATGCATTTTCTTTTGTCTTGAGGCCGATGCTACTGTATTCTAAGTCATGCGTCTTTGCATTGCATGGATGATTTTTTGCTCAATAATTAATACGCAGCCTCATCAAATTTGACTTGAGAGCTTCGGAACGCAGCTTGTGGTTTGTGCAAAGAAAAAAACGGTCTTTGTTACTTACTGGCGGCGACGAGGATTACGTCTTCCAATGAGGTTTTGTCTTTATTGGTGGGTTTTATTTAGTTTGTATGCAACTTGCGGTATGCTGTTTTTGATATACTGTATGATATGTATCAAGATGTTTTTTTTTTGGGGTTTTTTTTTTAATGGTTTACAGCAGGGGTCTCAAACACGCGGCCCGCGGGCCAAATATGAAAATTTAATGTTAGTGCGGCCCCGCGCAAGTTTGATATGGATGCTGTATGGTATCATGTACCCAGAAAAAATTATTACCTTTGATTAATGTTCATGTTAAAGGTTAAATAACTGTTAATAGTTATCCTCCCTATCCGTGTGGAAGTGGTAAGTTTTTGGCGATTTAAGTTTAAATTAAATAACTTGAAGGCTACCGTTTAGGTCGCTAGCTCTCTAGTTTGCGAGTTAGCATGTGTCTCAAGACCCTGCAGTTGCGCAATATGTTATAAATAAAAAGAGTATGAATGTGACTGTAGTCGTGGTTTGTCATTAAGGGTATCCTCATCATTTTCAGCAGGGGTCTCAAACACGCGGCCCGCGGGCCAAATGTGGCCCGCAGGACACTAGTTTGAGGCCCCCCGCCTTGATATGAAAGTTAATGTTAGTGCGGCCCGCGCAAGTTTGATATGGATGCTGTATGGTATCATGTACCCAGAAAAAATTATTATGTTTGATTAATGTTCATGTTAAAGGTTAAATAACTGTTAATAGTTATCCTCCCTATCCGTGTGGAAGTGGTAAGTTTTTGGCTATTTAAGTTTAAAGGAAATAACTTGAAGGCTACCGTTTAGGTCGCTAGCTCTCTAGTTTGCGAGTTAGCATGCGTCTCGAGACCCTGCGGTTGCGCAATATGTTGTAAATAAAAAGAGTATAAATGTGACTATAGTCGTGTTTTGTCATGTCTACAGGGCTCTAATAATGCTTTGTTCATTTTAATCTGAAAAAAATAATTTGTGTAGTGATCCCTCGTTTATCACAGTTAATTAGTTTCCAGACCTGACCAGGATAAGTGAATTTCCGCAAATAAGATTCCGTATTTAGACATTTTTTCATAGAAAACCTGTTTACAAGCTTCTAAATGGGGCGGCACGGTGTTCGAGTGGTTAAGCGCAGACCTCACAGCTAGGAGACCCGAGTTTGATTCCTCCCCCTGCATGCGTGGGTTTTCTCCGGGTACTCCGGTTTCCTCCCACATTCCAAAAACATGCTAGGTTAATTAGCGACTCCAAATTGTCCATAGGTATGAATGTGAGTGTGAATGGTTGTTTGTCTATATGTGCCCTGTGATTGGCTGGCCACCAGTCCAGGGTGTACCCCGCCTCTCGCCCGAAGACAGCTGGGATAGGCTCCAGCACCCCCGTGACCCTCGCGAGAATAAGCGGTAGAAAATGAATGAATGAATGAGTTCTCCTCCTATTTTGTGTGGAAGTGGTAACTTTTTGGCTTCTTATTTTGTCTTTCCCCACCCTCTGCCATCTCTGTGTGGAGTTTGCATGTTCTCCCCGTGCATGCATGGGTTTTCTCCGGGTACTCCGGTTTCCTCCCACATTCCAAAAACATGCTAGGTTAATTAGCGACTCCATATTGTCCATAGGTATGAATGTTAGTGTGAATGGTTGTTTGTCTATATGTGCCCTGTGATTGGCCGGCCACCAGTCCAGGGTGTACCCCGCCTCTCGCCCAAAGACAGCTGATAGGCTGGATAGGCTCCAGCACCCCCCCACGACCCTCGTGATTAAAAAGCGGTAGAAAATGAATGAATGAATGAACCTTCTAAATACAGTTTCTAACATTATTAGAGCCCTCTGGAACAGTGAACTAACACCCCTATAGTCACCTTTAAAACCTGTGAAACAGCAATTGCGCGAAAAGTGTAGTGAAGGAACATTGTAATTCATATTTGCAAAAAAAGCCTTTTACTCCGGAAGATCGGGTCTGGTGCTTGTGTGCCTCATTGAACATTATAGTAACATTGCTGACACCTAGTGACCAGTGAATGCGTCTTCTGAATGTCTTATATTTGTATTTTTAGTTCATTTTAATGCTTGGAAATGTTTAATTTAGGCAAAAAAAAAAAGATTCCCCCATTAGTTATTGAATATGAGCTTAAAAAGTAATCATGTCATTTATTAATGCAAAAGCATAACTCTTTTGAAGCCTTGTCTTCAAAAGCCGGTGCACTTGATCCAGGTTTCTAAAAAAAAATCCTGAACATAAAATCCCATGAAACACATTCAGATGTTTGGATCTCATCAGAATGATTTCTTTTGTAGGATGAGTCTAGTCTGAGCTAGGAGACCAGGGTTCAATTCCACCCTCGTGAGGAAAAAGCGGTATAAAATGAATGAATGAATACAGTTTCTAACATTATTAGAGCTCTCTGGACTTGATCTAACACCCCTATAGCCACCTTTAAAACCTGTGAGGAAAAAGCGGTACAAAATGAATGAATGAATGAACCTTCTAAATACAGTTTCTAACATTATTAGAGCCTTCTGGACTTGAACTAACACCCCTATAGCCACCTTTAAAACCTGTGAAACAGTGAAAAAAAGTGTACTGCTATGTAGTGAAGGAACATTGTAATTCATATTTGCAAAAAAAAAGCATGTAACTCTGGACGATCGGGTCTGGTGCTTGTGCGTCTCATCGAACATTATAGTAACATTGCTGACACACCAGTGAATGCGTCTTCTGAATGTCTAATATTTGTATTTTAGTTCATTTTAATGCTTGGAAATGTTTAATTTAGGGAAAAAAAAATTCCCCCATTAGTTATTGAATATGAGCTTAAAAAGTAATCATGTCATTTATTAATGCAAAAGCATAACTCTTTTGAAGCCTTGTCTTCAAAAGCCGGTGCACTTGATCCAGGTTTCTAAAAAAATCCTGAACATAAAATCCCATGAAACACATTCAGATGTTTGGATCTCATCAGAATTATTTTTTTTTCTAGTCTGATACAAAAATCTGTCTGATACTTTACTGATTATTAAAAAAAAAAACTCGAGAACAGGAAGTACACAAAGTACCCCCTAAAAGTTCCTCCCGAGTCTTTCAACTGAACTTAAGTATTTGTAACGCGGTTTATGACTTAAACATGATCCACAGCGTGAATTATTCAGGGATGAATATGGAAGTCGATCCCTTGGATTTTGGGATCTGACCACAGTTGTCTTTAGTTTCATTTCGACTCTTTTTGTTCACGTCCACATGAGTGGGTTGTGTGTTTAATTCCACGCGTCTATAAGGACAGACAGTGCTACAAAAACACACAATCCTTCTCCCGGGAATCGTGTAAGGCTCACTCAAATTAATATTCCGAGATGGGTTTCCGATTGGTGCAGGAATGTAACACTTTAGTTGAATTTGACATCTGTCCGTCATGTCTGGGTTTGATTTCTTCACATAAGGAAATAGAAATTAAGGTGACAGAGAGTGTAAAACTCATCTGCATCATCGGGGGAGGGGGGGGAATGTGTGAAAATGGTACAGTGGGAACAAATCACAGCTTGTTTTTCCGCAACAGGGATGAAAAAATATCAAGTCGGATTACGGAGCAGCGAGAGACAGTTGGTGTGCTGTCACAATCCAAATGTTCTGTCAAGTATTTCACTTTTACATTCAGGCGATTGTTTGATGTCTGTTTCACTTTCTGATTCAAAAGGTTCTGATTTTTTTCTAAAGAAAAAAATCTCTTTTTCTAAAAAATTATTACGTTTGATTAATGTTCATGTTAAAGGTTAAATAACTGTTAATAGTTATCCTCCCTATCCGTGTGGAAGTGGTAAGTTTTTGGCTATTTAAGTTGAAAGGAAATAACTTGAAGGCTACCGTTTAGGTCGCTAGCTCTCTAGTTTGCTAGAGTTGCTGAAAGTGAAATTTTCTAAATTTTTTTCTAAAGAAAAAAAATCTCCATATTTATGTTTCTGGTGGGTGTGTCTTCTGTGAAAGACGGTCCTGCACAATAATAGGTTAACGGTGGACAAATGGGAGTGATTAGCATGCAGGCCTCACAGCTAGGAAACCCCGAGTTCAATTCCACCCTCGGCTATCTTTGTGTAGAGTTTGCATGTTCTCCACGTGCATGCGTGGGGTTTTCTCCGAGTACTACTTTAAGCCGATTACTGCCAATGCATGCAAGTAAACAAGTTTTTTTTTTGTTGTTTTTTGAGACACATGCTAACTCGCAAACTAGAGAGCTAGCGACCTAAACGGTAGCCTTCAAGTTATTTCCTTGAAACTTAAATAGCCAAAAACGTACCACTTCCACACGGATAGGGAGGATAACTATTAACAGTTATTTAACCTTTAACATGAACATTAATCAAACGTAATAATTTTTTTCTGGATACATGATACCATACAGCATCCATATCAAACTTGCGCGGGCCGCACTGACATTAAACTTTCATATCAATGCGGGGGGCCTCAAACTAGTGTCCTGCGGGCCACATTTGGCCCACGGCCCGCGTGTTTGAGTCCCCTGACCTAAACGGTAGCCTTCAAGTTATTTCCTTTCAACTTAAATAGCCAAAAACGTACCACTTCCACACGGATAGGGAGGATAACTATTAACAGTTATTTAACCTTTAACATGAACATTAATCATTAATCATGAAACTTTCATATCAAGGCGGGGGCCTCAAACTGGTGTCCTGCGGGCCACATTTGGCCACGTGTTTGAGACCCCTGCTGTAAACCATTTAAAAAAAACAGCTTGATACATATCATACAGTATATCAAAAACAGCATACCGCAAGTTTTTGCATTTTTTTTTGCAGTTTTGCATACGCACCGATAAAGACAAAACCTCATTGGAAGACGTAATCCTCGTCGCTATCAGTAGTAACAAAGCAAAGACCGTTTTCTTTGCACAAACCACAAGCTGCGTTCTGAAGCTCTCAAGTCAAATTTGATCAGGCTGTGGATTAATTATTGAGCGATTATTGCCGCCCATATTGGAACATTTTTCATTTAATTTGAAGCAAACCTGCTGTTGAAGTAGAACGATCATACAGCGGTTAAATGTCCTTGTAAGTGTGTGCTTGGTTGCTAATGGTATACTTCAGGTCACAAAGAAAGGTGCAATGGACTGTGACATTTAAAAGGAGTATTTTTCATCCTACTTGTCGTCCTTTTTGCACAGTGTTTCATGTTCACGTAGTGGAACAAAAACATGGCTAACTACAGTGTACTTGTGTGGGTTCTTGGTCCAGGAACTGTCGGAGGAGCGTCATTCACCGCCACTGCTGACAGTCAACGGCCCAGGAGAGGAAAAGCTGTTTCGCAGTAAAAGTGCAGAAGTGGAGCTTACAGTGGAAAAGGAACGGGTCAAAAAGATGCTGTCTGAAGGGTAATGGCACCCACGTCATTCTTTTCACTTCACTGAATGTTGGTTTCATATCCAGATTGTCACGCTTAAGTGTTTCAGATTATCATATACATTTTAATATTAGTCATTGACAACACAACTGAACATAAAATGCACCCTAAATCTACTCCCAGCCTTAGCATCAACAACTACAATCAAACGATAACTTGCAATGAGTCTCGAATTTTGACCCACTTATCTTTGCAGAATTGTTGCAATTCAGCCACATTGGAGGGTTTTTGAGAGTGTTTTTTTTACCATGTAACCATTCGCCGTTTGACAACCCTGCACCACCTGATGCTCCATTCATTCATTTTCTACTGCTTTTCCTCACGAGAGTCGCGGCGGGTGCTGGAGCCTATCCCAGCTGTCTTCGGGGTACACCATGGACTGGTGACCAGCCAATCACAGGGCACATATAGACAAACAACCATTCACACTCACATTCATACCTATGGACAATTTGGAGTCGCTAATTAACCTAGCATGTTTTTGGAATGTGGGAGGAAACCGGAGTACCCGGAGAAAAGCCACGCATGCACGGGGAGAACATGCAAACTCCACACAGAGATGGCCGAGGGTGGAATTGAACCCTGGTCTTCAAGCTGTGCAGCCCTGGTTCAGTATATTTTTCATCAAAATAGTAGTCATGCCAAAATGTTGTGTTGCTGCTGGATGTTCACAGTATCCGAGTGATACTGTCGTGGGGGTGCTGGAGCCTATCCCAGCTGTCTTCGGGTGAGAGAGGCGGGGTACACCCTGGACTGGTGACCAGCCAATCACAGGGCACATATAGACAAACAACCATTCACACTCACATTCATACCTATGGACAATTTGGAGTCGCCAATTAACCTAGCATGTTTTTAGAATATCAAAATACATGTAGGCTGTTATATTCCAGTTATGCACATTTTCATAAATGTATTTTTCAGGTCAATTTAAGACTTAATTACACAATCTTAAAATACCCAAATGTCCACTTTCCAATTCACAGATGCACCCGTTTCTGAATATCATCGTCTTTGTGAACATAACAGTAGACTTGTGGTTGCAGTCTAATAAGAAGTCATACACAAAGAGGCTCCAACCGGGGGTGGTATATATATGAGCGTTATAATTTACCACTGACTGAGAGCAGGATGTGAAAAGGAGCCGAGGAGTAGATTAAGTAGTATATCCACGGCTAATATGGCTCTCTAGCAAATGTCATGCACTCTTGAGACTAATTGTCGTGGCTTTACACATAAAAATGATAATAAGCCTCGTTTCATAAACAGTCTGAGTATATTGTATAGGGCAGTGATTTTCAACCACTAGTGTACCTTGAGAAACCGTCAGGTGTGCCGTGAGGAATTATCCAATATCACTTTTTATAATTAACATTGATTAATCATTATTTTCAAATATTATGTCAATAGCCATTATGTCAATAGTATACATGGACCCAAATAGTCCAATTCACTTTGGTTTATTTGCTCAAACGGAAAGAATTGAACAGGGATGGAATATTCCTTTAACCAATCCGATTGAGGTATCTTGTGCGTTCTTCTTCGTGGTGTTTTTCTTCTTCTGTTGTTTATTGGCGGTTTGCAAGCAGCTTTCGTGTGCATTAGCGCCATCTGTGGAACAGAATCTAAACCCTTCTATACTTTAGTCACAAGTCCAGTTTTATTAAAAAAGAAAATATATATCTATATAAAACATGTCCCGAGTTTAATTATAAAATATTAGCAAGATTGAATTTGATCTTTTCCTGTTTAAATTTATCCCGGGTGCGTTCTTTCAGAGCATGCTCAGATATGACATAACACGCAGATCCAGACGTTCTTCACTTTTAAAAATGGAGGCCAGCAATCGGCATTGGACTGCTAAGCAAAGTTTGTTTTTGATTCAAACTAAATTTCAAGACTGGACAGACGAAAAACTGGCAATACGGAGTTATTCCAACAAGTGGAAGAAAAACTCGAGGAAGCCGGTATCACGTGATGTTGATGTTTACGTTTTACTGGGCATGCCCTATTGACTATTCTGGTTGATTTTCACGGTGCATGTAGACAAGAGATTGGAATATTCCTTTCTATGGATACCATTGTCCAATGCCGATTGCTGGCCTCCATTTTTAAAAGTGAAGAATGTCTGGATCTGCGTGTTACGTCATATCTGAGCATGCTGTGAAAGAACGCACCCGGGATAAATTTAAACAGGAAAAGATCACATTCAATCTTGCTAATACAGTAAACCTCGGATATATCGGATTCAATTGTTCCCACTGGTTTTGTCCGATATAAGCGAAATCCGTTATATACGTATACCGGAAAATGTCCGTTTTACGCATATATCGGATTTATATCCGGTATATGCGTAAATGGGATTTTATCCGTTATAAAAAGGCACTTCCTTGACTATGTTTCCAATGTACCTGGACGCGCAGGCAACGCTGCAAACGCTGCAAATGACGTCGTATAGCGGCCTGTCACGATTCGGCAAATCGGAGCGCCACGATGCGGCCATCCGATATATGCGAGGGAAATTTAATGGAAATGCATTGGAACGGGACTGGAGATTTTGTCCGAAATAGGCGAAATCCGTTATAAAAAATCCGATATATGCAATGAATTTTTATTGGAAATGCATTACAGAAAAATCGGTTCTTTTTTATCTGTCCGTTGTGAGCGAATTTCCGATATATCCGAGTCCGATATACCCGAGGTTTACTGTATTTTATAATTAAACTCAGGACATGTTTTAGATGCAACACTGCACTTGTGAATGGCGTATAGAAGGGTTTAGATTCTGTTCCTCAGATGGCGCTAATGCACACATAAGCTGCTTGCAAACCGCCAATAAACAACAGAAGAAGAAAAACACCACGAAGAAGAACGCACCCTGACAAATTTCCGTTTTAGCGGATACAAGATACCTGAATCGGATTGGTTAAAGGAATATTCCATCCCTGTTCAATTCTTTCCGTTTGAGCAAATAAACCAAATGCAATTGGAATATTTGGGTCCATATATTCATGGCTATTGACATAATATTTGCAAATGATGATTTAATAAATGTTAATTATAAAAAGTGATATTGGATAATTCCTCACGGTACACCTGACGGTTTCTCAAGGTACCACTAGTGTGCCGCGGCACAGTGGTTGAAAATCACTGGTATAGGCCACATTTGTACAATCACTCAATGGTTGCATTTACTTCTCGGAGAAAGCATGTAAAACGCAGCTCCCGGGCCTTTCCTTGCTCACACGTCGTCATACACAGTGAAAGACACACATCCGAGTGATGTAACAAGGAGGAGAACACATTTTTAAATGGAGCAGCGGTGAGTAAGTGTTCCACTCACACAAAACAACTTTGCCTGGAGGAGATTTTTGTCCTTGCATTTAGTGAGATCATCCATTGCGTCGCATGGCGATTGAACCTGTGGTGTTCATCATGTTGCACCCGTTGTTGGTCCTTTTCCTGGTCACTCCTGGCGGTCTGTAATGATATGGAAGAGTTGTCATGTGCAGATCTTGTCCAGATGATTTCATTTCATGACTTCTATACGCCGGCGCAAGATCTTCTCTGTTGCTATGGTGAGTAGCTGTATGGTTGCTAGGCTCCTGGATTGGTTGCCAAGTGGAAAGACGCCACTTAATGCATTTCAAAGCTCTCAGGCATATTTGGTATCCTCGGTAAATCCTGACCTTTACCGGAACATATTTGTTTAATTTTAATAATATCTTCCTTGATCCAAACATTTGCAAAACACTTCAGTGTCTTTTCTGCAAGTAAATATTGCTATGACACGGTTAGTAGGGATACAGCTACTTTAGTGACTGATTTATTTTTCATAATAATATCATAATAAAAACAGGCAGCACGGCGGTCTAGTGGTTAGCGCGCAGACCTCACAGCCCGGAGACCGGGGTTCAATTCCACCCTCGGCCATCTCTGTGTGGAGTTTGCATGTTCTCCCCGTGCATGCGTGGGTTTTCTCCGGGTACTCCGGTTTCCTCCCACATTCCAAAAAACATGCTAGGTTAATTAGCGACTCCAAATTGTCCATAGGTATGAATGTGAGTGTGAATGGTTGTTTGTCTATATGTGCACTGTGATTGGCAGGCCACCAGTCCAGGGTGTACCCCGCCTTTCGCCTGAAGTCAGCTGGGATAGGCTCCAGCATACCCCCCACAATCCTAGTGAGGATAAGCGGCATAGAAACTTACAAGAAGAAAGTTTTTTTTTTTTTTTTTTAATTGTATTTAAAACTGTTAAATTAAATTTTAACTATTAATTAAAATCTTATTGAAAAGTTGAAATAGTTAACAGAACTGGAAAATCGGCTGTAATTTTGCAAGAATAAAGTCAAAATATTGAGAAAAAAAATGGCAATTTGACGAGAATAAACTTGTAATATTATGAAAAGAATAATGTCATTTTAGAAGCAATAACTGGAAATATTAAAGAATATTTTTCAAAGTTGTAAAATTATGAAATAGATTTGTAATTTTTCGAAAATTAGGTTGGGGAAAAAGTTCTAATATTATGTGAATAAAAGCATAATATTACTAAAAGAAAATTTGAAAGAAAGTTGAAATATTTGGAAAATTTAACATTTTTTTTTAAAATGTAGGAAGACCTCAATAAAAGCTATGTATTAAGCGAGGGTTTTCTCCGGGTACTCCGGTTTCCTCCCACATTCCAAAAACATGCTAGGTTAATTAGCGACTCCAAATTGTCCATAGGTATGAATGTGAGTGTGAATGGTTGTTTGTCTATATGTGCCCTGTGATTGGCTGGCCACCAGTCCAGGGTGTACCCCGCCTCTCGCCCAAAGACAGCTGGGATAGGCTTTCCTCGTGAGGAAAAAGCAGTAGAAAATGAATGAATGAATAAAAGCAATCTTCACTCGCTAAATGTACTGCAAAAAAGGCCAGTAAGGATAATTCATAATGCCGCCTACAGAGAACATACTAACTCCTTATTTCTAAAATCACAAATACTTCAACTTGCTGATATAGTTCATCTTCAAACAGCTAAAATAAAGGATGGCAAGGAACGTTCGGTTTCAGAGAGGTTTTTTGGAA
The DNA here is from genome assembly GCF_030265055.1 of Doryrhamphus excisus. Lineage (NCBI taxonomy): Eukaryota > Metazoa > Chordata > Actinopteri > Syngnathiformes > Syngnathidae > Doryrhamphus > Doryrhamphus excisus. The sequence goes on from NC_080470.1 coordinate 2,733,356, forward strand.
ACCTGCTCCCTGTGATGTCACAGTGAGCCAGACTTCCTTATATGGGCGTTCCTGGGTAGAAATTCTGTAAGCTTTGAGCTATGCAAGCTGAGTGGGACCAATCAAATTGGAGTGTTTCTGCTTTATAGGAGTCCTCAACTAGTTAACAACAGAAAACTAGTTAATGTGAGCTAGCTAACAATGTACGTCTTTGCTGAAGGTAAAAGTAATATTCTATATTAATTTATAATTGTTTTATACATGTAAAACTATAATCGCATAACTATAAAAACGTGTTTTGTGTTAACATTTTTAAGAGTAAACTGCAAACGTCATCAAAGACCGGTCACATAGCTGACATCCGGTTCTGGTTGCCATTTTGCTCGCAAGCTAAAGATGCAAACAGGACATTTTGTGCTAACACAGTTGGACTCACGCAGTGTATTTATAACACGGCAAGATCCACACAGTATTGTAATGTACGCAAACCAAGACAAAGTTTTCACACTAATGGGGACCTATTACGCTTTTTCCACTTTTTTGACCTATAAATGTAGTTAGAATGTTGTATTCTTGTGTTAAATTCTGCCAAAGTTTCAGATAATGAGTTTTCACCTTTGAAAGTCAGCCCAAAGAAGTTTGGGATGGCAATGAACGTTCGGTTTCAGAGAGGTTTTTTTGAAACCTGCTCCCTGTGATGTCACAGTGAGCTGGACTTTTTTATATGGGCGTTCCCGGGTAGAAATTCTATCAGCTGTTGGACCAATCAAAGCGGAGTGGACGTGCCCAGAGGCAGGTCGTGGGTGGAATAAATTTAAACAGACCATTTTGGAAAATCCACAGCTGGGATAGGTGCAGAATCTGGAAGATCTAGACTGCTTTCTGTGCGGGTTATCATGTGTATCTGCTTTATAGGAGTCCACAACTTAATACAAAGGGCCGGAAATGAGCAAAATAGGAAACCGAAAAACATGTTAACCGGGACAGACGCTAACCAAAGTTCCACTGTACTCGCATGTGATCATTTATAGTGCAAGTATGTACAGTAAACCTCGGACATATTGGACTCGGATATATCGGAAATTCGCTCACAACGGACAGATAAAAAAGAACCAATTTTTCTGTAATGCATTTCCAATAAAAATTCATTGCATATATCGGATTTTTTATAACGGATTTCGCCTATTTCGGACGAAATCTCCAGTCCCGTTCCAATGCATTTCCATTAAATTTCCCTTGCATATATCGGATGGCCGCATCGTGGCGATCCGATTCGTCGAATCGTGATAGGCCGCTATACGACGTCATTTGCAGCGTTTGCAGCGTTGCCTGCGCGTCCAGGTACATTGGAAACATAGTCAAGGAAGTGCCTTTTTATAACGGATAAAATCCGATTTACGCATATACCGGATATAAATCCGATATATGCGTAAAACGGACATTTTCCGGTATACGCATATAACGGATTTCGCTTATATCGGACAAAACCAGTGGGAACAATTGAATCCGATATATCCGAGGTTTACTGTACAACCATTGCACACTCCATTAATGTTACCATGTTATTCCCAAACAAAAACACGAGGTGTCCAGTATTATATACCACAAACGTAGGTGATATACGGCCACCATGGCAACGATAGAGTAATTAGCCTCCATAGATCCGTGGAGATGTTATTGTTAGATGGAATTACAGGATGTTTCTGTTTGAAATGCGGCATTTTGTGCAGGGTTGCATATTAAGGTGTTTCTCAGTGAGGTAAAGTGAGTCATTCTTATGTCAGCTAGAAGATGGACGGCATTGTGAAAAGCTTTTACTCAAATTGAGGCTTTTTGCTCTTTTGTTGCTGCTTTGCCGTGCAAAGTGTGCGCAATAGTTATTCATTTTAACTTTAAAATTCCTTAGAAATGTCTTAATTGGTTTTTCATTACAAAAGACTATCAATCTAAATGTTTTTTTTTTTTCAGAGAGTCAAAGTTAAATAGAGATGGTCCCATTCGGAAAAAAAAAAAAAGTCACTTCAAAAGTCAAGTCAAACAAGTGTTTGTTTTTCTGCCCCCAGGTCCATGTGTGAAATCAACCTGGAGGCAGAGCTGTTCACCCTCCAAGACAGTAATGCCAAGCTGGTAGCAGCACTGCAAGAAGCCAACAGCAGCGTGGAACAGTGGAAGCAGCAGTTGGCCGAGTACCAGAACGAGACAGATCGCCTCCGAGAGCAGGTGGGCACGCGGCGTAACCTTATCACGGCGTCACTTGATCGTCACATGTACTTGAAGTTGCTAGAGAACACCTTCGTCGACTTAATCAACGCCTGCAAAGTCATAGCATGCTGTTTTGTGTTCATTGTGCGCGGTATACGTCCCCCGACCGAACAGCAAGCGTTCTAACAGCCACACATCGGTTATTTTGCGCATGGAGCACACAAAATAGTGCTACTGTGTGGATAAAAACACCTGTCTATTCTGTTTAAACCTCTCCACTACTATGGGAAAGACCAAAGAGCTGTCAAACTACCTAGAACGACTCAGAATTAAAGATAGAAATCCCTCGTTCATCATAGTTAATGGAACATTTATGTAGTTAGAGCAGAAAAAGCCTGTGTTTTTATATACGTTTTTTGTAATTATTAGAAATTTGTAATTTGTGTTTTTTTTGTAATTATTAAAATTACAAAAAATAAGCCATTGTTACCCCTCCACCCCCTGGAGGGGTTGTATGCCTTGAAAATCCTGTGGTACAGAATAAGGAAGACAATCCACGATGACTTATTTGTTTCCAGACACATTTCACATTCAATTAGCAACTTTCTAAACTCTTTACAGCCGTTAAAATAGCAATTATCTCTACTTTGTACTAACCTGTGGTACAGAATAAGGAAGACAATCCACAATGACTTGACGTATATTCACACTCAGGGTTTATTCTTCCCCTCAAAAATAACAACACTTCAGATATCATAAGATGATTACATCAACAATTTGTTTCCAGACACGTTTCACATTTTTCAATTAGCCTGCTTCTTGCTATTAACTGTACATTAAAGATGGCTAGCATTAGCCATTTCGCTCATGTTCAAATGCTCTACAACACATTTGGTAACAAATATTTAGCAGTCAGCTGTTTACTCTAGCAACTTTCTAAACTCTTTACAGCCGTTAAAATATAAATTATCTCAACTTTGTACTAACCTGTGGTACAGAATAAGAAAGACGATCCACGATGACTTGACGTATATTCACCCTCAGGATTTATTCTTCCTCTGTCGTTTTGTCACCTACTCTATACCACCATCGCTGCTAGCACCCCCTAGTGGACATTGCGGTATTACACCCAAACGCTAACAATGGAGATTTGGTTATTTTAGAAACAAAGATATTTAAAAAAAATAGTAGGGTGTCTTTTTTTCTTTTACAACTGAATTGTATATGTATGACATGAACTATTACTACTCTTAAATGCTCTAACCATATTTATGCATTTTAAACAGTTTTTCTAAACCATGTTACCTTATATTTTGTGTACCTTACACCATGTAAAGATATACTTTACATACATAAGACTCGTACTCGTGTGTTGCTGGAAAACAATGTTCTGGTGTTGGACAGGAAGTGATGTCGGGGGTTCGTTACGGATGCAAAAGTAGCCCGTGCTTGAGTTTCTTGTGCCTCTATTAAAATCCTGTTTTTCAGGTGGTCAACTCTGGTGCTTGTGTGTCTCACCAAACACTGCAGGTTTGATTTGATTGGTTTGATTGAGAATAGAAAACTCTTAGAGCCTTCTAAACATGAAATAACACCCCTATTGTCACCTTTACATGCGTATTACCTAATATAGTAGTCATATAGTTTAGTTTAGTTCATTTTATATATGTATATATATATATAGACTTGAATATAAATACTGAACCCCTACTACTTTTGCATCCGTAACAAACCCCCGACATCACTTACTGTTCAACACCCGAACATTTTTTCCAGCAACACACGAGTATGAGTCTTATGTATGTAAAGTATATCTTACATGGCTTATTTTCTGTAATCATAGAGTGTAAATGTGACTATAGGGGTGTAATTTTAAGTCTAGAGGGCTCTAATAATTACAAAAAAACGTATATAAAAACACAGGCTTTCTATGCTCTAACTACATAAATGTTCCATTCATGAATAAGAAATCGTACTTCACAAAAATTCCCGATTTATATGAAATCAATTAACTGTGATGAACTATCTTTAATTCTGAGTCGTTCTAAGTCGTTTGACAGCTCTTTGGTCTTTCCCATAGTAGTGGAGAGGTTTAAACGGAAGAGACAGGTGTTTTTATTTACACAATAGCACTATTTGGTGTGCTCCATGGGCAAAATAACCGACGTGTGGCTGTTAGAATGCTTGCTGTTCAGTCGGGGACGTATACCGCGCACAATGAACAGACAGTGATGTGTATTGGTGCGCAGTTTAAGTCCTCACACAGAATCACTGTAATATTCCAAACTGTTTTTTTTCTGTCCATCCCACTTTTTTCCGATGAATATTTTTCTTAGCAAGTTCCCGTGATAATTGCAGGGCCGGAATTTCATTTCTAATCTAGAGAGAGAATGATATGCCCATGGTCAAACAAAACAAGCGCAACTTCAAGGAGACCGAATCAAGTGACGCAACAACTGGCCTTCAGCGGTCGCTATCATCGCTAATTACGAGACGCTTGTCACTGTTTTTGTCCTATCTCGTGCGAGTCCAGGTGAGCGTTAACTCCTCAAATAGACACACACACATCAACGCACACACTGCAGAAAAGTCAACCAGGTGGCTCGAAATGGAGCAGGCCCCCAGGGTTTGATGGGGGAGGGGGGCTGACACTCTATAGTGTCCAGCCTTTTTTTTTTTCTCCCCCCCCATCTCTGCCCCATTTAGGCGAACATGATAAATCACCATAAGGCTCCAAGGAGAAGGTTGACTTTATAAAAAAAAACAAAAAAAAAAAAACAATCTCATATCACATTTTTTTTCATTATGTGACTGGGGGTGGGGTATATTTTCTATATTTTTCATATGGCATTTACACCCTTTGTGATCCATACATAACTGTGTAGGCACAATCGTAACAATCCAAAAAAGCAATTTAATGTCTTAAGGTATTAATTGACAGTTTAATTAATTATATTATATTTAATATTAAACTCAAACCTCAGTGTTAGTAAAGCTCTTGTATTAGATTGGTGGATGAGTGGGTGTTTGTATCCCTGTCAGTTTGATAGCTGTCAGAGTGTCTTCGTTATGTCCTGTCTACTCACAAAAACAAAGATGGGAGCCTTAGGGGGGGGCATTAGTTGTCACATACAGTACAGAGAGCATACAGAGGGGGGGTCTACATGGCTTTTCGGAAGCTGGGCTCGTATGGCGTATGACATAACACAGCATGGGCTCTTTATAGAAGAGACTGCATATGAAAATGCATAAAAATTAATATACTCGGTTCCCATCGACGACATCAATAAGAACGTTTCCTGTAGTTTCATGTAGCATCAGCCATTTATTTACGGGGGACAAAAAAGTAACCTGAAGTGGAAGATTTCTATATTGTGCCCTGTGATTGGCTGGTGACCAGTCCGGGGTTTATATTCCACCTCTCGCCCGAAGTCAGCTAACTAACCCTAATGAGGATAAGCAGCCTAGAAAATAGTACCGTGCTGTGCTGTAGATGGGTTAGCATGAGCAAATCAAGCGCCCCTTTTCTCTAACGTCCCCTGAGCTCACTTGGAAACAAACATTGCGGTGTGGGACATTTCACCTGTGCTCTAAATGTGATGAGGGGTAATAGTAATGGTTTTATTTCATTTGAACGTGCATCAGATTACAATTGAATGCATCACATAATCAGTTCACAGTTCCACATGTCCAAAAGGAGTAGGAAGAAGCAAAGCTTATTAAACCCTACCCCTCCATCTGGTACTTTTACAATCAGTAACTGTTACATTTGTTCACTTCCTGCTTTCCTAATATAGGTTTATAAGTTTTTTTATTTTTTTATTTCATTTTTAAATGTTTAAATTTTGAATTATTTTTTTTTAAATTTTGAATTATTTTTTTTTAATTTTGAATTTAATTTTATTTATTTATTTATTATTTTATTTTTGTCATGTACTGAAGTAGGAGGTGATATGAGCATAATGGGTACCATAGTAAGTGTCAATATAGTGATATATATAGCACATCATGACTGGTTCAAGACTCTTCATCCTTGTATTTAGCAAACATCAACTGCTTGTATTGTTTCTTGAATTGGCTCATCGTTGTGCATTGTTTGAAAATAAAACATGGAGCTTCGACACATCATACGTTATCAGTTACCATTGCTAAGACACCCGGGGGCTTGTTCCTATCGCCGCAGCTTTGAAAAGGGCAAACAAGAGGGCTTAAAGCGATGTGTGAGTTCTGCATGACCAGAAATATCGGGTATTTTTTACTAATTGTACAAATCTACAATTACAGTTTGTCAAAGCTACACTGTTCGATTTGTTGTTATCTCCAGGTGTGCAACAACTACTCACAAAAAGTTATCAGTGTTGTTCTTGAGAAGCAGGAAGTGATCGGTACTGGCTCAAAAAAAAATCCTTCATCCCTAATTTACTGATTCTTAAATTCATTCATTCATTCATTCATTTTCGTGGGGGTGCTGGAGCCTATCCCAACTGTCTTTGGGTGAGAGGCGGGGTACACCCTGGACTGGTGGCCAGCCAATCACAGGGCACATATAGACAAACAACCATTCACACTCACATTCATACCTATGGACAATTTGGAGTCGCCAATTAACCTAGCATGTTTTTGGAATGTGGGAGGAAACCGGAGACACGGAGAAAACCCACGCATGCACGGCGAGAACATGCAAACTCCACACAGAGATGACCGAGGGTGGAATTGAACCCTGGTCTCCTAGCTGTGAGGTCTGCGCGCTAACCACTCGACCGCCGTGCATCCTGATTCTTAAGTTGCTGGAGTTAAAAGTTCCGTATTAACAGTCTCTGATCATGCTTGTGATTGACAAGCACATCCATGCAAACGTTGTTGTGGATGTATCCCTCCTGTTTAAATCTAGAAGTTTACAAACAGGTAAACAAGACAGGAATATAATTATCCAAAAATCCCTAAAGGTTATAAAAACAGCTATCAGTAATTTGTCCTTCCACCGGGGAGCTTGTTGGATGGCTGTTTTAAGCCGATTACTGCCAACGCATGCAAGTAAACAAGTTTGTTTTTTTTTTTTTTTTTGCTGTTTTGAAGAGTAACAAGCAAATTCCCAGGAAAATGTAAAAAAAATCAGCTCTGAAGCTTTGCTCTCACTGTGCAGCCGCTGAACCACGACGGATGGCCGAGCAAACCGAGAGTCAACCGTGAAGTTAAATAAGTCAAGTAACAATGCAGGCCGCTGTTTTTGCCTTTTGCAAATATGCATTTCATAATTACAAGTGGGGCTGCACGGCGGTCGAGTGGTTAGCACGCAGGTCTCACAGCTATAGGAGACCTTCCTTACCAATCCTTATGTGATACATGAAAACATATTTATTTCTATATTATTTATTTTTATTCATTTACTTTTCTGTGCATTATAACACAAGAAAACAAGTTAATATGAGCTAGCTAACAATGCACATCATTGGGACACACCTATTTTGACGATGAAGCCCTCTAAAAAAAACCTTGAAGAACATTGAATGGTTTGATGCATAAACACGTCAGCATGGCGGACAAGTGGTTAGCATGCAGGTCTCACAGCTAGGAGACGCGAGTTCAATTCCACCCTCTGTCATCTCTGTGTGGAGTTTGCATGTTCTCCCCGTGCATGCGTGGGTTTTCTCCGGGTACTCCGGTTTCCTCCCACATTCCAAAAAAAACATGCTAGGTTAATTAGCGACTCCAAATTGTCCATAGGTATGAATGTGAGTGTGAATGGTTGTTTGTCTATATGTGCCCTGTGATTGGCTGGCCACCAGTCCAGGGTGTACCCCACCGCTCGACCGAAGACAGCTGGGATAGGCTCCAGCACCCCTACGACCCTTGTGAGGATAAGCGGTAGAAAATGAATGAATTAATGAATAATTACAAGAGGGTCAGTTGTTTTTGTTCACAGTGGTATTTCCCATATAGTCATTTATTTCTGGTGGTCCACCATGAATAGGTTTAACTCTACCTGTTTATATACTACCATTCTGTCTTTGTGAGTAATGAGTGTGATTCCCTTTTCTTTGCATTATAACACGAAAAAACTAGTTAATATAAGCTGGCTTACAATGCTGTCATTGGGATACACCTATTGACGATGAAGCCCTCTTAAAAAAAACCTAAACATTGTATGTTTTGATAGACATGCTGTGATCATGCATTAACACGTACACTGATGATAACATATAGTTATAGTTGCAGTATCTTACATAGTGTCTTACACTACCGAAATGTCTTTCCTAGGGTGCACTGATACACATAGTTATGCTAGTTCCGTCAACAACAGCAGCATAGACACATCGACAAAACTACGATGTCAGCTCTCCTTGGGATGGCTGTATCTTCCAGCACAGTTCTTAGGTAAAAAAAATATTGACGACAAACGAGTATTTTGTTGAGTAGCTGCAGCATCATTAAACTTAGTCTTAGCTGATGAAGAAAACATGACCTAGATCACTTCATTAGTTGACCTTGACCTTTGATGCAATTCCATGATTCGGCTCATGATTATGCAAAATTGACACCCTGGGATTCATATTGTAAACAGTACATCATGAATGCTAACATGCTAGTGACGCTCACCACAAGAACAAATACACTACGTTCTCTGAGTATTGATGTGTTTGTGTTCCAGGTGGCAGAGTTGGAGGCACAGCTTGGTCATCCTGCTGCTGCTCACACTGATAAAGAGGAGTTGAGCCGCTCACTGGAGGAGCTCGAGGCCCTGCTTAGCGTCAAGGACCAGGTACGTATAAGATGCATAAGATGTATAAGAATATAAGACAGAAGCTGGTGTTTTCATGTATTACCACACAAAACTAATGCAACATACGTATATTAGGGTACCACACTGTATGTGTTAGCACACCTAGTTGGAGCAAACTAGGTGATTTCATAACCAACAGACCAAGTCCTTGTCGATGCCCTAAAATATAATTTCATTGTTTATCTTCAACAGTCCTGACCTTATCTTAGTAAGTATGCACTTATGCTTGCCTGCAATATGTTTTTTTCTAAACTAAAGAATAGGTTAGAATCCGAGTGGGGAAGAAAATACCACTTCCACACGGAATGGGAGGAGAACTTTTTTCACTATGACATGTCTAACTCACAGCTAGGAGACCCGAGTTCAATCCCACCCTCGGCCATGTCTGTGTGGAGTTTGCATGTTCTCCCCGTGCATGCGTGGGTTTTCTCCGGGTACTCCGGTTTCCTCCCACATTCCAAAAACATGCTAGGTTAATTGGCGACTCCAAATTGTCCATAGGTATGAACGCTGCCATTGTCACTTTTACATGCGTATTACCCAATATAGTAGTCATATAATCAGCAGAAAAATGTGCAATTTAAGATGTATATAAACTCGCATGGAAAGCCACACGGTGGTCGAGTGGTGGCCAGTCAGGAGATTGAGAAGACCTGGGTTCGATTCTCAGGAAGTGATGTCGGGGGGTTTGTTAGGAATGCAAAAGTAGCCCGTGCTCGACTTTCTTGTGCCTCCATTAAAATCCTGTTTTTCAGGTGGTCAACTCTGGTGCTTGTGTGTCTCACCAAACATTGCAGGTTTGATTTGATTGGTTGGTTGATTGGTTTGATTGAGAATAGAAAAGTTTACTCTTAGAGCCTTCTAAACATGAAATAACACCCCTATGGTCACCTTTACATGCGTATTACCTAATATTCGCAGAAAATTTTCCGATTTAAGATGTAAATAAGACAATATATACTTGCATGGAAAGCCACACGGTGATCGAGTGGCCTGGGTTCGATTCTCCGCTTTCCACATTCCAAAAACATGCATGTTAGGTGAATTGGTGACTGCAATTGTCCAATTGGTGTATGAATGTGAGTGTGAATGGTTGTTTGAATGGTGAATGGTTGTCCTCTTGTCTGAAGATAGCTGGGATAGGCTCCAGCACCGCCGCTATCTATTGTGGAATTGCCTTTTGAACGCTCTATATGCCTCACATACCTATTGAATGTACTCTAAATTGTAAACTGTCAAAGTACTCACCACAAAAAATCAGTCATAGACATGACATAGTGAAAAAAAATGATCCTCCAATTCCATGTGGAAGTGGTGCATTTTTTGCCTTTTCACTTCGTCGTCCTTCCCCACTCTGTTTGAAATTCTTCCCATTCTTAAGTTTAGAATAATTAAATTAGAGGCTATCTAGTTAGCTCGCTAGCTTGCCGTGCCTAAAGCGGGAGCTGTCTCTCGTGTTTCCGCAGAGGTCCCCGTAGCCTATGTGTAAGAGTTGCGCAATGTGGTGTAACCAAAGATAGTCGTGCAGCAGTGTCGGTTATTTCACAACTGAATGATGGGCTAACGTCGATGTTTTTAATGCTGTGTGATGAACCCACATGACGTTGACTACAACAAAAAAACTTAACCCATGCTAACATGTGAGTTATTATGTCTTACTATTGCTTATCATGTCTAAGATATTATGACTATAGGGGTACTAGACACCCACAAAATAAGAATGAGAAGAATATTAAGATAAGAATTAACATTGCAATGTGGTTCACGTATCTAAACAAGGCCCACTTTACTTTTTTGAACCCACATTACGTTGTCAACAACAAAAAACTTTACCCATGCTAACATGTGAGTTATTATGTCTTACTATTGCTTATCATGTCTCCTATATTATGACTATAGGGGTACTAGACACCCACAAAATAAGAATGACAAGAATATTAAGAAAGAATTAACATTGCAATGTGGTTCACGTATCTAAACAAGGCCCACTTTACTTTTTTGAACCCACATTACGTTGTCTACAACAAAACATTTTTACCTATGCTAACATGTGAGTTATTATGTCTTACTATTGCTTATCATGTCTAAGATATTATGACTATAGGGGTACTATAAACCCACAAAATAAGAATGACAAGAATAATAAGATAAGAATTAACATTGCAATGTGGTTCACGTATCTAAACAAGGCCCACTTTACTTTTTTGAACCCACATTACGTTGTCAACAACAAAAAACTTTACCCATGCTAACATGTGAGCTTATCATGTCTACTATATTATGACTATAGGGGTACTAGACACCCACAAAATAAGAATGACAAGAATAATAAGATAAGAATTAACATTGCAATGTGGTTCACGTATCTAAACAAGGCTCACTTTACTTTTTAATTTATGCAAGGTCACCTTGATAAGGGTCTGTCGGGACTTCAGGTAGGTTCCAAAGTGTTCTGATGACTCTGCTTGTTTTATTCCTTTTTGATTCCAAGCACAGCAACCTGGTGTAAAAGGACAGTGAGGTTAAAAACAACAGTGACAGGGTTTTCCTGTGTGACAAGGTGATCTGTTTTCAGGAGATACACAGTCTACAAAGCAAGAAAACTGATGTGGGACAACTGGAGAGGGAGAGGGAAGAAGCTATTGAGAGACTCCAGGTACGTTGTTTTTCTCTTGTGTACCCACCATCTTGCTTTTTTGCTTTCAAAGTCTACTTTTCGTTGTGGAACTTGAGAAATAGCATCGAACGTGGGTGCATTTGTAAATGATTTGGACGGAAAGGTTTTCTTTTTTTCTGCACTAAAAGTTTCAAGCGGGTTCAAACTTGTCTTTAATGGTTGTGACTATTACTCCACCTCCTCAAGAGGCATCTTAGAGAAAGCAATCTTGCAGGAAAAGGGGGCTTGTTAAAGTGCCACTGGGTAGTAATTGTACTGCAAAATAACAGCCTCATTATCAACATCTTGGTGCTATCTTGCAATAAAAAATAATTGTGTTATCGCCATGGCCATACTAGATCTTACATGGTCTGGAATATTGCTGGGGCAGCCAGTGCACCTCCACACCCGGGGTGGGCAATCGTTTCAAATTCTGGTATTGATTCAGGGCCGTATACAGATATATATATATACAGATATATATATATATATATATATATATATATATATATATATATATATATATATATATATATATATATATATATATATATATATATATATATATATATATATATAGGGATACTAATTCTGATTTTTCAGTATTATTTAATGATTTAGTGATTTTTGCCTTTATTTTGTGGCTCATTCATTCATTCATTTTTTACTGCTTATCCTCACGAGGGTTGCGGGGGTGCTGGAGCCTATCCCAGCTGTGTCACAGGGCACATGTGCACCCCTGCTTTAATGTGTTTAGCAAATGGCTTCAATGTAAATCATATTTCTCATCTGTAGCCCAAGATCAATAGAATATGGTAATGGTTTTATTTCATTTGAACATGCATCAGATTACCATTGAATGCATCACATAATCAGTTCCCAGTTCCACATGTCCAAAAGGAGTAGGAAGAAGCAAAGCTTATTAAATCCTACCCCTTCATCTGGTACTTTTACAATCAGTAACTGTTACATTTGTTCACTTCCTGCTTTCCATAATACAGTTTAAGGTTTTTTGTTTTTTTTTTTCTTTAAATAATGTACCTTGTACCGAAGTAGGAGGTGATATGAGCATCCAATGCCATAATGTGTACCATAGTAAGTGTCAATATAGTGATATATATAGCACATCATGACTGGTTCAAGACTCTTCATCCTTGTATTTAGCAAACATCAACTGCTTGTATTGTTTCTTGAATTGGCTCATCGTTGTGCATTGTTTGATTTCCTTACTCAATCCATTCCATAGTTTGATTCCACATACTGAAATGCTATGGCTAGCATAACGTAGTCCTAGCATAGAAGTGTTTCAAATGTACTTCTTCCCTGAGATCATATTTCTCCTCTCTTGTAGAGAAGTATTGGATGACATTTTTAGCTAATTGCTTATTTTTAGCCTTATGCGTTATTTTAGCTGTTTGAAGATGAACTATATCAGCAAGTCGAAGTATTTGTGATTTTAGAAATAAGGAGTTAGTATGTTCTCTGTAGGCGGCATTATGAATTATCCTTACTGACCTTTTTTGCAGTACATTTAGCGAGTGAAGATTGCTTTTATAGTTATTAGCCCATATTTCCACACAATAAGTAAGATATTGTTATGGTTATTTTTAGCCTTGTGCATTATTTTAGCTGTTTGAAGATGAACTATATCAGCAAGTTGAAGTATTTGTGATTTTAGAAATAAGGAGTTAGTATGTTCTCTGTAGGCGGCATTATGAATTATCCTTACTGACCTTTTTTGCAGTATATTTAGCGAGTGAAGATTGCTTTTATATTTATTACCCCACATTTTTAGACAATAATAATAATTTTATTTAGAAAACTACAGACTTTAGTTTTGTCATGTTTTGCATTTGGTGAGTAGTAGTGGCCTCTGCTGGCATAAGTGGTCATTGTCACATGCAAGCATATCAATTATCAAAGGATTTGACTAGTAGTTTAGTAGTAGTAGTTTAGTCTGTACTCTGATACAGTTACTAAGAAAAGAGCACATAATAGGACAGTTCAAGGACAAAACAAATTGAACAACTTTGCATGTCAATGAGGGCAATACTGACAATTTTTCGTCTTGGTGTCAGTTATGATTCATGTATAGTCGCGTTTAACCTTTGCTGTCTTTGTGTTTATTTCATCAATTATTCATCGATTCATTCAGCAAAGTTCCCCTCATAAGGCCCCCGCGATGACTCATTTGAATTTCTATTTTCAACACAGAATGAGCAGCAAATAGCCTCGGAAATTTTAGCAACCTTTACCTAACTCAGCAGCGAGACAATATAGGATATAGAATTGACTGATTTTTAGGTCAAAACTCAAACAAAGTGATTAAAATGAGTACTTCAACTACTCATTCCATGTATGACTGCAATAATGTTCGCCTATTTGTCTGCAGGACCTTGAGAGGCGAAACACAGAGCTGGAGGGTCAAGTTCACAGCGCTGAAAAGACACTGGCCTCCAGCAAGGACGAGCGAGAGAAAGCGGAAGTCGAGGTCCAACACATCCTGGAAGCTCTCGATGTTAAAATTTGCGACCTGAATGACCTGAGACAAAATTTGGCCAAACTGATCGATAAGTAGTCCCGATCTCAGGCGGGCTGCATCTCCACAGTCGAGACGTGGTCACTCTCGTTTGGTTTCTACCGGCAGATCCTTAAAGGTGCAATGCACAGAATAAACCAGCTGTATTCTTACATAGACAGTACATGATCTGATTTGTATCTAAGGCTACCTTCACTGTTTTGCTTTGGCACTATGGTCTGGAGAATCTGAATTGAAAAAAGGTACTTGGTTTGCACTTTGGTACAGTTTGCTCCGCAGTCACATTAGTAGTTTTTAGTCGTCATGGGAACAAACAGACTTTACTTTGATGAGGTTGGCCATGGAGTTTCATTTGTAGTTTAGTGTGTTTAGTTTGTGACCAAAATAGGTGTGTCCCCAATGATGTGCATTGTTAGCTAGCTCATATTAACTTTTTTCTTGTGTTATAATGCACAGAAAAGTAAATAAATAGAAATAAAATATGTTTTCATGTATCACATAAGGATTGTGAATGGTGGGCAAAATTTTAAAAGTGCAGTTCCCCTTTAAATATGAACTTTCTGTTAAAATAACTAAATCAGTCATTTGGATGAAATGTCAGGAAGAATTTGGTATTTGATTCCATGTACATGTTATAACTAGGGATCGACCGATATGTTTTTTTGGGGGGCCGATGCCGATTTTCACCCATTAATTATCACCCTTAGCCGATGGCCGATTTTGCTTGGGTCGATATTGCTTTTGATCCCTCAATTTACATGAAAAAATGACCATGATAACAAATATTACCGGTCTCATGTTTAAACAAATATTTATTGAAATGTAAACACTGAACACAGAAGGATTCAGCTTTCTTAAACACATTTAAACGGCTAAAAGGAATAAATATTCAACCATGTGCAAAACATTTCTGTCGTAGTTTAAATTTATCTAGCATCGATGTGATGACTGCTCCTACGCGCGTATCGGCCGATTCCGATAGAAGGGAAAAAACGCAAATATCGACCCAATATATATCGCCCGGCCGATGTATCGGTCGATCTTTAGTTATAACCCTGAAAAAGGGGGAAATATGTGAATAAGGATGGCCGGATATGATGTCTCCCTCTGGCATCCTCATCCAGAATGCTTTTATTTTATTTATTTCACACACAAAAAAAAACATGTATGTCAAGCACACGGCAGCCATTTTGTTTACCACAAGCAAATCAACAACACAACAGTGTCCCCTTCTACTTTTTCAGACAACTCAAACCCAAAATATTTGCATGTTATTTTAAACATCCAAATAAATAACATATACTGTACATGTCTACCTAAACAAATACACATATTAAACATAAACCGTGCCATTACCCTCCTAAAAGACATCGGTTACCTAGCTTACAGTACCATGTAGCATCTACAACGAGGTACCAAATTATGTCTCAAAAAGTTTCCTCAATGCGTCAAACATGCTTAAAAATGTTGCAGCACAGCAATGAGTACATTTAATACCCGTGACATACCTGAAAAGAGGGAAATATGTGAATAAGGATGGCCGGATATGATTATTATTTTATTTATTTCACACATACAAAAAAACATGTATGTTAAGCACACGGTAGCCATTTTGTTTCCCACAAGTAGACCTACACAGCAAATCAACAAGACAACAAACAGTGTCCCTTTCTACTTTTTTCAGACAACTCAAACATAAAATATTTGCATGTTATTTTAAACATCCAAAGAAAGAACATATATTGTACATGTCTACCTAAACAAATAAAAATATTAAACATATTACCCTCCTAACAGACGTCGGTTAGCTAGCTAGCTTACAGTACCATGTAGCATCTACAAAGAGGTACCAAATTATGTCTCAAAAAGTTTCCGCAATGCGCCAAATATGCTTAAAAATGTTGCAGCACAGCAATGAGTACATTTAATACCCGTGACATACCTGAAAATGGGGAAATATGTGAATAAGGACGGCCGGATACGATGTCTCCCTCTGGCATCCTCATTCAAAATGGAGCGCCGCGGCTAAGAGCTCCCCCTTTCGGCTTTAGCAGACATAGGCAATCGATCCCCGATTAATTGATTCAGACTGCATTGTAAATCAATTATAAATAGACGCGACTTTTTAGTGAGCACCTAGCAACACAAACAATATATCACGTGAGATCGAGATGTATAATAACAATAATGGCGTCACATTTCTGAGTCATTTCAGTGTCATCCTCTCCCCCGACTGTGGAAATGCACCCCACTGGAGTTGGGTGACAGGAGGGGGGGAAAAGTCTAATCGAACCGCTGCTCTACTATCTACTTAATTCCTTGTTGGTATTTGCTCCATGAAAACACGGCAGCAAAGATGCTGCTCAATTCAAGTGGCGGGTTGCCAGCTTTATTCCCTTTTTATCCCCCTCCATTTCATGTTTGTGCCAAATTTGATTTTGTTTTCTTCTGTTAAATGTTTAGAGAAGCAGTTTCAACACCTCCTCTGTAATGTGAAACTGTTTTAGTGTGTGTGTGTGTGTGTGTGTGTGTGTGTGTGTGTGTGTGTGTGTGTGCTCCCTATACTGTTAAGAAGCACAACTCTTATTAGTTTACTATAGGGGTACTTTTCCAATTCAATAAGCTTATGGAGAAACCTAGCACCTGTAAGGATGCGATTTAACCATCTTTTATTATAAACATTTTTTTTAAAGAAGGGGACTGTTGATTTTTACAAGCACTAACTGTTTCTGAATGCTAATTTTATGCCCCAAGTTTCACTGTGATTTCAGCACGTTCAGCTTTACATTTCATCATTTCACCCGTCTGGCGGTTCGGACCTCAGCAGCCACATGCAAACGTCTTTTAATCAGCAATATACGTTTGTAGTTTCTCACTATTTATTTAGTTAGGGGTGTTTTTTTTTATCGGCCTACAGCACATTGTAAAAAAAAAAAACATTCATTCATTCATTTTTGGACTGGTTGCCAGCCAATCACAGGGCACATATAGACAAACAACCATTCACACTCACATTCATACCTATGGACAATTTGGAGTCGCCAATTAACCTAGCATGTTTTTGGAATGTGGGAGAAAACCCAGGCATGCACGGGGAGAACATGCAAACTCCACACAGAGATGTCAGAGTGTGGGGAAAGACAAAATAAGAAGCCAAAAAGTTACCACTTCCACACAAAATAGGAGGAGAACTCATTGATTGATTCATTCATTTTCTACCGCTTATCCTCACGAGGGTCGCAGGGGGTGCTGGAGCCTATCCCAGCTGTCTTCAGGCGAGAGGCGGGGTACACCCTGGACTGGTGGCCAGTCAATCACAGGGCACATATAGACAAACAACCATTCACACTCACATTCATACCTATGGACAATTTGGAGTCGCTAATTAACCTAGCATGTTTTTGGAATGTGGGAGGAAACCGGCGTACCCGGAGAAAACCCACGCATGCACGGGGAGAACATGCAAACTCCACATAGAGATGGCAGAGGGTGGGGAAAGACAAAATAAGAGGCCAAAAAGTTACCACTTCCACACAAAATAGGAGAACTCATTCATTCATTCATTTTCTACCGCTTGTCCTCACGAGGGTCGCGGAGGGTGCTGGAGCCTATCCCAGCTGTCTTCGGTACACTCTGGACTGGTGGCCAGCCAATCACAGGGCACAATCGCTAATTAACCTAGCATGTTTTTGGAATGTGGGAGGAAACCGGAGTACCCGGAGAAAACCCACGCATGCACAGGGAGAACATGCAAACTCCACGCAGAGATGGCCGAGGGTGGGATTGAACTCGGGTCTCCTAGCTGTGAGGCCTGCGCGCTAACCACTTTTCCCCCGTGCAGCCTGTAAAAAACAATGTAGTGAAAATATTAAATTAATGAATAATGAAATAATGAAAAAAATTGGGGGGAATGAGGTTGTAGTAAAAAAAATTATAATACTATGTGAATAAAATCATAATATAAAAAGAGAAGAAAAAAATTGAAATATTTGGAAATAATAATAAATAAAAATAAAATAAAATGAAATAAAATAAAATAAAATAAAATAAAATAAAATTAAATTAAATTAAATTAAATTAAATTAAATTAAATTAAATTAAATTAAATTAAATTAAATTAAATTAAATTAAATTAAATTAAATTAAATTAAATTAAATTAAATTAAAAGTGGGGAAAAAATTTGTACCAATAATACACAATTTCATCTGTATTACAAAACTGAGATGTATTTTTTTCTTGAAATATTTTTAAATTGTTAGCCTATCTGTATCTGTTAGCATACAAAATAAAGTAGCCCTTGCATCCATGTTTGGACACCCGACGCTACACACGATAAATCATTTTTTTCTCTTCATTTGCACTTTTGACACATCTTGAGAGGTTCTGACAAATTTGTAAGGTAATACCTCTTCACGTATTATTTTCTAGGTCGAGTATTACTGTAGAAATCCATCCAAGCTTGTATTTTTACATGTATGGAACTGCTTTGTTTAACCATTGATAGTACCTGTTTTTTGTGCTTGTTACACTCTGGAGTAAAACCTTGAAGTATTTCAACAATGGAACACAGAACCAAAGAGGCGTTACCACCTAAACTGGAATGATAGAGCACATCACCTTCTTCACCAATAACGAAATGACCTTCTTTCGACTGCATTTATTTTACTTGAGTTTTTACATAAATGCTTCTTAGCTTCTAACAGTCTTGTTGGATTTTTTTTTTTTTAATGGTAATTTGGGAAAACCTTGTAATGACTTTTTCAAGGTCACAAACCTGGAGTGAAAGTTGAGTTTCTATGCGAGATTGAGGCTTATATTTGTAAAGAAGTATTGAAGCATTAAAATTCAGCCATGCTTGACACAGCTCTTATTCTTTATGGTCATTTTTGCATACTTAGCATATTCAGACCTAAACAGATATTATTATAAAGTGTGCATCACAATAATCACTGTTGTGGTTAACTACGGCCTATTATTGATCCAAAATGGGCGTTTTTAAGTAAATTGTACTTGTTCTTAGCCTAAATTAAGCATTTTTAAGTATAAAAATGGCGAAATTAACTAAAATACACAATGCAGAAAAAACATTTTATACATTGACCACTAGGGGTCAGTGTTTAGTGAGGGTCAGATTCAAGTCCTTTACACACAAACTTGGAGTTCATTTACATCTTAAATTGCATACTTATTATCTTTAAAAAATATATATTGATGAATAATCAATGTCGTGGTTAACTACGGCCTATTATTAGTCCAAAATATGCGTTTTAAAGTAAATTGTACTTGTTTTTGGCCTAAATTAAGCATTTTCAAGCATAAAAATGGCGAAATTAACTAAAATACACAATAGAAAAAACAATTTATACATTGGCCACTAGGAGTCAGTGTTTAGTGAGGGTCAGATTCAAGTCATTTACACACAAACTTGGGGTTTATTTACATCTTAAATTGCATACTTATTATCTTTAAAAAATATATATTGATGAATAATCAATGTCGTGGTTAACTACGGCCTATTATTAGTCCAAAATATGCGTTTTAAAGTAAATTGTACTTGTTCTTGGCCTAAATTAAGCATTTTCAAGCATAAAAATGGCGAAATTAACTAAAATACACGATGCAGAAAAAACATTTTATACATTGGCCACTAGGGGTCAGTGTTTAGTGAGGGTCAGATTCAAGTCCTTTACACACAAACTTGGGGTTTATTTACGTCTTAAATTGCATACTTATTCTTATTATCTTTAAATATATATATATATTGATGAATAATCACTGTGTCATGGTTAAATACGGCCTTTTCTTAGTCCAAAATATGCGTTTTACAGTAAATTGTACTTGTTTTTGGCTTAAATTAAGCATTTTCAAGTATTAAAATGGCGAAATTAACTAAAATACACAATGCAGAAAAAACAATTTATACATTGGCCACTAGGGGTCAGTGTTTAGTGAGGGTCAGATTCTTCACATCTGTCCGCCCGCCATTAAAGTCCGACAGGGAATACATTTACTGTGACACACACAAACCGCGGGTTTATTTACGTCTCAAATTGCGGAAGTACGCTGTCCGGAAGAAAACAACAATGAACTGCTACCGTGTGAGTCTATTTTGTCTTTTTTTTGTCTAATATGGCTTATTTTCGTTGATTATATTGAGTAACATAAATGTAAAGATGACAATATGTGTGTTGTTTTATGTCAAGAGGGCTCTATTAACGTCAAAACTTTATTTAAAAGATTGTAAACAGGTGTTCTATGCTACTACTATGAAAATATTCCATTTATTAATAGCAGAAATTCACTTATTGTGGTTGTCTGAGCTGGTTAATCGCGATAAAGAACACATTGAGAGCACATTGACAGTTATTCAGCTAAAAAAATGGAAGAAAATGACGTTTTTCAGACCGGGGTCCAGTGAAATTGACCAGCAGGCGCACCCATTTGACACTTGGACACTGTTCCAAAAGACTGCATCTGCATCATAATGTTTTATGTTTCATTTTATGTATAGAACATTTCCCAGGAGGGCGGCACGGTGGAGGAGTGGTTAGCGCGCAGACCTCACAGCTAGGAGACCATGCAGGATTCAATTCCACCCTCGGCCATCTTGGCTTTTCATGTTTAAAACAGCCTATTATTACTCAAAAACATCAATTTTAAGCACATTTCATGTATTTTTTGTCTTAAGTAAGCATTTTCAGGCATAAAAATGAACTAAAATAAAAATATAAGGCGGGCTGCACGGCGGTCGAGTGGTTGGCGCACAGGCCTTACAGCTAGGAGACCCCTGTTCAATTCCAACCCTCTGTGTGGGTTTTCTCCGGGTACTCCGGTTTCTTCCCACATTCCAAAAACATGCTAGGTTAATTAGCGACTCCAAATTGTCCATAGGTATGAATGTGAGTGTGAATGGTTGTTTGTCTATATGTGCCCTGTGATTGGCTGGCCACCAGTCCAGGGTGTACCCCGCCTCTCTCACCCGAAGACAGCTGGGATAGGCTTCAGCACCCAATTTTGGAGTCGCTAATTAACCTAGCATGTTTTTGGAATGTGGGAGGAAACCGGAGTACCCGGAGAAAACCCACGCATGCACGGGGAGAACATGCAAACTCCACACAGAGGGTGGAATTGAACCCTGGTCTACCTAGCTGTGAGGTCTGCGTGCTAACCACTAGACCACCGTGCCGCCCGAAATTATTAATTATCAATAAATTAAAAAAAAATAAAAACGCAACAATTTTAACCAGAATTCACACCATTTATTTTGTCAAAAAAAAAAAAAGAAAAGAAAGCACAAACATAAAAAAATGAATATTCCATAAGGCAGTTTTGTACATGAGTTTGGTTATTGTTGCCTTGACTCCTTGCCCTGCTTTTTGAAATCCATCATTTGCGTTATCATGTAACTGTGTATCAGTTACTGCATTAAAACGTGAAAACGTGTTTAATGTCGGGATGCGTCAAACCACTGACGACTACGTGAACCTCTACGAATTAACCCGGGACTAAAAAATCAACCGTATAAGTGAAGCTTTGGTGGAACAATGAGGGAACTTCACATGGGGAAAATAGGGAACGTTTGTACATTGATTTTTCCTATTGATATGGAATATGTCTAACACACACAAGGGGCGTGTAAAATGACATGAAATTGTTTTTATTTGGCAACAGATGATTATCTACCTCATCGGGTAGACCGTTGAATATGCATACTGTATGTTTGGACTTAAATACAGAACACACAAGACATATTGGAGTAAATATCACCTATATTTTAACCTATAGATTTTTTTTTTAACTGACAAATAGCATCGGCATAAAGATAAAGATATTCAAATATTGGCCTCTTTTTTTTTTTTTTAAACAGGAATGCTTACTCTAAAATGGGGTGAAAAATGTTGAATAAAGTAAAGGGATTTGGTCATCAACTAAAGTATTGATTTCTGATTTAAAAAAATGAAAAGAGGAACAATAAAGTTATTAGTTATTGTTAAAGAGCTACTATAAACAGTACCAGGAAGCAGAACAAAATGATATAAGGGAAAACCGAAGAGCCGTGCGCTTCGGGTACTGAGTTTAGGAGTCGTTTTGCGGGGTTTGATCAAAAACCAGAGAGAATAAATGTGCCAAATTCTTTAAACCTAACGTGACCCCCAGATAAGACCGATTTTAGTGGAGCGACTCGATGTGACAACAATCCCCATTTGCGTTTTCCTTTTAGTCCGTATGTGTATCCGTTATGCTGTGCGGGTCTATCCGACGTGTGCCGAGTCGGCGGTGCCTGCGCGACTTTGTTGCTTAAACCGTCTTCCTCGCCGTCAGGACTCGTACGATGCTGCCGACTCCTCCGACCGCCAGCGCCTGCAAAACACATCAAAAAACCATAGTTGAAATAGGACTCTTTTTTTTTTAAGTCTTGAAAAATAAAATAAAGTTGGAATTTTTGGAAAATTTGGTTTAGAACAAAGTGATAATATTATGAAAATAGTGTGAAAAAATGGGAATAAAGTCATAATTATTAAAAGTCATATTAAATAATTATTTAAAAAAAGTATAATATTTAAAAGAAGAAAGTTGAAATAGGACTTTTTTAAGCCTTGAAAAATAAAATAAAGTTGTAATTTTTGGAAAATTTTGGTTCAGAACAAAGTGATGTTACGAGAATAGTATGAAAATATGGGAATAAAGTCATAATTAAGTTGTAATTTTTGGAAGATTTTGGTTCAGAACAAAGTGATAGTTGAAATAGGACTTCCTTTTTTTTTTAAAGCCTTGAAAAATAAAATAAAGTTGTAATTTTTGGAAAATTTGGTTCAGAACCAAGTGATAATATTATGAGAATAGTGTGTAAATATGGGAATAAAGTCATAATTACAAGTAGAATATTTAAAAGAAGAAAGTTGAAATAGGACTTTTTTTTTAAGCCTTGAAAAATAAAATAAAGTTGTAATTTTTGGAAAATCTGGTTCAGAACCAAGTGATAATGTTACGAGAATAGTATGAAAATATGGGAATAAAGTCATAATTACGAGTAGTATATTTAAAAGAAGAAAGTTGAAATAGGATTTTTTTTAAGACTTGAAAAATAAAATAAAATTGTAATTTTTGGAAAATTTGGTTCAGAACAAAGTGATAATGTTACAAGAATATTGGGAAAATATGGGAATAAAGTCATAATTATGAGTAAAATATTTAAAAGTTGAAATAGGACCTTTTTTAAGCTTTGAAAAATAAAATAAAGTTGTAATTTTTGGAAAATTTGGTTCAGAACCAAGTGATAATATTACAAGAATAGTGTGAGAATATGGGAATAAAGTCATAATTATGAGTAGAATATTTAAAAGAAGAAAGTTGAAATAGGACTTTTTTTTTACAACTTTATTTTTCAAGGCTTAAAAAATATCCTATTTCAACTTTCTTTTAAATATTCTACTGGTAATTATGACTTTATTCCCATATTTTCACACTATTCTCGTAACATTATCACTTGGTTCTGAACCAAAATTTCCAAAATTTACAACTTTATTTCATTTTTCAAGGCTTAAAAAAAATCCTATTTCAACTTTCGTCTTTTAATATATTCTACTCGTAATTATGACTTTATTCCCATATTTTCACAATATTGTCATAACATTATCACTTTGTTTTGAACCAAATTTGCCAAAAATTACAACTTTATTTTATTTTTCAAGGCTTTAAAAAAAAGGAAGTCCTATTTCAACTTTCGTCTTTTAAATATTCTACTCGTAATTATGACCTTATTCCAATATTTTCATACTAATGTTGTAATATTATCACTTGGTTCTGAACCAAATTTGCCAAAAATTACATTATTTTATTTTTCAAAGCTTAAAAAAAGGTCCTATTTCAACTTTTAAATATTCTACTCATAATTTGTGACTTTATTCCCATATTTTCATACTATTCTCGTAACATTATCAACTTTACAACTTTATTTTATGCCCATATTTTCACAATATTCTCATAACATTATGACTTTGTTCTGAACCAAATTTGCCAAAAATTACAACTTTATTTTATTTTTCAAGGCTTAAAAAAAGTCCTATTTCAACTTTCTTCTTTTAAATATACTACTCATAATTATGACTTTATTCCCATATTTTCACAATATTCTCATAATATTATGACTTGGTTCTGAACCAAATTTTCCAAAAATTACAACTTTATTTTATTTTTCAAGGCTTTAAAAAAAAGGAAGTCCTATTTCAACTATCACTTTGTTCTGAACCAAAATCTTCCAAAAATTACAACTTAATTATGACTTTATTCCCATATTTTCATACTATTCTCGTAACATCACTTTGTTCTGAACCAAATTTTCCAAAAATTACAACTTTATTTTTCAAGGCTTAAAAAAAGGTCCTATTTCAACTTTTAAATATACTACTCATAATTATGACTTTATTCCCATATTTTCATACTATTCTCGTAATATTATCACTTGGTTCTGAACCAAATTTTCCAAAAATTACAACTTTATTTTTCAAGGCTTAAAAAAAGGTCCTATTTCAACTTTTAAATATACTACTCATAATTATGACTTTATTCCCATATTTTCATACTATTCTCGTAATATTATCACTTGGTTCTGAACCAAATTTTCCAAAAATTACAACTTTATTTTTCAAGGCTTAAAAAAAGGTCCTATTTCAACTTTTAAATATACTACTCATAATTATGACTTTATTCCCATATTTTCATACTATTCTCGTAATATTATCACTTGGTTCTGAACACAATTTTCCAAAAATTACAACTTTATTTTATTTTTCAAGGCTTAAAAAAAAGTCAAATTTCAACTTTCTTCTTTTAAATATTATACACATAATTATGACTTTATTCCCATATTTTCACACTATTATTGTAACATTATCAACTTTACAACTTTATTTTATTTTTCAAGTATTGTTTGAATTTCAAAATGACATTATTTTTCCAAATTATACTACAATATTCTTGTAAAATTAATTACGACTTTTTCCCTATTGTAGTACAACTTTTTAAATCTTATTTTACCAGTGTAAAATTACTGCTGATTTTTTTTATTTTTGCTGTTTTGTCATTAAATTTTAGTTTTATAAAGTACTGACTATACTTATGCATCCATTATTGGCGTTTTCCATCATTCCCACGGAGTCCTGCGAATAGCGTTGCTATTCTACTATGGACAACTTACCTTTTCATGCCACTGCAGGAGAACGGCGCTGCTGTTTTCTGACGGCCTCTCGAAGCCTTTGTAGATATATTTCATCAGCAGGTCCACGCCGTTCTTGTCCAGCGACTGCACACCTTTCTCGATGTCGCTGCTCTTAAAAGCGCTGAGCACCTTGAGCACCAGGCCTTCTGCACGGTCCTGGCCAACAAATCAGACAAATGTAGGAAGATAGCAACGTGGAAGATTAAAAAAAAAACACACACCTTCACATTTTGATTCTTTGTGTTGATTGGTGGGTTCTTGAGCACAGCGTGAAGAGCCGCCATATTGTCTCCTGTACAAAGGGTGCGTTAAGGAGTATTATAACATTAAATCAGACGGTTAAACCTCCAAAAATATGAATTATTATTAGTCCGATACAGTACAGAGTTTCACAATAATAAACATTGTTTACATTTTACGTTTATATTGTACACAACTGTCAAGTTAACCAAAATTAAAGACTTATTTGCATTATATGTTTAACAATACCCTATCTTTATAATATAAAGAATCACTTTACAGTACAAAGATGAACAAGTTGTTTCCGACAAAAGAAAGACAAAAGACAAAAAAGAATCACTTGAAAAGCAACGGATGTCACATCTGATAGGCTGAAAAGTGGAGGTGGGCGGGACATAGCTACTGCAACAAGGAAGTGTTGCGCTTCCTTACCTTATAAGGCCCTATAAATTCTAAACTCCATGTTTGTTTAGTTATTAGCTCTTATTGTTTAGTTATTAGCTTTATAAATAATGATAAAAGTATGATGAGAAAAAGTTGTATTGTGACCAAAAAAGTCCCAATTTTACTAGAATAAGTATTATTATGAGGAAGAATAAATAGAAAATTATTATAAAATTAATTTAAATTAATCTAAATTAATTTATAAGTCATAATAATCCCCCAAAAAATACATTAACAAATAAATCTGGAATTTGTGGAAAATTTCTGGAAAATTAGTTTGCAGATAAAGTTATATTACTACAAGATTAAAGTCA
Source organism: Doryrhamphus excisus (assembly GCF_030265055.1). Taxonomy (NCBI): domain Eukaryota; kingdom Metazoa; phylum Chordata; class Actinopteri; order Syngnathiformes; family Syngnathidae; genus Doryrhamphus; species Doryrhamphus excisus. The sequence goes on from NC_080470.1 coordinate 2,759,730, forward strand.
AAATAAAGTCTAAATTAGTTTGCAGATAAAGTTATATTACTACAAGATTAAAGTCAAAATAAAGTCTAAATTATGAGAAGAAAATTTACAAGAAGAAGGTTAGTCGGAAAAATAAAATAACAGCAGAAATGACAAAAATAATTATAAAAGTATTATGAGAAAAAGTTGTATTGTGACAAAAAAGTCCCAATTTTACTAGAATAAGTATTATTATGATGAGGAAAACTGTCATTTTTGTTGAAATATTAAAGAAAAAAATAAGTTATTTAGCAATGATACTATGGGAAAACAAACAAAACAAAATAAAGCTGGAATTTGTGGAAAATTTCTGGAAAATTAGTTTGCAGATAAAGTTATATTCAGAGTTTCACAATAATAAACATTCTGTTTACACTGTATATTGTACACAACTGTCAAGTTGACCAAAATTAAAGACTTATTTCTGTTATATGTTTAACAATATTCTATCTTTATAATATAAAGAATCACTTTACAGTACAAAGATGAACAAGTTGTTTCCGACACAAAAGACAAAAAAAGAATCACTTGAAAAGCAACGGATGTCACATCTGATAGGCTGAAAGGTGGAGGTGGGCGGGACATAGCTAACTGCAACAAGGAAGTGTTGCGCTTCCTTACCTTATAAGGCCTATAAATTCTAAACTCGATGTTTGTTTAGTTGAAACACGTAACGAAGCACAACACAGTACGGGAGTATTGTCAGAACGTTAAAAGGTAAACATTGCGTCCAATCACATGTCGAAAATGAATGGTATCGACGTAGAAAGTGTGCTGTATAATTACGGAAAAGGTTAGCTTGAATAGCATTTTAGCTAAGCCATATATCAGCCCGTTCTCATTTGGGAGCAGAAATCCCTGGAATGTTACTGTCAGGCAAGTCTGGGCAGTGACTGGCCTCATTGTAAACGCCCCAATACGGGGCGAGTATAGCCGCCAAAGCACAGACTAAAGTATTAGGTTAAATATTATCCAGCCAAAGTCAATATAGTGATATAACCGTTTATAGAATAGAAATTACATGTTAGCACAAAGCAGGCTAATAATGTAAAGGATATTGTCTGATGAGGGAGTCCACCTCCGCCTCGTCGGGACCCAGCTGGTTCTCTCCTCCGTCTTCCTCGTCTACAAATTTGTTCTCGTCGTACTCATCCACGTCCACTCGCCTGAAGCGAGCGGACATTACGTTCTTCGACATTTCGGCAAAAAGAAAAAGTGGCGACTACACTGAAATCAACGACCGCTAACGTTGTGAAGCTCAATTTCCGGCCTCTTCACAGTCAACTAGCAAGCAGGAAGCTTCCTGATGTCTTTCTCCTTCCTTGTGTTGGCTTTTGGTTCCGCATTTACGCCATTGCCACCTGGCGGTCACAACATGGAACTGCAGGCAGGAGTCAATAGAACCACTAGAGGGAAATCACACCTAAGAAATGTGGAACAGTTTACTGTATTATATACACACCAGCTGTGTAAATTGTATATTCTTTCCATGTACAGTTTACTCTTTATAAATGTATAGATTTAAACAGGTGTGTATATTTATCACCATAATATTCCAACACTGAGCCCCAATTCAAATTTTATGACACTAAAGTTGCTCGCTCTGTTAGAAAACAAGCTTAATTTTATTTGGGTCTTAGTAAATAATGTCTACCCACTGGAACAAGTGTTTACAAACTTTTGCAGCTGTTCCTGTGAGAGCTGTGTGGGCTCAAGTGCTCCAAAATCCAAACAGATGATCCCTATGTACTTCATATATTTTTCCTAAACTTAGAGTGTGTCCACAGCAAAGCAACGCAATGCGTCACACACACACACACACATACACACCTTAATCCAGGTGTGTCCAAATGTTGGCCGCAGTTTTTTTTTTTATCGGCCCGCAGTACATTCTAAAAACATAATTTAACAATAAAATTAAAAATAAAAAATACAACACCAGCAGCAAACATTGAAAAATCTGCAGTAATTTTACCCGAAAAGTAAAACTGTGAAGACAAAATATCAACATTTTGCAAGAATAATGTAATATTATGAGGAAAAATAAATATAAAATTAATATAAATTAATTTATAAGTCATAATATTCTAAAAAAAATACATTAACAAATAAAGCTGTAATTTGTGGAAAATTTCTGGAAAATAGTTTGCAGATAAAGTTATATTATTACTTATTATTAATTATTATAAATATTACAAGATTAAAGTCTAAATTATGAGAAGAAAATTTACAAGAAGAAGGTTAATAGAATAACAACAGAAATGACCGAAATAATTATAAAAGTATGATGAGAAAAAGTTGTATTGTGACAAGACAAAAAAGTCTTACTAGAATTTACTAGAATAAGTATTATTATGAGGAAAAATAAATAGAAAATTAATATAAAATTAATTTAAATTAATCTAAATTAATTTATAAGTCATAATATAAAAAAAAATACATTAACAAATAAAGCTGGAATTTGTGGAAAATTTCTGGAAAATTAGTTTGCAGATAAAGTTATATTATTGCAAGGTTAAAGTAAAAATAAAGTCTAAATTAGGAGAAGAAAATTTACAAGAAGAAGGTTAGTCCGAAAAATAAAATAACAGCAGAAATGACAAAAATAATTATAAAAGTATTATGAGAAAAAGTTGTATTGTGACAAAAAAAGTCCCAATTTTACTAGAATAAGTATTATTATGTTATGTATTATATTTTTGTATATTGTTATATTATTATATTGTATATTATTTAATATTATGTATATATATATATAATAATGTACTATTTTTGTTGAAATATTAAAGAAAACAATAAGTTATTTAGCACTGATATTATGGGAAACAAACAAAACAAAATAAAATTGTCATTTTTAATTATATCAAAATAAAGTCCAAATATTATGGGAATCAAATAATAATATTATGAAAATAACTTGAAATTTTTGGGAAATTAAAAAATAAAAACAACAACAAAAATGTAATAATCAGCTTTTTTCACAAAGATGACAGTTTTTTCCTGAAATGTATCAAACGTCTTAGCATATCTGCATGTGTTGAAAATAACAACGTGGTCTTTGCATTATTTTATTTTTCAGTGTGGAGTGAAAAAATGTGTCAATCCCTGCCGTATAATAAGTGAGATACCCCAAAAACATAATTTATTACCAAAATATTTGCAGACCCCCAACCTATGACTCATAGAACCCCATTTTAGTGAATCCCTGCTATATACGTACATCCTGAGTAATGTCTGCTAGGGCTTCCTACTGGGACAAAATGAGTTGGGAATGGGAAATTTCCATGTTTGTAGTCTCGTCTGTGTATGTGTATGTGTGTGTGTATGTGTGTGTGTGTGTGTGTGCTGATTCATGATGTGCTCCTCATTGTGGAAATATTTCTTTGACCGGTCAGCGCTGTGTGGTTTTTGGTGATTCCTGAAATCTTTACGTCAGCAGGGATTTTCGGATTTTCCTGCTTTGGTGAGTGAGTGAGTGAAAGTGCATGTTTGTAATTGCAGGAAGCGTGGAGAGGAAAAAAAAAAAATCCATGTTGAACTTCAGCCTAGTGAACTTTGGAAGACTCTCCAAGAGGACTTAAAGTGAATTAAAAGAATATTATGGGAAACAAACAAAACAAACAAAAATAAAGTTGTCATTTCTAATAATATCAAAATAAAGTCTAAATTATGAGAAGAAAATTTACAAGAAGAAGGTTAGTCGGGAAAATAAAATAACAGCAGAAATGACAAAAATAATTATGAAAGTATGTCATTTTTGTTGAAATATTAAATAAAAAAATAAGTTATTTAGCACTGATATTAAACAAAAATAATTATAAAAGTATGATGAGAAAAAGTTGTATTGTGACAAAAAAAGTCCCAATTTTACTAGAATAAGTATTATTATGATGAGGAAAACTGTCATTTTTGTTGAAATTTTAAAGAAAAAAATAAGTTATTTAGCACTGATATTATGGGAAACAAAACAAAATAAAGTTGTAATTTCTAATAATACCAAAATAAAGTCTAAATTATGAGAAAAAGAAAATTTACAAGAAGAAGGTTAGTCGGAAAAATAAAATAACAGCAGAAATGACAAAAATAATTATAAAAGTATTATGAGAAAAAGTTGTATTGTAACAGAAAAGTCCAAATTTTACTATAATAAGTATTATTATGAGGAAAACTGTCATTTTTGTTGAGATATTAAAGAAAGAAATAAGCACTTATTTAGCACTGATATTATGGAAAACAAACAAAACAAAATAAATTTGTCATTTCTAATTATATCAAAATAAAGTCCAAATATTATGGGAAGCAAATAATAATATTGTGAAAACAAGTTGAAATTTTTGGCAAATTAAAAAACAACAACAAAATTTACAAGAAGAAGGTTAGTTGTCATTTCTAATAATATCAAAATAAAGTCTAAATTATGAGAAGAAAATTTACAAGAAGAAGGTTAGTCGGAAAAATAAAATAACAGCAGAAATGACAAAAATAATTATAAAAATATTATGAGAAAAAGTTGTATTGTGACAAAAAAAAGTCCCAATTTTACTAGAATAAGTATTATTATGATAAGGTCATTTAATCTAAATTATGAGAAGAAAATTTACAAGAAGAAGGTTAGTATGAAAAATAAAATAACAGCAGAAATGACAAAAATAATTATAAAAGTATTATGAGAAAAAGTTGTATTGTGACAAAAAGTTATATTATTACAAGATTAAAGTCAAAATAAAGTCTAAATTATAATAATATATAATAATAATATAATAATAATATAATAATAATATAATAATAATTTAATAATAATAATATAATAATAATATAATAATAATATAATAATAATATAATAATAATATAATAATATAATAATAATATAATAATAATATAATAATAATATAATAATATACAAAATTATATATATATAATACATAACATAATAATACTTATTCTAGTAAAAAAAAAAAATTCCATGTTGAACTTCAACCTAGTGAACTTTGGAAGACTCTCCAAGAGGACTTAAAGTGAATTAAAAGAAAAATGCTAGGATCCAAACCCACAGTTTCATTGACTCCAACTCTTGTGATGTCGCTATAGCAACAGGACCAAATGGTTTTTTCAGGGTGGAATTTTTTAATTTCCTTATCTGACCTGTCTAGACTCACGGCCCCAAAGGGAGATAAAAGCTAATATCGCATGGATTCAACGTCCGTCGTTACATAACATAACTCACTGCTGTATAGTCTTAACATCAGCGTTGCGTGCATTGGGTCTTGAACGTCCTCACCTGAGAGCTTTTGAAGACAAAGTCTCAACCCATGGGTGCTATGTGTGACTCAACACATCAAAAGCTGAGCGTACAGGCACCTACATGACAACCTCACGTGAAGAAGGTACCCTGAAGGAATATTACAGTATGTACGTAGATCATTTCCTCTCATGCACCGTACGTACAGTGCACACTAGCATGGATGGATGGATTGGCTCGACAAATTGTCGGATAATTAAATGGTGCTCTTCGTGACAGGAAAAAAAAAAAAAAGTGCAAAATATCTTTAAGTATATAATTATTCCGTCTCATTAAATTTGGGAATGTGATGGCTTGGCTTGGAGACACCCAGGGTGGTTTGGTCTATTTGTGGAGGTTGCGATGTACTTGTGGTTTTGTTGTTTTGTTATGTCACCGTGTGGACCTGGAGTATTTTTCATGCATTTCTAAACCGCATTATTTGTAATATTTTATATGAAACTTTTTATTATTAAAGGAGATTTTTTTTAAAAATCCCCCAAACAGTGATTACCCCCTAAACCTAATAACTGGTTGGGCCACCCTTAGTTAGCATCAACAACTGCAATCAAGAGTTTGCGATTGTTGTCATTTAGCCACATTGGACTTTGCTTTGATTTGACAAAAATAAAATAAAAAAAAAACAAAACAAAAAAACCTTAAACTATATTAGGAAAGCAGGAAGTGAACAAATGTAACAGTTACTGATTGTAAAAGTACCAGATGGAGGGGTAGGATTTAATAAGCTTTGCTTCTTCCTACTCCTTTTGGACATGTGGAACTGGGAACTGATTTGACAAAAATAAAAATAAAACAAACAAACAAAAAAAAACCCTTAAACTGTATTATGGAAAGCAGGAAGTGAACAAATGTCATCCATATGACCTCGTACTTCGGTACGTGACAAAAATGAAATAAAAAATAAAAACACAAATAAAATATATTTTTTTTAATTTTAATTTTTAAAATTTTTAATTTTTTTTTTTTAATTTAATTTTTAAAATTTTACAATTTAAAAAAATTTACAATAAAAAATAAAATAAAAGCATAAAAAACTCATATCAGGTGCATTATTTAAAAAAAAACAAAAAACCTTAAACTGTATTATGGAAAGCAGGAAGTGAACAAATGTAACAGTTACTGATTGTAAAAGTACCAGACGGAGGGGTAGGACTTCATAAGCTTTGCTTCTTCCTACTCCTTTTGGACATGTGGAACTGGGAACTGATTTGACAAAAATTAAAAAAATAAAAACCTTAAACTATATTAGGAAAGCAGGAAGTGAACAAATGTAACAGTTACTGATTGTAAAAGTACCAGATGGAGGGGTAGGATTTAATAAGCTTTGCTTCTTCCTACTCCTTTTGGACATGTGGAACTGGGAACTGATTTGACAAAAATAAAAACAAAACAAAAAAACCCTTAAACTATATTAGGAAAGCAGGAAGTGAACAAATGTAACAGTTACTGATTGTAAAAGTACCAGATGGAGGGGTAGGATTTAATAAGCTTTGCTTCTTCCTTCTCCTTTTGGATATGTGGAACTGGGAACTGATTTGACAAAAAAAATAAATACAAAAAAATACAAAAAAAACTGAAACTAGTATATTAGGAAAGCAGGAAGTGAACAAATGTAACAGTTACTGATTGTAAAAGTACCAGATGGAGGGGTAGGATTTAATAAGCTTTGCTTCTTCCTACTCCTTTTGGACATGTGGAAGTGGGAACTGATTTGACAAAAAAAAATAAATACAAAAAAAATACAAAAAAAACTGAAACTATATTAGGAAAGCAGGAAGTGAACAAATGTAACAGTTACTGATTGTAAAAGTACCAGATGGAGGGGCAGGATTTAATAAGCTTTGCTTCTTCCTACTCCTTTTGGACATGTGGAAGTGGGAACTGATTTGACAAAAAAAAATAAATACAAAAAAATACAAAAAAAACTGAAACTATATTAGGAAAGCAGGAAGTGAACAAATGTAACAGTTACTGATTGTAAAAGTACCATATGGAGGGGTAGGATTTAATAAGCTTTGCTTCTTCCTACTCCTTTTGGACATGTGGAACTGTGAACTGATTATGTGATGCATTCAATTGTAATCTGATGCATGTTCAAGTGAAATACAACCATTACCATTAGTATTATATTTGAGTTAGTATTAGTTGTATAACCAAAGTTGACATCAAAGCTCTCACTGGTAAGGGATCATCAGTACCAAAGCAATTCCAAAGGCAACCATTCCAGGGATGATCATTACCAGGGCATTCATTCTCAGACAGGAATTCCCGTAATACTTCATAAAATTCCACATACGATCCCACAGTTTTCCAACAGTGGTTGACGTTGCTCGTGGAACTCTTGAACGCACACTCAGCATTCAGAGCATACTCGTCATGCTTTATCAAAACAAGGTAACAAGGTTTACAGGAAACAGGTAAAAAAAAGGGCGCAAATCACCGACTTAATTACAAAAATCTGAGTCACATAAAACAGCGCTTTGTTGTCAAAGATAAGAAAAACCGCATAAGGACTTAAGTTTTTTCTGGATGTGCTCCAAAGTCCTGAAACATGAGTCCAATAGCGGTCACAAGCGTTTCAGTGTAAAATTCCACTGCGGTGTGTGCAGCCTTTGGGCCCCATGCAGGTTGGAGGTGTAATGTGTCAGATTCCAGGCTTGCAGCGCTGGAGGTGTAGGTGCAGTGTGTAAAATTCCACTGAATGAGAGCCAGTTTTATGATGCCATGTCACTCCAAACCACCACCACACTCTCACCCTCCCCTTCGTTTAACCTGAGCGCCATTTTTTTTGAGGCGGCTGAAAGCCAGCAGGGTGGCGGGAAGAGGAGGAGCAGGAGGAGGAAATGGTCTTTTTCGGAAAAAGTGGCCTGAAACAACACAGCCAGGAGAAAATAAACACGCCTTTAATGCTAATGTTGATATGGTATCGGGTTGTTTTTGTTGAATGGCCGCTTCAATAGGAGGCACTGCCCGCTTCCTCCCTGTCGGCCATTAAATCACATTGAAATGTTTGAGGTTTACTAGTTACTATCATACTGTACTATACTATACTATGCTATGCTATGCTATGCTATGCTATGCTATGCTATGCTATGCTATGCTATGCTATGCTATGCTATGCTATGCTATGCCATTAAACCACATTGAAATGTTTGAGGTTTACTCGTTACTATCATACTATACTATACTATGCTATGCTATGCCATGCTATGCTATGCTATGCTATGCTATGCTATGCTATGCTATGCTATGCTATGCTATGCTATGCTATGCTATGCTATGCCATTAAACCACATTGAAATGTTTGAGGTTTACTAGTGACTATCATACTATACTATACTATGCTATGCTATGCCATGCTAGGCTATGCTATGCTATGCTATGCTATGCTATGCTATGCTATGCTATGCTATGCTATGCCATGCTAGGCTATGCTATGCTATGCTATGCCATTAAACCACATTGAAATGTTTGAGGTTTACTAGTTACTATCATACTATGCTATGCTATGCTATGCTATGCTATGCTAGACCCTCAAACAATGCACAACGATGAGCCAATGGTTGAGGTTTACTAGTTACTAGTTACTATCTAGGTTTACTAGTTACTATCAACTGCACTATGCTATGCTATGCTATGCTATGCTATGCTATGCTATGCTATGCTATGCTATGCTATGCTATGCCATCAAACCACATTGAAATGTTTGAGGTTTACTAGTTACTATCATACTATGCTATGCTATGCTATGCTATGCTATGCTATGCTATGCTATGCTATGCTAGACCCTCAAACAATGTACAACGATGAGCAAATTCAAGAAACAATACAAGCAGCAATACTTCGGTACAAGGTACATTATTTAAAAAAAAACAAAAAAACCCTTAAACTGTATTATGGAAAGCAGGAAGTGAACAAATGACACTTACTATGGTACCCATTATGTCATTGGATGGTCATATCACCTCATACTTCGGTACGTGACAAAAATAAAATAAAAAATAAATAAATAAATTTTAAAAAATTAAATAAAAAATGTAAAAATTTGAAAATTTGAACATGTAAAAATTTGAAAATTTGAAAATTTGAAAATTTGAAAATTTGAAAATTTGAAAATTTGAAAATTTGAAAATTTGAAAATTTGAAAATTTACAAAATGAAATAAAAAAATAAAAAAACCATAAAACTATATTAGGAAAGCAGGAAGTGAACAAATGTAACAGTTACTGATTGTAAAAGTACCAGATGGAGGGGTAGGATTTAATAAGCTTTGCTTCTTCCTACTCCTTTTGGACATGTGGAACTGGGAACTGATTATGTGATGCATTCAATTGTAATCTGATGCATGTTCAAATGAAATAAAACCATTACCATTACTATCAAATTAATGGCGACGAGCTTCTCTTGCATGATATCACTCCAAATGTTTAGGTGTGTCAGTCAGGTGGGTAAATAACAAAAAAGTCATTTTCCCGCCATGGACGGAGGGGTTAGCAATTGATGTGGTTACGAGTTACTGTCAAACAAATGGCTTCAAGCGTCTCGTATGATCTCACTCATGATGTTTGGGTGAGTCATTCAATCTTTTTCTGCACTGGCACGATGAAAACGGAAGGAAGGAGTTCAGCCAACTAACAGATACAGTACAGGCCAGGTTTCTTACACAGGGCATATTAAAATTGCATCATCATCATCGTTGTTGGGTTGGTCACGACACGATTCGTCTCTCGTCTGAGCAGGCGTCATTAGTTCATGTTCAAGGGGGGGTTTGAAAGAGGAGTGAAGGTTGAAGAAAACATTCATTCATTCATTCATTTTCTACCGCTTTTTCCTCACGAGGGTCGCAGGGGTGCTGGAGCCTATCCCAGCTGTCTTTGGGTGAGAGAGGTGGGGTACACCCTGGACTGGTGGCCAGCCAATCACAGGGCACATATAGACAAACAACCATTCACACTCACATTCATACCTATGGACAATTTGGAGTCGCTAATTAACCTAGCATGTTTTTGGAATGTGGGAGGAAACCGGAGTACCCGGAGAAAACCCACGCATGCACGGGGAGAACATGCAAACTCCACACAGAGATGGCCGAGTGTGGGGAAAGACAAAATAAGAAGCCAAAAAGTTACCACTTCCACACAAAATAGGAGGAGAACTCATTCATTCATTCATTCATCCATTTTCTACTGCTTATCCTCACAAGGGTTGCTGGGGTGCTGGAGCCTATCCCAGCTGTCTTTGGGCGAGAGGCGGGGTACACCCTGGACTGGTGGCCAGCCAATCACAGGGCACATATAGGGTGAACCCCGCCTTTCGCCTGAAGTCAGCTGGGATAGGCTCCAGCATACCCCCACAATCCTAGTGAGGATAAGCGGCATAGAAACTTACAAGAAGAAAGTTTTTTTTGTTTTGTTTTTTTTATTGTATTTAACTATTAAATAAAATTTTAACTATTAATTTTAATTTTATTGAAAAGTTGAAATAGTTAACAGAACTGGAAAATCGGCTGTAATTTAGCAAGAATAAAGTCAAAATATTGAGAAAAATTTGGCAATTTGACGAGAATAAACTTGTAATATTATGAAAAAAATAATGTTAATAAAGCAATGACTGGAAATATTCAAGAATATTCTTCAAAGTTGTAAAATTATGAAATAGATTTGTAATTTTTTGAAAATTAGGTTGGGGAAAAAGTTCTAATATTATGTGAATAAAATCATAATATTACTAAAAGAAAATTTGAAAGAAAGTTGAAATATTTGGAAAATTCAACATTTTTTGTCCTCCCCGTGCATGCGTGGGTTTTCTCCGGGTACTCCGGTTTCCTCCCACATTCCAAAAACATGCTAGGTTAATTAGCGACTCCAAATTGTCCATAGGTATGAATGTGAGTGTGAATGGTTGTTTGTCTATATGTGCCCTGTGATTGGCTGGCCACCAGTCCAGGGTGTACCCCGCCTCTCGCCCGAATACAGCTGGGATAGGCTCCAGCAAAATGAACAACTGTAATAACATCTCTAAATGAACTAAAAACTAAAAAAAAAAAAAAAAATACACATTTAAAACTCTCTTTACCAATGCAGATGAATTAACGGACTGTGGTTCCCCACATTATTCGAGCCCTCTAGATATGAAATAACACCCCTATAGTCACTTTTACACTTGCATTACCCAATTTAGTAGGCAAAATAATACTAAGAAAGCCATTTCAGGCATAAATAAGATTTGTGTGTATTGCTATAAATGTGTTCCTATAAATGAGCAGAGTGGGAGGCAAACAGGAAGTGACGTCAGGGATTCAGAGTTGAGTTTAACCTCGGTGGGGAGTAGCTTTTGTTTTTATTGGGGATTATTATGCCTGTTGTTTGATCAAGTCTGGTTTCAATGTGGTATCAATGTGTGATAGAGTAAAGCTGAAAGATTCCAACAGTTCAGCATGTCCCTGAATGCACCTGGAGAATGACTGTGTGTTTGTTTCCAGGATGAGACGTGTTTATGAGTTATAGATACATACAAATATTGAAAAAAATGATTAGACCAGCTTTGTTTATTCAGTTTATTTGTTCATTTTAATGCCTGGTACAAGTAAAGGTACATTTTTTTTTTACAACAAATATAATGATGACATATCATGTTTTTTTTTTATAATAACCATAATCATTGAAGTTCTTACATATACAATAGCTGCCAAAAAAACGGTGCTTTCAGGCGTTCCATGTCGTCGTGGTCACTGCATTCTTCAGCTATCATAAATGTATCATAAATCGGTACCAGTCATTAAAATTAACAAGAAATTGAAGACAATACGGTGATCTAAAATATTTTTTCAACTGTTCCTACGTCTTCCGTCATAATAGAGTTATGGCTATTTATTATGAAAAAACTGCAAAAAAAAAAAAACAAGTAACGTAATGAATGAAATGAATAAGTTACCTCAGTTAGAGTTAGTCTTATTTTTAACAGCCCCACTTTTAAGACAACCTGAACGATTCAGTTGCGAACGATTCACTTGCAATCGATTCAGATGAAAGTACATTGCTTGGATGAATGAGAGTATTCCGAGGCATGCGTTGTAAGTAGTACGCGTGCCCAGGGTGTACCCCATGGCACGGTGGTTAGTGGTTAGCGCGCAGACCTCACAGCTAGGAGACCAGGGTTCAATTCCACCTTCGGCCATCTCTATGTTGGGGACTGCATCTGCATCATAATGTTTTATGTTTCATTTTATCTATAGAACATTTCCCAGGAGGGCGGCACGGTGTTCGAGTGGTTAGCGCACAGACCTCACTGCTAGGAGACCCGAGTTCAATTCCACCCTCGGCCATCTCTTTGTGGGGACTGCATCTGCATTATAATGTTTTATGTTTCATTTTATGTATAGAACATTTCCCAGGAGGGCGGCACGGTGTTCGAGTGGTTAGCGCGCAGACCTCACAGCTAGGAGACCAGGATTCAATTCCACCCTCGACCATCTCGGCTTTTCATGTTTGAAACAGCCTATTATTACTCAAAAACATCAATTTTAAGCACATTCGATGTGTTTTTTTGGCTTAAGTAAGCATTTTAAGGCATAAAAATGAACTAAAATAAAAATATAAGGCGGGCTTCACGGTGGTTGAGTGGTTGGCGCACAGGCCTTACAGCTAGGAGACCCCTGTTCAATTCCACCCTCGGCCATCTCTGTGTGGAGTTTGCATGTTCTCCCCCGTGCATGCGTGGGTTTTCTCCGGGTACTCCGGTTTCCTCCCACATTCCAAAAACATGCTAGGTTAATTAGCGACTCCAAATTGTCCATAGGTATGAATGTGAGTGTGAATGGTTGTTTGTCTATATGTGCCCTGTGATTGGCTGGCTGGCCACCAGTCCAGGGTGTACCCCGCCTCTCTGGCCCGAAGACAGCTGGGATAGGCTCCAGCACCCCCACGACAGTATCACTCGGATACTGTGAACATCCAGCAGCAACACAACATTTTGGCATGACTACTATTTTGATGAAAAAAAATGCACAGAGGCCGGGTGGTTAGCACACAGGCTTCACAGCTAGGAGACCCAGTTCAATTCCACCCTCAGCCATCTCTGTGTGGAGTTTGCATGTTCTCCGCGAGCATGCGTGGGTTTTCTCCGGGTACTCCGGTTTCCTCCCACATTCCAAAAACATGCTAGGTTAATTAGCGACTCCAAATTGTCCATAGGTATGAATGTGAGTGTGAATGGTGGTTTGTCTATATGTGCCCTGTGATTGGCTGGCCACCAGTCCATGGACAGCTGGGATAGGCTCCAGCACTCCCTGTGACCCTCGTGAGGATAAGCGTTAGAAAATGAATGAATGAATGAATGAATTATTCACACAGTTTAAAAAATATGACTCCAGTCTCTCAGCCAGAGGGAAACCAAATGTCAGCTGCTAATATTTGCAGCAAAAAGTTTCCCCTATTTTGTGCAAATGGAGCCCGAATGAAAAAAAAAAAACGTCAGTGTGTTTCTGAGGCTTTAAACAATAAAACGTCATCGTTCCCTTTTATCTAACACCATAAAACATAGCAAATTCAACATTTTCCAAAAAGAAAACATTTTCCGCTAAAATCCAAAAGTCTCCATGCAAAACCAGGCTACTGATCGTTGTTGCCATGGTGATTCCAAGCATTAAGGTGAGGATTCCTTTTGAGAAACCTCTTCTTGGGGATCGCACTCAGGGAGAAGGGCAAGGTGAGGGAGGAAGGATTCTCTTTCCGTAACACGATGCGATCTTTGATGGCGTCTTTAATCACCTGCAGGAAGCAAATGCAGCGATTTAGTGTTGAAAAAACAAAAAAAAAACATTGCTATCTTTATTCTGTGTGTCTGCCTTTTGTATGGGAAAATGCAACACTTGCACAAAGTGACTCACTCCCTTTTTAACAATATCTAATATGAGGTCAAAACCCACAAGGCGTGGTCGGAGATGATGGATCTCAAAGGGTTTGATCATGCATTCCGATATGCAAGTGAATGAAACGGTTAATTGGTTCCAGCGTCAACAGCGGTTTCTGCCAAGTATGATTCAATATTAATAAATCGAGTATTTTCGTAGTTTGAGTTTTGACAACCTGGTTATGACCTTTTAAAAACATTTTTTTTACATTTTTAACATTATTAGAGCTCTACGGACATGAAATAACACCCCTATGGTCACCTTCATACTTGCATTGCCTAATACAGTAGACATAATAAGCAATAATAAGACATAATAACTCAACGTTAGCATTGGGAATGTTCCTTCTTGTTGTTCCTTCAAATCTGGGAAAAAAAAGTTTGAGTTTTGAAAACCTGGTTATGACCTTCTAAAAAATGTGTTTACATTATTAGAGCTCTATGGACATGAAATAACACCCCTATGGTCACCTTCATACTTGCATTACCTAATACAGTCGACATAATAAGCAATAATAAGACATAATAGCTCATAGTTAGCATTGGGAAAGTTCCTTGTTGTTGTAGAATCTAAAAAAAAAATTAAGAGTTTGAGTTTTGAAAACCTGGTTATGACCTAAAAACATTTTTAACATTATTAGAGCTCTATGGCCATAAAATAACAGCCCTATGGTCACCTTGATGCTTGCATTTCCTAATACAGTCGACATAATAAGACATAATAACTCATCGTTAGCATTGGGAATGTTCCTTGTTGTTGTAGAATCTAAAAAAAAATAAAGAGTTTGAGTTTTGAAAACCTGGTTATGACCTTCTAAAGATGTTTTTTACATTTTTAACATTATTAGAGCTCTATGGACATGACATAACACCCCTATGGTCACCGTCATATTTGCATTGCCTAATACAGTAGACATAATCAGCAATAATAAGACATAATAACTCATCGTTAGCATTGGGAAAGTTCCTTGTTGTTGTAGAATCTAAAAAATAAAAATAAAGAGTTTGAGTTTTGAAAACCTGGTTCTGACCTAAAAACATTTTTAACATTATTAGAGCTCTATGGACATGAAATAACACCCCTATGGTCACCTTCATACTTGCATTGCCTAATACAGTCGACATAATAAGACATAATAACTCATCGTTAGCATTGGGAATGTTCCTTGTTGTTGTAGAATCTAAAAAAAATAATAAAGAGTTTGAGTTTTGAAAACCTGGTTATGACCTTCTAAAAATGTTTTTTACATTTTTAACATTATTAGAGCTCTATGGACATGAAATAACACCCCTATGATCATCTTCATACTTGCATTACCTAATACAGTAGACATAATAAACAATAATAAGACATAATAGCTCATCGTTAGCATTGGGAAAGTTCCTTGTTGTTGTAGAATCTAAAAAAATAATAAAGAGTTTGAGTTTTGAAAACCTGGTTATGACCTTCTAAATTTTTTTTTTTTACATTTTTAACATTATTAGAGCTCTATGGACATGAAATAACACCCCTATGGTCACCTTCATACTTGCATTACCTAATACAGTCGACATAATAAGCAATAATAAGACATAATAACTCATAGTTAGCATTGGGAAAGTTCCTTGTTGTTGTAGAATCTAAAAAAAAAAATTAAGAGTTTGAGTTTTGAAAACCTGGTTATGACCTAAAAACATTTTTAACATTATTAGAGCTCTATTGCCATAAAATAACAGCCCTATGGTCACCTTGATGCTTGCATTTCCTAATACAGTCAACATAATAAGCAATAATAAGACATAATAACTCATCGTTAGCATTAGGAAAGTTCCTTGTTGTTGTAGAGTCTAAAAAAAATAAAGAGTTTGAGTTTTGAAAACCTGGTTATGACCTTCTAAAAAATGTGTTTACATTATTAGAGCTCTATGGACATGAAATAACACCCCTATGGTCACCTTCATACTTGCATTACCTAATACAGTAGACATAATAAGCAATAATAAGACATAATAACTCATCGTTAGCATTGGGAAAGTTCCTTGTTGTTGTAGAATCTCAAAAAAAAAGTTTGAGTTTTGAAAACCTGGTTATGACCTAAAAACTGTTTTGGTGGAAGTGGGAAAGAAAATACCACTTCCACACGGAATGGGAGGAGAACTTTTTTCACTATGACATGTCTAACTCTTATTCTTAGGAGACCCTGGCTTTCGCCTGAAGACAGCTGGGATAGGCTCCAGCATACCCCCACAATCCTAGTGAGGATAAGCGGCATAGAAACTGACAAGAAGAAAGTTGAAATAGTTAACAGAACTGGAAAATCAGCTGTAATTTTGCAAGAATAAAGTCAAAATATTGAGAAAAAAATTGGCAATTTGACGAGAATAAACTTGTAATATTATGAAAATTTTTTTGGAAGCAGTGACTGGAAATATTAAAGAATATTCTTCAAAGTTGTAAAATTATGAAATAGATTTGTAATTTTTTGAAAATTAGGTTGGGGAAAAAGTTCTAATATGTGAATAAAATCATAATATTACTAAAAGAAAATTTGAAAGAAAGTTGAAATATTTGGAAAATTATTATTATTTTTTTAATGTAGGAAGACCTCAATAAAAGCTATGTATTAAGCGTGGGTTTTCTCCGGGTACTCCGGTTTCCTCCCACATTCCAAAAACATGCTAGGTTAATTAGCGACTCCAAATTGTCCATAGGTATGAATGTGAGTGTGAATGGTTGTTTGTCTATATGTGCCCTGTGATTGGCTGGCCACCAGTCCAGGGTGTACCCCGCCTCTCTTGCCTGAAGACAGCTGGGATAGGCTCCAGCACCCCCGCAACCATCGTGTGGATAAGCGGTATGTTTGTATACTTATTAAGTATACCTTTTGAGTGTTAAGTTCCTGTGTGATGAGTTTAGTGTTCTTTGTGAAATGACACGGTGGTGATTGCATCACGTGTGAGTCTTCCCTCAGCTCAGGAGTGACTCAAGTTACGCTGAGTGAAAGTCACACCTCTCATAATGACACATCTGCACGCAAATTTTTTAATATTTCACCATAACCTCATAACCGAATGGTGACAGTGCAAATATGCAAAGCACACAAAATACACACACAGCCTTTTTTTTAGAAGCATGAAACTTACATCCAAGTTGTTGAGGGTGTTGAACTCCATGAGGTCGTGGAGTCGAGTGAAAGCCTCGTTGGAGTACTGGAAGTTGAAAGTGGAGAACGGAGACTCAGGGTCGTCAAAGATGTCGAAGTCTGCCACTTCCTTCTCCTTCTCGGTTTCTCTTGGAACGCCTGTTGGCACATTTGCATCACAATCATATCAGTGTGACGGACGCAGTTCTGCTACTGCAATCATAAACAAAAGGGTTGTAAGGGGACAAACAACCATTCACACTCACATTCATACCTATGGATAATTTGGAGTCACCAATTAACCTAGCAAGTTTTTGGAATGTGGGAGGAAACCGGAGTACCCGGAGAAAACCCACGCATGCACGGGGACAACATGCAAACTTCACACAGAGATGGCCGAGGGTAGAATTGAACTCGGGTCTCCTAGCTGTGAAACCTGTGTGCTAACCACCCGTCCTCTGTGCAGCCCTGGTTCAGTATATTTTTCATCAAAATAGTAGTCATGCCAAAATGTTGTGTTGCTGCTGGATGTTCACAGTATCCGAGTGATACTGTCATGGGGGTGCTGGAGCCTAGCCCAGGGTGTACCCCGCCTCTCTCACCCGAAGACAGCTGGGATAGGCTCCAGCACCCCCCCCTCTCCCCCGTGACCCTCGTGATGAAAAAACAGTAGAAAATGAATGAATGAACTTTTACAGGTTAGATTCCCAGTGTGCAACCATCATTTAAAATAGCTCATTCTAGGCACTCATGACACATCAGTCGTCTGCAGGAAAAAGTTACAGTTTGGAAAACGGAACCCTTCGATAGCAAAGTCTGTTTCAGGTCCGACAAACTGGAAGTCCATACATGGAAGTGCAAAAAAAAACGAAACATCAATAAACAGGCTGCGGAACTATGTGGGCAGATGGCCGCCTGAATGTAAAGAGGCAGATCTGTCATGATAAATGGCCGCTTACATATACAACTCTCCCACCGGACTGAGACATTCCCACCCAGCACCTGGTACCTCATGGGACCGCCATGTTCCTGTCTGTGTGTGCGCGCCGAGCAGAATGCATATGTGGGCTTCAAAGCACACAAATTCCATGAAAAACCACAGACACCCACATTTAATAGTGAGCAATGGGGTCCGACTGGCGAGACATAATTGTTGGGTCAATGTTGTTCAAATATTGTGTCACTTCAAGGAACGGATGCCTCATATGCCATGACGGTAAAAAAAAAAAAAAAAAAAAAATTAACATGAAGGGGTACAGTTAGATTATTTTTCCTTTCACAAAGCACATAAGTTGGCCAGAAATATTTCAGTATTGAACAAAGCAAAAATTTGTTCTCAATCAGAAATCACTCCACAATGACATGCTTTGCTCAAATGAAATTGCCTATGGGAAATAGAAACCTTTAACTTTTTTTCCCCATTGGTTTGTGTATTATTTATGAGGTCTATCTTTTGGGTGTTAAGTTGCTGTGTGATGATTTTAATTGTGTTTTGTGAGATGAAAACCGCGATGGTCACCTATCATGTCTATGAGGAATGAAGGTCTTCAAAACTCTCACTTATAAGAAAATATGTTTGAGTATTGTTGATGTGCCATTGAACACTGAATGTGAGAGTTTGTTCTTTGGGTGTTGCATTTAATTTATTCCCTGTGGGGTTTAAATATACTCTAATAAGTTCTGTTCTTAAAAATGATTAAATTAAATTAAATTAAATTAAATTAAATTAGTTTTATTTTTTTTATTTAATTAATTTTTTTTAATATTTGACTTTTTATTACACGTATTAAATTTAAATTAAATTATTACATTTTAATTTAATTTAATTTAATTTAATTTAATACAAGGATGTAGAGTCTTGAACCAGTCATGATGTGCTATATATATCACTATATTGACACTTACTATGGTACCCATTATGTCACTGGATGCTCATATCACCTCATACTTCGGTACGTGACAAAAATAAAATAAAAAATAAATGAATTAATTTTTAAAAAATTAATAAAAAATTAAAAAAATTAATTAAAAAATGAAATAAAAAAACTTAAACTATATTATGAAAGCAGGAAGTGAACAAATGTAACAGTTACTGATTGTAAAAGTACCAGATGGAGGGGTAGGATTTAATAAGCTTTGCTTCTTCCTACTCCTTTTGGACATGTAGAACTGTGAACTGATTATGTGATGCATTCAAGTGTAATCTGATGCATGTTCAAATGAAATCAAACCATTACCATTACCACTTACCAGGCGCTTTGAACATCCTGAAGTTGATATTGACCAGGACAAAATGGATGACAGTCGGGCAGTTCTTTTCGCCTTTTTTGGGTTTGAACACGTAGCATTCCTTCAGGCCCTCCCGGTCGAAGACTTTGGGATCAATTTTAGGAAATGGAAGCTTGTTCATACGAGCCCATTTTTCAGCCAGCAGGAGCTCCTGATGTATCAAATTTACAAAAGATTCACTTTTTTTTTCTGCATCGTTCTTGACTTAGCTTAGTTCTTGAGTCAGACCTTGAACGGCGGGCTGGAGTCACTGGGTCGTGCAGAGAAATCAAAGGAGATGATGAGGTCGACGCTCCGTTGGGGCCGCAGGATGAGAGGATAGGGGAGGTTGTAGGTGAGGCCGCTGTCCACCACGTGGATCTTCTTACTCTTCACATCCAGAGGTTCGTAGATGCGGTCAAACTCGTCTGGGTCTATAAGAAGGAGGCAGGGACACAATCGAGTCAAGCATGATAGGAATAAATGGTAAACAATCATTGGTCACTTTATGAACCCTAATGCGGTTCATATTATGCTATCTTTTAGCCTATCCCAGCTGTCTTCGGGCGAGAGGTGGGGTACACCCTGGACTGGTGGCCAGCCAATCACAGGGCACATATAGACAAACAACCATTCACACTCACATTCATACCTATGGACAATTTGGAGTGGTCAATTAACCTAGCATGTTTTTGGAATGTGCATGTTTTTTAAATTTTAAATTTTAAATTTTAAATTCATTCATTCATTCATTTTCTACTGCTTTTCCTCACGAGGGTTGCGGGGGTTGCTGGAGCCTATCCCAGCTAAATTTTAAATTTTAAATTTTAAATTTTAAATTTTAAATTTTAAATTTTAAATTTTAAATTTTAAATTTTAAATTTTAAATTTTAAATTTTAAATTTTAAATTTTAAATTTATTCATTAGTCATCTGTTGCCGTTTCTTGCATGTGAGCAGTCAACGGCGGGCATTTATGGTCGGTAGTATAGTTTGACTGAACTTTAACTTTGAATAAATTAAAAATTAAAAATTAAAAATTAAAAATTAAAAATTAAAAATTAAAAATTAAAAATTAAAAATTCATGATAATTTTATTTAATTTCAAAATTAATGACAAAAATGATAACAATGATAAAAAAAATAAAAAAAACTTAAACTATATTAGGAAAGCAGGAAGTGAACAAATGTAACAGTTAGTGATTGTAAAAGTACCAGATGCAGGGGTAGGATTTAATAATAAGCTTTGCTTCTTCCTACTCCTTTTGGACATGTGGAACTGTGAACTGATTATGTGATGCATTCAATTGCAATCTGATGCATGTTCAAATGAAATAAAACCATTACCATTACCATAATTGTACTGTGGTAATATTTCAAAGTAAAAGGAAACATTGCTGCTTGTTGTTACCTGTGACAGCATCTACTTCCTCCTCTGGTGTAGGTGCTTGGCAGATGACACCACTGGCTGGGGAGAAAGGGATGCTGGTGTTCAGGTTCAATCCCAACATGAAGTTATGCACCTGGTCAAACAGGGTAAGAACAAAAAAAGTCCATTTTGAATTCACATATTGCGTTAGTTAGTAACAGTAACTGTAAGTAAGAAGATATTCGGACACCTTCCCAGCACGACCTTCTCTGGTGTTGAACAAAGCCGTGTCGCTGAAGAGCGACGTGAACATCCTGTGGACCCAGCTGGCCTGAGCGGTGCGATGATACTCATCCTCCGCCTCTTGGTTCTCTGTGCCGGCTGAAGACCAACAGGGTTAGTCTTCATAAAGGTGTCATGGGAGACATTGGGTTCTTTCTAATCCAGGGACCAGAACATGTTCTTGTCTTGTACTTGAAGTTTAGCCTTGTCTTTGTACTGGTCTCTGTGATCCTCTTAAGGGTCTCTTTAATGCAACATGTGATACCACAGTGGGGAGTTGTTTACATTCCCATCATAAAGAGGACCTATTATGCTCATTTTTTGACTCTTTGTATTGAATGGTGGACTCCTATAGAGCAGCTACACACAATAACCCGCACAAAAACATTTTAGATTTTCCAGAATCTGCACCTATTCCAGCTGTATTTGCTTTGATTTATGCCTGTTTTAATTTATTCCACCCATGGCCCGCCTCCAGGCATACCCACTCCCCTAACTATGAACCATATAAGGAAGTCCGTCCCTCTGTGACATCACAAAGGAATGGTTTTACCACGCCTTTTCAAACCGAGCATTTTGGACCATCCCAAACGTCTTTTAGGGCTCACTTTCAAATACACAAACCTGATTATGTGAAACTATGGTATCGTTTAACATGAGAATAAAATGTTCTAATGGTAATGGTTTTATTTCATTTGAACATACATCAGATTGCAATTGAATGCATCACATAATCAGTTCCCAGTTCCACATGTCCAAAAGGAGTAGGAAGAAGCAAAGCTTATTAAATCCTACCCCTCCATATGGTACTTTTACAATCAGTAACTGTTACATTTGTTCACTTCCTGCTTTCCTAATATAGTTTAAGTTTTAAAAATTTAAAAATTTAAAAATTTAAAAATTTAAAAATTTAAAAATTTAAAAATTTAAAAATTTAAATTTTTAAATTTTTAAATTTTTAAATTTTTAAATTTGATATGACCATCCAATGACATAATGGGTACCATAGTAAGTGTCATTTGTTCACTTCCTGCTTTCCATAATACAGTTTAAGGGTTTTTTTTTGTTTTTTGTTTTTAATAATGTACCTCGTACCAAAATATTGCTGCTTGTATTGTTTCTTGAATTGGCTCATCGTTGTGCATTGTTTGAGGGTCTTACTCAATCCATTCCATAGTTTGATTCCACATACTGAAATGCTATGGCTTTTTAACGACATTTTTAGCTAATTGCTTATTTTTAGCGTTATGCATTATTTTAGCTGTTTGAAGATGAACTATATCAGCAAGTTGAAGTATTTGTCATTTTAGAAATAAGGACTTAGTATGTTCTCTGTAGGCGGCATTATGAATTATCCTTACTGACCTTTTTTTTGCAGTACATTTAGTACTGTGAAGATTGCTTTTATAGTTATTAGTTATAGTGATTTCTGATTGAGAACAAAATTTTGCTTTGTTCAATACTGAAATATTTCTGGCATACCTTATGTTGTATATTTGTAATATGAGATTTCCAGCTCATATTTTCATCTATTGTGAAATCTAAGTATGTTCTACATGTTCAACTACATATATAGGTTCACTTAAAAAAAAAACGTTGACTTTCCTCACAATACTTTACGACATGTAAGAGTTGTGCCAGGAATTCTAACGGTTTCCCTTCCTCTTTTGTTTAATTTTAGATAACACTGACTGCCACTGACTCAGCCAAAGCACTGAGGAGGAACATGATGAGCTTTGAACCTTGAGCGCAGTAAGAGAGCTTTTGTATGTATGATTGCGCACGTATGGAAATTTCACTCCTAACATGCAAACACATGGCCAGGATTTTTCCATATATACAGTAATAGCCGTTGAACCTCTAACAATGTTCACCAGAAGTCTGAATTAGAGATCACCTTTGCGGGGTTCATCCTCATTGTCCAAACTGTCTTCTCCGACAATGTGCTGTGGTTTGATCTGCTCTGTAAAACAAAACAGGAAACCATCAGGTTATATAGAATGATGACAAAATTGTCACAGGGCTGCACAGTGGACAAGTGGTTAGCACGCAGGCCTCACAGCTAGGAGACCCGAGTTCAATTCCACTCTCGGAAAACCTGGTTATGACCTCCAAAATTTTTTTTTTACATTTTTAACATTATTAGAGCTCTATGGACATGAAATAACACCCCTATGGTCACCTTCATACTTGCATTGCCTAATACAGTCAACATAATAAGCAATAATAAGACATAATAACTTATCGTTAGCATTGGGAAAGTTCCTTGTTGTTGTAGAATCTCAAAAAAAATAAGACATAATAACTCATTGTTAGCATGTTAGCAAAAAACCTGGTTGTGACCTTCTAAAAAAATTTTGTTTTACATTTTTAACATTATTAGAGCTCTATGGACATGAAATAACACCCCTATGGTCACCTTCATACTTGCATTGCCTAATACAGTAGACATAATAAGCAATAATAAGACATAATAACTCATCGTTAGCATTGGGAAAGTTCCTTGTTGTTGTAGAATCTCAAAAAAAAATAAGACATAATAACTCATTGTTAGCATGTTAGCAAAAAACCTGGTTATGACCTTCTAAAATTTTTTTTTACATTTTTAACATTATTAGAGCTCTATGGACATAAAATAACACCCCTATGGTCACCTTCATACTTGCATTGCCTAATACAGTCAACATAATAGGCAATAATAAGACATAATAACTTATCGTTAGCATTGGGAAAGTTCCTTGTTGTTGTAGAATCTCAAAAAAAAAAGACATAATAACTCATTGTTAGCATGTTAGCAAAAAACCTGGTTATGACCTTCTAAAAATTTTTTTTTACATTTTTAACATTATTAGAGCTCTATGGACATGAAATAACACCCCTATGGTCACCTTCATACTTGCATTACCTAGTACAGTAGACATAATAAGCAATAATAAGACATAATAACTTATCGTTAGCATTGGGAAAGTTCCTTGTTGTTGTAGCATCTCAAAAAAAATAAAGAGTTTGAGTTTTGAAAACCTGGTTATGACCTTCTAAAAAATTTTTTTACATTTTTAACATTATTAGAGCTCTATGGACATGAAATAACACCCCTATGGTCACCTTCATACTTGCATTGCCTAATACAGTAGACATAATAAGCAATAATAAGACATAATAACTTATCGTTAGCATTGGGAAAGTTCCTTGTTGTTGTAGAAATGCGTGGGTTTTCTCCGGGTACTCCGGTTTCCTCCCACATTCCAAAAACATGCTAGGTTAATTGGCGACTCCAAATTGTCCATAGGTATGAATGTGAGTGTGAATGGTTGTTTGTCTATATGTGACCTGTGATTGGCTGGCCACCAGTCCAGGGTGTACTCCACCTCTCTCACCCGAAGACAGCTTGAATAGGCTCCAACACCCCCCGCGACCCTCACAAGGATAAGCGGTAGAAAATGGATGAATGAATGAATGAATGAGTTCTCCTCCTATTTTGTGTGGAAGTGGTAACTTTTTGGCTTCTTTTGTCTTTCCCCACCCTCGGCCATCTCTGTGTGGAGTTTGCATGTTCTCCCCGTGCATGCGTGGGTTTTTTTCCGGGTACTCCGGTTTCCTCCCACATTCCGAAAACATGCTAGGTTAATTAGCGACTCCAAAATGTCCATAGGTATGAATGTGAGTGTGAATGGTTGTTTGTCTATATGTGCACTGTGATTGGCTGGCCACCCGTCCAGGGTGTACCCCGCTGTCTTTCACTCAAAAGACAGCTGGGATAGGCTCCAGCACCCCCATGACAGTATCACTCAGATACTGTGAACATCCAGCAGCAACACAACATTTTGGCATGACTACTATTTTGATGAAAAATATACTGAACCAGGTTCCCCGCCTCTGGGATAGGCTCCAGCACCCCCTGCGACCCTTGTGAGGATAAGCGGTAAAAAATGAATGAATGAATGAATGAACATATTTGTCACACGCAAGTTTCCTCCCACATTCCAAAAAAAATGCATGTTAGTGAATATGAGTGTGAATGGTTGTTTGTCTATATGTGCCCTGTGATTGACTGGTAACCAGTCCAGGGTGTACCCCGGCCTCTGGAAGTCACCTGGGATAGGCTCCAGCATACCCCTACAACCCTATTGAAGATAAGTAGCATAGAAAAGGAATAGCTGGATTAATGTAAATGTAAATATTAGTCAATGACAAGATTTTGATTTTTTTTCTTTAATAATAAAAAGTTTCATTTAAAAACTACATTTTATATTGAGTTGTGTTGTCATTGACTAATATTTACATTTGTTTGATGATCTGAAACATTAAAGTGTGCGAAACAAAAACACACCAACAACATCAACGCTGCACTCAGGGGGATTAGCTTCATTTTGCTGACATGATCAAATTTACAGATTCCTTTTTTTTTTTTTTTTTTATCACTCTCATAATATAACCAGGGCAGAAACACGATAGCAGTGATGAACAAACACATTCTTTCACAGGGTGGGAGTGTTCCCAGCACTTTGGTACAAGCCGTGGATTGTGTGTCTGCATGCAAAGGTCATCCTAAGCAAATGCATTTAACCTAAGCAAACATCAGACGTGTTGTCTGAATAATCCCAGGAAACTGATACCTCCTCATTGTTGTGGGAACAACAGACAAGCGCTCACACGACACACACACACACACACACACACACACACACACACACACTATTCCTAAAGATATATACAGTCATTTCTTTCCACAGTATATGCTGCAATGGTGTGCAACAAAATGTATGAATTTCTCTTCTGTGCTTAATATTACTATAGTACAAAAATACTAGGACAGAAAAATGATTAAAAATATTAATCGAATGAATCGCATTTTTCCCCTTCAAATGAATTAATCATGATTAATCACCATTTTAAATTCATTCATTCATTTTCTACCACGGGGGTTGCTGGAGCCTATCCCAGCTGTCTTCGTTCGAGAGGCGGGGTATAATGTGGACTGGTCGCCAGCCAGCCAATCACAGGGCACATATAGACAAACAACCATTCACACTCACATTCATACCAATGGACAATTTGGAGTCGCTAATTAACCTAGCATGTTTTTGGAATGTGGGAGGAAACCGGAGTACCCGGAGAAAACCCACGCATGCACGGGGAGAACATACAAACTCCACACAGAAATGGCCAAGGGTGGGGAAAGACAAAATAAGAAGCCAAAAAGTTACCACTTCCACACAAAATAGGAGGAGAACTCATTCATTCATTCATTTTCTACCACTTATCTTCACGAGGGTCGCAGGGGGTGCTGGAGCCTATCCCAGCTGTCTTCAGACAAGAGGCGGGGTACACCCTGGACTGGTGGCCAACCAATCACAGGGCACATATAGACAAACAACCATTCACACTCACATTCATACCTATGGACAATTTGGAGTCGCTAATTAACCTAGCATGTTTTTTTTTGGAATGTGGGAGGAAACCGGAGTACCCGGAGAAAACCCACGCATGCACGGGGAGAACATGCAAACTCCACACAGAGATGGCCGAGGGTGGGGAAAGACAAAATAAGAAGCCAAAAAGTTACCACTTCCACACAAAATAGGAGGAGAACTCATTCATTCATTCATTTTCTACCGCTTATCCTCACGAGGGTCACGGAGGGTGGTCGAGCCTAGAAACCGTGTGGGAGGAAACCGGAGTACCGGAGTACCCGGAGATGGCCGAGGGTGGCATTGAACTCAGGTCTCCTAGTTGTGAGGTCCCCGCGCTAACCACTATACCACCATGCAGCCTGTTTCATTTTTTTTATCCTAAATTTTTTTTTACGGAAAAATAAACAAAAAATGCTAAAATATTAGAGATAAAATTCAATGGAAATAGTTTGGATGCCAAAAATAAAATAAAAAATAAATGAATGAATTAAAAAAAAATAAAATAAAAAATTGAAAAATGTATCAAATATTGGCTATCATTATCAAATATTGGCTATCATTATCAATGCTTACCTAACTCCTCCTCCATGGTGCTGCCCCCAGCTCTGTCTTTGACCCCCAGCACGCGGTTAAAAAGAATAGAAAAGGCGCTTCCCCAAACACCTGCCGCAGAAGAAACATATGTATATTTCATATTTCATGTGTACTTCACTGTGTACCCGATTCGATAAAAAAGTACATATATTGAGTTTCTCACCCATTAAAAAGTGAAGAGGATTTTCCTCGTATTTCTTGACAACAGTTCCCATGAAGAACTTGCTTCCAAACAGGTCAGGGGTCATGAAGGTGCCGTATTTCGCCATTCCAATTTCGTAAGGTGTGAACTCCACCCAGTCTGCAGGTAAAAGTGTTAACTCAGACATGGACCACCATCTCGTTGTAAAAAAAAACAAAAAACATCAATACAAATATTTCAATATTGAACAAAGCAAAATGTGTTTTAAATTAAATTAAATTAAATTAAATTAAATTAAATTAAATTAAATTAAATTTAATTTAATTTAATTTAATTTAATTTAATTTAATTTAATTTAATTTAATTTAATTTAATTTAATTTAATTTAATTTAATTAATAAATAAGAATTTTACGAAGCATGAAGTCGAAACATTGTTGAAAAAAAGCATGTTATTTTTTTTAATCATGAGAAAAAAACAAAATGTTGGGAAAAGTGTTCCAAAATTACAAGAATAAAGTCAAAATATTTTGGGATAAAGTCATAATAGTACAAGAAAATATATTCACAAAAAGAAAGAAATATTTATTTAAAAAGACACAATGTAGCGGCAAGACACCACCTTCCGGTTTTGCCATGAGTTATTTTTTCAATTCAATTCAGTTTTTCACCTGGGGATCACAATAGATGAAAATATGAGCTGGAAACCTCATATTACAAATATTCAACATAAGGTGGCCAGAAATATTTCATTATTGAACAAAGCAAAATGTGTTCTAAATTAAATTAAATTAAATTAAATTAAATTAAATTAAATTAAATTAAATTAAATTAAATTAAATTAAATTAAATTAAATTAAATTAAATTAAATTAAATTAAATTAAATTAAATTAAATTAAATTAATAAGAATTTTACGAAGCATGAAGTCAAAACATTGTTGAAAAAAAAGCATGTTAGTTTTTTTTTAATCATGAGAAAAAAACAAAATGTTGGGAAAAGTGTTACAAAATGACAAGAATAAAGTCAAAATATTTGGGGATAAAGTCATAATAGTACAAGAACTAAATAAATAAATAATAAATAAAAAAAAATGAATGAATTTAAAAATTTAAACATTTAAAAATTTAAAAATTTAAAATTTAAAATTTAAAATTTAAAATTTAAAATTTAAAATTTAAAATTTAAAATTTAAAATTTAAAATTTCATAATTTCATACTTTAAAATTTTTACATTTAAAAAAAAAATCTAATAAAAAATTTTAAAAACTGAAACTATATTAGGAAAGCAGGAAGTGAACAAATGTAACAGTTACAGATTGTAAAAGTACCAGATGGAGGGGTAGGATTTAATAAGCTTTGCTTCTTCCTACTCCTTTTGGACATGTGGAACTGTGAACTGATTATGTGATGCATTCAATTGTAATCTGATGCATGTTCAAATGAAATAAAACCATTACCATTACATTCAATAACCCACAATGGAGCCACAGAAAGTGTCAGCATTTTTGATAAAGAGTGTGAAATACAACATTTGATTGAATTGAATTCAGCGAATAACATAACAAAACAGGAAGATGGTGTGTTTGGGAACACTCGCATCAAAAATCACATCTTAAATAAAGGAAAAAAGTAACTTTAAATGTTCATAAATCCCATTCATTCCTCATTTATTTATCTGTATTTAGAATTATTTTATACATGTAAAAGTATTTACTATTAACATTGTCATAGTCGGGTTACTCTACTATTTGTTGTGTACTAAAACACAAGAAGTAGGTCAATATGGGCTTTACTTTTGGCCTCAGGGCCGACAAACACTGTTGTCCCATACAGAGTACTGTAGTATATGTACAGTAAGTATACCGAAGCCTGTCATCATGAAGTATTTGTCCAGGCTTGTATGACATATGATGAATAACAACAACCACTTCAGGCATGTGGGTAAAAATAGAGCCAGAAATACACGCAAAACATACATTGACACATGGAACATGGCATGGAAACGCTAATTACACCAATTATTGCTTTTGAAAATTGCTGATATTTAAGCGGTATTTTGACATGGAAGTCGTGTCTTGGGGAAACAGTTTCGCCAAAAAAAAAAAAAAAACACACACGCACGGTAGTCACGCTTTCGACTTTGAAAGAAATAGTCTGAATGTCCTGATTTAATTTGAGGTGTGATAATAACACATAACAGGAGACAAATAGTGGGTTGCCGTGCTAACGACAATAACAACAACAACATGAAGGCTCAGTTGAGCACAGAACCTCCATAATGTTCCTTCTACTAGCTTAGCTTCGCTGTCAAACAGGAAATCATGACAGAACAGAAGAAAAGCAAACCATAGGTGACCATAGGGGTGTTACTTTATGTTTACAGGGCTCTGATATTATTTAAAAATGTTTTTAGGATGTCGTAAACAAGTTTTCTATATTTTAAATATGGTAATGGTAATGGTTTTATTTCATTTGAACATTTATTTCATCAGATTACAATTGAATGCATCACATAATCAGTTCACAGTTCCACATGTCCAAAAGGAGTAGGAAGAAGCAAAGCTTATTAAATCCTACCCCTCCATCTGGTACTTTTACAATCAGTAACTGTTACATTTGTTCACTTCCTGCTTTCCAAATTAAATTAAATTAAATTAAATTAAATTAAATTAAATTAAATTAAATTAAATTAAATTAAATTAAATTAAATTAAATTAAATTAAATTAAATTAAATTAAATTAAATTAAATTAAATTACACCGTGTGTTTTCTTTTTTTTGTTTTTTTTGGTGTGTGTGTGACAGAAACTGTTTCCCCAAGACACGACTTCCATGTCAAAAGACTGCTTAAATTAAATTAAATTAAATTAAATTAAATTAAATTAAATTAAATTAAATTAAATTAAATTAAATTTATTCACAAGAATAAAGTTGAAATATTTATTTTTTTTAATTTTATGCAAAAATTGCTTTTAAAAAAAGTGTATTATAAGTGTTACAGAATGACAAGAATAAAGTCAAAATATTTTGGGATGAAGTCATAATAGTACAAGAACTAAGATTGACATGAATAAAGTTGAAATATTTCTAAATTAAATTTAATTTTATTTTATTTAATACAAATTTTATACTTACTTTTACAATCAGTAACTGTTACATTTGTTCACTTCCTGCTTTCCATAATACAGTTTAAGGTTTTTTTTTGTTTTGTTTTTTTTTTTAATAATGCACCTCGTACCGAAGTACAAGTACAATATCCAATAGTTCATTTATTAATACTGAATACTTGGATGGAACCAACTAACACCGATAACGGAGGTACAGTACGACTTAATATGCAAGTACTGATATAAAACGTACCTGCAAACATGAGCTCAGAAACATCCGGCTTGACATGGAGACACGTAAAGAGAGGAAGAGGACTTTGGGCCTGGTCGATTTTCTCTTGGATGTCACTCAGCTTATTAAATCCTACCCCTCCATCTGGTACTTTTACAATCAGTAACTGTTACATTTGTTCACTTCCTGCGTTCCTAACATAGTTAAATTCAATTCAATTCAATTCAATTCAATTCAATTCAATTCAATTACACCATGCATGTGTTTTTTGTTTTTTTTTGGTGTGTGTGTGTGACACAAATTTAATTTAATTTAATTTAATTTAATTTAATTTAATTTAATTTAATTTAATTTAATTTAATTTAATTTAATTTAATTTAATTTATTAATTTATTAATTATTAATTTAATTTAATTTAATTAATTAAATGTAATTTAATAAAATTTAATTTATTAATTTCTTAATTTATTAATTTAATAATTTAATAAAATTTAATAAAATTTAATTTAATTTAATTTAATACAATTAAAATTAAAATGTACCTGCAAACATGAGCTCAGAAACATCCGGCTTGACATGGAGACACGTAAAGAGAGGAAGAGGACTTTGGGCCTGGTCGATTTTCTCTTGGATGTCACTCAGCTTGATGTCCATCCTCTGATGGAGAGATAAAATACAGTATGATGTACGGTAATAAAATAGAAAAAAAAACGTCAGGCATCTCTTACCGCAGGTATCAGCGTCTCTCCTATGAGCATCCCGAAGATATCGGTGAAGGTAACAGGCTGTCCTGAGGCCTTCTTGGTCCACAGAGCCTGGATGTAGTTGGTTATGTGTTGCGGCAGTAAGAGTCTTAATGGATTACTGCTGACTTGGTTCATTAGCTCCTTGTTGATCTCCTTTGGACCCTTATTGGGAAATTCGGGATGGGAGTACATCGTGGACATGTACCTGGAGCGCCAAACAGAGAATTAGATGAACATATAAATTTAATTCAATATTGAAATGTTGTCAAATATCGTATTTAATCAGGAGGTACTGCTCTTAAAGAAGCCAGGGGTGTCCAGTTTATTTTTAATGAGGTTTGGCAAGACTTTAACGTAACAGGAAAAATAAAAACAAAAAAAAACAAAAAAAACAACAGCAGATATGCAAGAAAAGTGCAGTAATTTTACAAGAATAATATCAAAATATTTGGAGAATAAAAAGATAATTAAGTAAAGTAAGTAAATAGAATATTAAGAGATAATGGTCATAATCTTATTAGGAAAAAAGTCATCATTTTACAGAAATACAGTCATAATATTATGAGAAACAATGTTGCAAAAAGCATGTTATTTTTATTTATTTGTTTATTTTAATCCTGAGAAAAAAACCAAATGTTGGGAAAAGTGTTTAAAAAAATGTATTATAATAAGAAAAAGTTCTTTAAAAAAATTAATAATGAGAAAAAAACAAAATGTTGGGGAAAGTGTTACAAAATGACAAGAATAAAGTCAAAATATTTTGGGATAAAATCATAATAGTACAAGGACAAATATTCACAAAAATAAATTGAAATATAAGTTGAAATATTTACTTTTTTTAAAAATTTTATGCGAAAATTTGCTTTTAAAAAAGTGTATTATAATAAGAAAAAGTTCATAAAAAAGAAAAAAGCATGTTATTTAAAAAAAAATTAATCATGAGAAAAAACAAAATGTTGGAAAAAGTATTACAAAATGACAAGAATAAAGTCAAAATATTTTGGGATAAAGTCATAATACTACAAGAGCAAAGATTCACATGAATAAAGTTGACATATTTGTTTAAAAAAATTTTAATGCCAAAATTTGCTGAAAAAGTCATAATTTTACAAGAATACAGTCATAATATTGTGAGGAAAAAATGACTCTAATAAATAAGAAATTTAAGAAGCATAAAGTTGGAAATTTGTCGAAAAAGCATGTTATTTTTTTTAAATCATGAGATAAAAACAAAATGTTGGGAAAAGTGTGAGAAATAATTATGATTATAATTAATTATAATTATTAATTATGAGAATAAAGTCAAAATATTTTGGAATAATAATAGTACATAGATAATAATAATAATAATCATAATAGTACAAGAACAAATATTCACAAGAATAAAGTTGAAATATATATTTTTTTAATTAATTAATGCAAAAATTTGCTTTAAAAAAAGTATTTTATAAGAAGAAAATGTTTTTTATTTGAATATATTCATATGTTGGATTGGTTCACCAAATATAGAAATCAAAGTGGTCCCCACATTCTTTGTACAGTATGGGGCCCCCATGTGGAAAAAGTTTGGACACCCCTGCATTAAGCCATCCCACGCTTATGGAAAATGAAATGAGAAAAGCCAGTGTTTCCTTGATGACAGATTCATACCAGTAAACGTGGAAAATAGAAAAATGTTGAGTAAGAGGAAAATATTTAGTTGAAAATATAAGAAACCAGACTGCATTATGGAAGAATTATGGAGAATAACAAAAAAAAAAAAAAAACACAAACCAAGTGGATCCGGAGAGACCAGCAATATAGGTGGCACAATCCAGAACTCCAGACTCAAAGAGGGCTTTCATCACACCCGAGTAGCCCACCATGGCACGAAATCCACCTCCTGAACCCGAGATGGCGATCACTGGTACCTGTCTCACACAAAAGAACATCACAGATAGTCAACTATATCCTGATGGACACTGTTTATTGTTATTATTATGATTATTATATCATCAGCAGTTCAGAAGCGGTTGCATAAAACCCACACAAGCGAGTTGAAGTGTTTATCTAATTCCTGAAGAATATCCTGTACACGCTAAACATGACAAGGAACACAAGCACAACGTTTTACCCTAAAATAGTTCATGGCTGCATTTGTTTGAATATAGTATGAATCTAGTAGTATTGTTTTTCAAACTTTTTGGATTTTATGAGGGCTTTAAAGACAGAAAACATGAGAAAACGTCACGCTAAAAAGATGGTTTGATATTAATAGATTGTCCTTGAACTTAAGTAAAACTAAAATCAAATCACCGTTTATTTGTATTTGCTGGTGCATGTCCTTCGTCATTAAATTAAATTTTTAATTTAATTTAATTTAATTTAATTTAATTTAATTTAATTTAAAAATTTGGTTCTCTTAAATTAAATTAATTTAATTTAAGTTAATTTAATTAAACATTTAATGTAATGAGGACTTTAAAGACAGCAACGTGAGAAAACGTAAAGTAAAACTAAAATCATGCTGTTTGCTCACAGCAGAAAGGACACGCACCAGCAAATACAAATAATTTTAAAATTTGGTTCTCTTAAATTAAATTAAATTACATTTAATTTAAATGTAATAAATAAATAATAATAAATAAATGGTATATATAAGGTATATATATATAAGGTAATAAATAAATGTAATTTAATTTAGATTTCCTAATTAAATTACATTTAATTTAATTTAATTTAAGAGAACCAGATTTAGAGAAATACAGTAAGTAGTAAGAATTTTAATTTATTTAAATTAATAATAAATAATAATAAATAATAATTAAAATAATTGAAATTTAATTTAATTTAATTTAATTTAATTTAATAATTAAACTATATTAGGAAAGCAGGAAGTGAACAAATGTAACAGTTACTGATTGTAAAAGTACCAGATGGAGGGGTAGGATTTAATAAGCTTTGCTTCTTCCTACTCCTTTTGGACATGTGGAACTGGGAACTGATTATGTGATGCATTCAATTGTAATCTGATGCATGTACAAATGAAATAAAACCATTACCATTACCATTCAAATGGCGTCTGGGCCAGGGGGAAAAAATGTCTTTTGAGCATACCTTCTTACTGTATTTCTCTAACATCTGTTTCTCTTCTCATGTCCGGGTTGAGTGATTTTAATAGCTAAGACTTCTGGAGGACAGAATATTTGGAAAAAACAGAGACTAGGTTTCTGTTGGATCCTTTTTTCTGGTGTGATAGCTTTGGTCTGTGCATATGAAAGCATGTTGATGTTCCTCTAAAGGAAGCAATAAATACTTCATGTTTTTCTTTTTCTCAACAAGCCTACCCACCTCTTCTGGTGAGCTGGGAAGGAAACGTGGCTTCTCCATGTCCAGTAACTTCTTGATCCCCAACATTACTCTTTCTCTGCGGGTCTGACGGAACTGCTTCTCCTTGTCACAGAGAGCCAGGCTGAAGCGGAGATCCAACTTGGTACTGTCGGTACAAACAAGTGCAACAACTTTACTACAACTTTACTTTTGCGGTATAAGAAGATACAGTCTACGGTAAATTTTGGTGTATAAGCCACACACTCTAAATTTGTGTGCTGCACGGTGGTAAAGTGGTTAGCACGCAGGACTCACAGCGAGGAGACCCAAGTTCAATTCCACCCTTGGCCATCTCTGTGTGGAGTTTGCATGTTCTCCCCGTGCATGCGTGGGTTTTCTCCGGGTACTCCGGTTTCCTCCCACATTCCAAAAACATGCTAGGTTAATTAGCGACTCCAAATTGTCCATAGGTATGAATGTGAGTGTGAATGGTTGTTTGTCTATATGTGCCCTGTGATTGGCTGGCTGGCCACCAGTCCAGGGTGAACCCCACCTCTGGCCCGAAGATAGCTGGGATAGGCTCCAGCACCCCCGCGACCTATGAATGGTATATGTTTGTATACTTATTAAGTATACCTTTTGAGAGTTAAGTTGCTGTGTGATGAGTTTAGTGTTCTAAACTGTGAGAGTAATGACCTCGTACAATTTCCGAAGGGTTGACAGGCTAAATTAAAAATTTCGATTTCGAAATTTCGAAATTTCGAAATTTCGAAATTTAAAAAATTAAAAATTTTAAAAATTTAAAAATTTAAAAATTTAAAAATTTAAAAATTTAAAAATTTAAAAATTTAAAAATTTAAAAATTTAAAAATTTAATTTTTTTTAAAACGACCGAAGATCAAAAACCACTGCTGAACAAACGGAACATTAAGGCCTGATGATTCCCTTTTGGACTTTTGGGAAAATATCTGCGGTCACATCTGGCATAAAAAAAAACATTTCGGAAAAAAAACAGCATCCCAAAATCACTGATTTTGGATCACTTACCAGATCTCCTGATACATCTCCAGGTAGACCTTGGTGGCCTGTCAAAACAATAAAATATGTCAGTCATATTTATATACATATTTGTGTATCTGTATATTTGTCAGTGATGGAGCTCACTTTGCCAATGAGGAACGTCTCCATTTGTTTGTGTCCCACTTTGAGCTTGGAGATGTCGTAGGAAGCGGTCCCGAGGGTCTCATCCATCACGTAATTGGCATCCATTAACGTTATCTGAGTGCAAACAACATGAATTAGACTAAAGCTAATTTGGGAATCTCCCATCTTTTTAAACGCACCGCAAACCAGCTTTTCTAACCAGCTTTTTTTTCCAAGTTAAACAAGTTCATACAGCTTAAGTCTTTCTCCTAAGACCCCTCCCCAGTCACCACAGGTGTGCCCCAGGGCTCTGTCCTGGGGCCCCTTCTCTTCATAACCTAACTTCTCCCCCTCGGTCTGAAACTTAATAGCATTCATTCATTTTCTACTGCTTATCCTCACGAGGGTCGCGGGGGGTGCTGGAGCCTATCCCAGGACCCTGGACTGGTCGCCAGCCAATCACAGGGCACATATAGACAAACAACCATTCACACTAATGGTTAATTCACCAATTAACCTAGCATGTTTTTGGAATGTGGGAAGAAAACCGGAATACCCGGAGAAAACCCACGCATGCACGGGGAGAACATGCAAACTCCACACAGAGATGGCCGAGGGTGGGGAAAGACAAAATAAGAAGCCAAAAAGTTACCACTTCCACACAAAATAGGAGGAGAACTCATTCATTCATTCATCCATTTTCTACCGCTTATCCTCACGAGGGTCGCGGGGGGTGCTGGAGCCTATCCCAGCTGTCTTTGGGCGAGAGGCGGGGTAGACCCTGGACTGGTGGCCAGCCAGCCAATCACAGGGCACATATAGACAAACAACCATTCACACTCATATTCATACCTATGGACAATTTGGAGTCGCTAATTAACCTAGCATGTTTTTGGAATGTGGGAGGAAACCGGAGTACCCGGAGAAAACCTACATGCAAATTCCATACAGAGATGGCCGAGGATGAAATTGAACTTGGGTCTCCTAGCTGTGAAGCCTGTGTGCTAACCACCCGGCCTCTGTGCAGCCCTGGTTCAGTATATTTTTCATCAAAATAGTAGTCATGCCAAAATGTTGTGTTGCTGCTGGATGTTCACAGTATCCGAGTGATACTGTCATAGGGGTGCTGGAGCCTATCCCAGCTGTCTTCGTGAGGAAAAAGCGGTAGAAAATGAATGAATGAATGAATGAATGAATGAATGAATAATCCACATCATTTCAACAATCTGGCTTTTTGAAGTGAGTTAGCAAGTACCAACCTCAAGAACGTTCTGGAGGTTCGGGTCCAGTATGAAGTGAAATGTCTCGTCCCATTTTGGATTGACGTTGTTGTCGATGTGATTGGTCTTCTTC
Organism: Doryrhamphus excisus; assembly: GCF_030265055.1. Lineage (NCBI taxonomy): Eukaryota > Metazoa > Chordata > Actinopteri > Syngnathiformes > Syngnathidae > Doryrhamphus > Doryrhamphus excisus. The sequence continues at coordinate 2,797,037 of NC_080470.1, forward strand.
CTGCTCTCCGGGGCCGTCGGGATGAACAGCTCCACATACGGATCCGGTGTATCCACTATACGAGTACGCAGAAACGTTACGTGCTGATGTTTGTTAGTTTGTTGTTTGTTTGATAAGATTTTTTTTGAACACGCTGAAGAAGTTTGAGAAGAACTCACACAAGTCTCCCAGCGCTCCCTTGGTGACGCTCTCGGCTCGGACGACCGTCACTGTTAATTTGTGGGAAAACTGTTGTTCCACCTGAAATGTCGGAAAAGTATTTACACGTAATGAAAATGGAATCTACACGGATATTTTTAGACATGTTTTAGTTATACATTCATTTATTTGTGACTGTGATTGGGTTAACAGGCTGACAGCTAGGAGACCCGAGTTCAATTCCACCCTCGGCCATCTCTGTGTGGAGTTTGCATGTTCTCCCCGTGCATGCGTGGGTTTTCTCCGGGTACTCCGGTTTCCTCCCACATTCCAAAAACATGCTAGGTTAATTAGCGACTCCAAATTGTCCATAGGTATGAATGGACCTACCCCTCCATCTGGTACTTTTACAATTAGTAACTGTTACATTTGTTCACTTCCTGCTTTCTTAATTTAATTTAATTTAATTATATTCAATTTTATTTAATTTTATTTAATTTTATTTAATTTTATTTAATTTTATTTAATTTTATTTAATTTTATTTAATTTTATTTTATTTTATTTTATTTTATTTTATTTTATTTCATTTTATTTTATTTTATTTTATTTTATTTTATTTTATTTTCATCAACTGCTTGTATTGTTTCTTGAATTGGCTCATCGTTGTGCATTGTTTGATTTCCTTACTCAATCCATTCCATAGTTTGATTCCACATACTGAAATGCTATGGCTAGCATAACGTAGTCCTAGCATAGAAGTGTTTCAAATGTACTTCTTCCCTGAGATCATATTTCTCCTCTCTTGTAGAGAAGTATTGGATGACATTTTTAGCTAATTGGTTATTTTTAGCCTTATGCATTATTTTAGCTGTTTGAAGATGAACTATATCAGCAAGTTGAAGGATTATATAATATTTAAATACTTAAACTTGCTTAAAACGTAAATACTTAAACTTGCCAAATACTTAAAAACAGCAAGTTTAAGGATTCTAAAATCACAAATACTTAAACTTGCTTAAAACTTAAATACTTAAACTTGCTTAATACTTAAAATCAGCAAGTTTAAGGATTCTAAAATCACAAATACTTCAACTTACTTAAAACTTAAACACTTAAACTTGCTCAATACTTAAAAACAGCAAGTTTAAGGATTCTAATATCACAAATACTTAAACTTGCTTAAAACTGAAATACTTAAACTTGCTTAATACTTAAAAACAGCAAGTTCAAGGATTCTAAAATCACAAATACTTCAACTTGCTGATATAGTTAATTTTCGGGGAGAACATGCAAACTCCACACAGAGATGGCCGAGGGTGGAATTGAACTCGGGTCTCCTAGCTGTGTGGCCAGCGTGCTAACCACTTAACCACCGTGCAGCCAGTACGTGTGTACATAAATTGCCATTTTTTATGTTGTTTATGTTTGTATAGTTGTTGTAAAGTAATGCTTGTAATGTATCTATTCACAACCTTTTTAGTCGGGGACTGATATTTTCCTGAAACTTACCTATGTTCTACTGCTGATTATTAAAGAACAGAAAAAGGTAGAAAGAAAACTTTTTTTTCTGACGAAAGAGTGGGGGTCAAATCTTTTTTTGTAGGAAATCGAACAAAATTACACCAGAATCCTTTAATGGATTGTGTTTTGTTTCGACGCCCTCCCTCCCGAAAAAAAAAAGTCTTTTCTAAAACCACTTGACATCTTTCTGAGTTCACTGAAGCTTCTAAGGTGTGTCAGTCATCAAGAACTAAGTAACCGTGGAGACAGTTTCAACAAAAAAACAACGAGAAGGTTAAAAGTTCAAGAGACCTAAAAAAAAAAAAAATGTTCGATTCCTTTGTTTTATTGCATTTATCAACATGCTAATTGATACAACATGAAGCGTCGGTACTCACGATTATATTTGATGCCATGGTGTGATGTCAGTGATGTCAGTCTGGGTCAAGATGGAAACTCAGGAGAACATCTTGAGAGTCAGAAAAATGAAACAAAAATATGAGATACAAATGACACGGATGGAGACTTTCATTTACAAGAGTTCCTAAACACATCTGGATTGGGATTGGATCATTCCAAGCCTGTGTTTGTTATGTGTGTGTGTGTGTTGCGGAGGTCATCCAGGTTTTTCTCATGGGTTCAGCAAAGCGTGCCAGAACTGACGGGCTCGGGTGCACGTAGGGAGATTGTGCGCTCGTCCCGCCGGTCACGTAGTTTGCCTCGGTGGTCCAAATCCTGCAAGTGCCAGCTCATTCTGGCACATGCCGCCTTCCGTGTGTGAGTCAGCTAAAACCCGACGTCTTCACAAACATTTTCCCAAGAGCGTGGAAGAGACCAGACTAGGGGTCGGCAACCTTTACTATCAAAAGAGACGTTTTACCTCAACGCTCACCAAAGGAAAATAGACTGGAACCGCAAAAAAATCATTTAAAAAAAACACGGTGGTCGAGTGGTTAGCATGCAGGCGTCACAGCTAGGAGACTCGAGTTCAATTCCACTCTCGGGCATCTCTTGTGTGGAGTTTGCGTGTTCTCCCCGTGCATGCGTGGGTTTTCTCCGGGTACAAAACATGCTAGGTTAATTAGCGACTCCAAATTGTCCATAGGTATGAATGTGTATGAAAGTTCTCCTCCTATTTTGTGTGGAAGTGGTAACTTTTTGGCTTCTTATTTTGTCTATCCCCACCCCTCGGCCATCTCTGTGTGGAGTTTGCATGTTCTCCCCGTGCATGCGTGGGTTTTTTTTCCGGGTACTCCGGTTTCCTCCCACATTCCAAAAACATGCTAGGTTAATTAGCGACTCCAAATTGTCCATAGGTATGAATGTGAGTGTGAATGGTTGTTTGTCTATATGTGCCCTGTGATTGGCTGGCTGGCCATCAGTCCAGGGTGTACCCCACCTCTCGCCCGAAGACAGCTGGGATAGGCTCCAGCACCCCCGCAATCCTCGTGAGGATAAGTGGTAGAAAATGAATGAATGAATAAGTTCTCCTCCTATTTTGTGTGGAAGTGGTAACTTTTTAGCTTCTTATTTTGTCTTTCCCCACCCTCGGCCATCTCTGTGTGGAGTTTGCATGTTCTCCCTGTGCATGCGTGGGTTTTTTTTCCGGGTACTCCGGTTTCCTCCCACATTCCAAAAACATGCTAGGTTAATTAGCGACCGTGGGTTGCTGACCCCTGGACTAGACCAACATAAACCGGCATAGATTAGACTCAACTTTTTATATGTTGTACTCCTGTTCTCCATGATATGGAAGTCCCATATCCTGACGTTGGTGTGTCGGCACTCCAGGAAGTTTTAGTCATGGATATCATTGCTCCTGATATCATTATCTACATTGAACATACCATCCTCTGTCTCTGTCAGCCCAACAAGACCACAAACATGGACGTTCCCACGCACTCGGGGTGCGTTTAGACCAGGGGTCTCAAACTCAATTTACCTGGGGGACACTGGAGCTAAGGTCTGGGCATTCTGTTCATTCTGTTCACAAAAAAGAACTAGTTCTTTTGACCCGTTCGTTCATGACTGACACACCAATTAGTCATCATGTGTTGTTGCACTGTTGAGTCGTAACGAACATGAACATTAGTGAACGGACTGACTCGACACAGCTAACCGGGTCTATGCACAGGGGGACATCACAGGCTAACAAATTGACCGAAATGAACGGATCTTTTTACTGAAATGAAACGCCAAATGTGGCCCGCAGGACACTAGTTTGAGGCCCCCGCCTTGATATGAAAGTTTAATGTTAGTGCGGCCCCACGCAAGTTTGATATGGATGCTGTATGGTATCATGTACCCAGAAAAAATTATTACGTTTGATTAATGTTCATGTTAAAGGTTAAATAACTGTTAATAGTTATCCTCCCTATCCGTGTGGAAGTGGTAAGTTTTTGGCTATTTAAGTTGAAAGGAAATAACTTGAAGGCTACCGTTTAGGTCAGGGGTCTCAAACACGCGGCCCGCGGGCCAAATGTGGCCCGCAGGACACTAGTTTGAGGCCCCCGCCTTGATATGAAAGTTTAATGTTAGTGCGGCCCCACGCAAGTTTGATATGGATGCTGTATGGTATCATGTACCCAGAAAAAATGATTACGTTTGATTAATGTTCATGTTAAAGGTTAAATAACTGTTAATAGTTATCCTCCCTATCCGTGTGGAAGTGGTAAGTTTTTGGCCGCATGAGACCCCTGATTTATACATATTTTGCTAAGTATTTTCTGAGAGATAATTATTTATCTTTTTTTAATCTTTTTTTTTTAATAGACATGACAAAACACGACTATAGTCACATTTATACTTTTTTTATTTACAACATATTGCGCAACTGCAGGGTCTTGAGACACATGCTAACTCGCAAACTAGAGCGCTAGCGACCTAAACGGTAGCCTTCAATTTATTTCCTTTCAACTTGAAAAAAAAGCCAAAAACTTACCACTTCCACACGGATAGGGAGGATAACTATTAACAGTTATTTAACCTTTAACATGAACATTAATCAAACGTAATAATTTTTTTCTGGGTACATGATACCATACAGCATCCATATCAAACATTAAACTTTCATATAAAAGGCGGGGGCCTCAAACTAGTGTCCTGCGGGCCACATTTGGCCCGCGGGCCACATGTTTGAGACCGCTGACCTAAACGGTAGCCTTCAAGTTATTTCCTTTAAACTTGAAAAAAAAAGCCAAAAACTTACCACTTCCACACGGATGGGGAGGATAACTATTAACAGTTATTTAACCTTTAACATGAACATGAATCAAACGTGATAATTTTTTCTGGGTACATGATACCATACAGCATCCATATCAAACATTAAACTTTCATATAAAAGGCGGGGGCCTCAAACTAGTGTCCTGCGGGCCACATTTGGCCGCGTTTTGACTGGGACACCTTGATAACCTTTGTCAGGTTATGTATATTTATATAAGAAGAGGTGAATCAACTTAATATATTTTTTTAAATATGCTATAAAGTCACTTTTGTTGTGTTTTGCCACAATGTAAAAATGACCTGGAGTGAAGTGAATGACAGAAAGGTGTATTCCCAATACCCAATTCCCAATTCACAGTAGTCATCACGGTGTTACTATTAATGGTGGTTCAACAATACTGATCCGTGTGGACAGTTCATAAACGAGCAGTTATTATTTTACAGCGATAACGTTCGAATGAATATGGTTCATTTTGCAAACGTGAAATCGCTTCTCAGCAACGAACACATCCAAGAAACGTTTGCTAAATAAGCTAATATGAGTGTTTTAACCATTTACTGACAGTTTATGTCTGACAAAATGTGAGTATTTACAAGTTTGATATGATAGTATCGCCTCTTTTTTGGTTTCCTCGTCATTTCAAATTCGCGTCAAAAGTCCCAAAATCAGTCCGCTTTGTGACGGCATTTCGATTAAAAAAAACACCGAACGATGCGAGGTAAAGAAAGTACACATACCTGTAACGTATCGGCTCACAAATCCTTGCAAAAAAAAAATTAAAAAAAAAAATGTCACCGATCGAGAATCTTGTTCCACCACAAGTCGTGGAAGGGAGGCGGTGCTTCGCACTCACAGCAAAAGCATTCAATCTTCCTCAACACTGACGTTCTTGTTGATAGCACATAATACATTTAAGCCGCCACCCCCCCACACAGCGGAAAAAGCGCATAGTTCCGAACCAGAAACCATAATGGATGATTTTTACGCGGCGGAAACTCAACTTGGAAAGTGCGCTCCTGTGTGCGTAACGCTGCGTCCGCTTGGGGGCGCGACTCACTCTGTTGCCAAATGTACGAGTCCATCACTGTGACTCAAAAAAACACCTTTTGTGTATCTTTACTTACAAATAAAACATCTGTGATGCTTAAATCCGGAATTAAATTCAATTCCGTGAATTACGCGACTCGTAATAACAACATAATATTAATATAAATACCAAAAATAATAAAAATAATAATGAACAAAATTATCTACGATAATATTGAATACATACACGTTTAGAAATAATAAAAATAATTGACGTTTATTAAGATTACTCATAAGAAAACAATTATAAAGGTGTGCGGTTGCGCAAAGGGGAAATTGTGTCTACTATATGCATTGAGACTGCGTGTGACGTCACTCCCCCCACTATAAAGGTGCTCCCTGTGGCAGGATGGGACACTCAAACGTTCAACTCCCAGAGAGAAAACAACACTGCGGAGGTGAAGAGGAGTGCAGCCAAGAAGAAGAAAAGAAAAAAAAAAGACAAAAATTTTTTGGAGTATGAACACATTAATTTTTTTCATTTTGGCTCTTGGTTGTGTTGTCTGTGCTGGAGGTAAGAAGTCACATGGTCACATGTTGGGATTTTTCCCGCCGTTATACCCTCCATTGCATGTGTGTTTCTCAGGTAACCCATGTTGCTCGGAACCATGCCAGAACCGAGGCGTCTGCACCGCACTCGGAACCCGAGCGTATGAATGCGACTGCACCCGTACGGGATATAGCGGTCCCAACTGCACCAGGCGTGAGTACACCGTACACCGTTCCGTTTTGCGTTCCATCTTCTCGGGTAATCGATTCACGATTTTTTTTTTTTTTTTTTTCCGACCTCTACAGCCGAATTCCGAACCCGCATCAAACTCCTACTGAAACCGTCACCCAACACGGTCCATTATATTCTCACCCACTTCAAGGGCTTCTGGAACATCATCAACAACATCTCATTCCTAAGAGATGCCATCATGAAATATGTGCTGACATGTAAGCCACCGCGCAGCGATAGTATTATATAATATAGTATTATAACATAAAACTAATACTTTTTCTTCTTCTTCTTCTTCTTCTAGCTCGCTCCCACATGATTGATAGCCCCCCGACGTACAACGCTGATTACGGTTACAAAAGCTGGGAGGCCTACTCCAACCTTTCCTACTACACCAGAGCCCTCCCCCCGGTTCCGCAGGATTGCCCAACCCCGATGGGAGTCGTAGGTGAGTTGTTTCTCCACCTCGGAGAAACCAGTTTTCTTAGATTCCTGACTATAAAAAGCAAGTAGTGGCTCCTCACTTGACTTAGTTGCATGTTGGAATTCAGTGTTTTTCAATCTTTTTTTGAGCCACGGCATGTTTTTTTTTTTTTACATTGGAAAAATCTTGTGGCACACCACTAACCAAAAGTGTTACAAAATGTCACCACGACCTCACACGTGCATCAATAAGTCTATGGGAGGAACAAGGTAGGTGTTGCCACACGGACCAATATTACATTGCTATGCTAGTCTTTACACCACAGACACTCCACAGTAGCCATGTTTTTACATGACCACTTTTTCTCTTTCCGAATGACCTTTCAGGAAACAATGGTATCCATGGAAAGGAATATTCCAATCTCTTGTCTACATGCGCCGTGAAAATCAACCAGAATAGTAAATAGGGCATGCCCAGTAAAACGTAAACATCAACATCACGTGATAGCGACTTCCCCGAGTTTTTCTTTCACTTGTTGGAATAACTCCGTATTGCCAGTTTTTCGTCTGTCTAGTCTTGAAATTTAGTTTGAATCAAAATCAAACTTTGCTTAGCAGTCCAATGCCGATTGCTGGCCTCCATTTTTAAAAGTGAAGAACGTCTGGATCTGCGTGTTACGTCATATCTGAGCAATGCGCTGAAAGAACGCACCCGGGATAAATTTAAACAAGAAAAGATCAAATTAAATCTTGCTAATATTTTATAATTAAACTCAGAGAGTTTGAGCGGGGGTACACCCTGAACTGGTGAACCACCCTGAACCAGCCAATCACAGGGCACATATAGACAAACAACCATTCACACTCACATTCATACCTATGGACAATTTGGAGTCGCTAATTAACCTAGCATGTTTTTGGAATGTGGGAGGAAACCGGAGTACCCGGAGAAAACGTAGGACGCGGAGGACATGCTCCACACTGAGATGGCTGAGAAAAATTTAAAAATTTAAAATTTAAAAATTTAAAAATTTAAAAATTTAAAAATTTAAAAATTTAAACATTTAAACATTTAAACATTTAAACATTTAAACATTCAAAAATTTAAACATTTAAACATTTTAAAAATTTAAACATTTAAACATTTTAAAAATGTAAAAATTTAAACATTTGAGAGATGGCCGAATTGAACCCTGGTCTGCTCGCTGTGAGGTCTGCACGCTAACCACTAAACCGCCGTGCCGCCCTTGGTTTTCATGGTTTTCAGATACCGATATCAACCGATATCAGTATTTTATGCTGATAATAATTATAGGTGCTGATAATTATCAGACATCTCTAATTAATTAATTGGGAGAAAACCCACGCATGCACGGGGAGAACTTGCAAACTCCACACAGAGATGGCCGAGGGTGGAATTGAACCCTGGTCTCCTAGCTGTGAGGTCTGCACGCTAACCACTAGACCTCCGTCGGCACACCTGACGGTTTCTCAAGGTACACTAGTGTGGTTGAAAAATCACTGTTGTAATTAATTGCCCCCCGTGCAGGTAAAAAGGAGCTACCCGACGCTAAGGTTCTTGCTGAGAAGCTCCTGATGAGAAGACAGTTCATCCCCGACCCGCAGGGAACCAGCCTGATGTTTGCGTTCTTCGCTCAGCACTTCACGCATCAGTTCTTCAAATCCGACATGAAAAGAGGTCCCGCCTTCACTCAGGCGAAAGGACACGGGGTGAGTAGAGTAGACATGGATGGTTGTTTTTTTTAATATGGAACATCTCATTTAATGCTGTGTCATGTTTTCAGGTGGATCTCAGTCATATTTACGGAAACGGTCAGGAGAGGCAATACAAGTTGAGGCTCTTCAAAGATGGCAAGCTTAAATATCAGGTATGTGGCGATAACGTGTAGCACGAAAATCCCTGTTTCGGGTCAAGCATCTCACATTTTCCCATTTTCCCTAATTTTATTTTATTTTATTTTATTTTATTTTATTTTATTTTATTTTATTTTATTTTATTTTATTTTATTTTATTTTATTTTATTTTATTTTATTTTATTTTATTTTATTTTATTTTATTAAAATGTATTAAATTAAATTAAGCATCTGCAGTCATATAAGTCATTAAAATTAAATTAAATTAAATTAAATAAAATTATTTTTATTAAATAAAATTATTTTTATTAAATAAAATTAAATAAAATTATTTTTATTAAATAAAATTATTTTTATTAAATAAAATTATTTTTATTAAATAAAATTAAATAAAATTAAATAAAATAAAATTAATTAATTAAATTAAATTAAATTAAATTAAATTAAATTAAATTAAATTAAATTAAATTAAATTAAATTAAATTAAATTAAACTTTATTTTCGTAATATTACTGTTATTTTTCTTGGAATTGTATGACTTTATTCTCATAATGCGACTGTATTTTTGTAATGTTTTTCTCATACGTTTTTTTTGTATGATGTTTATTTTGTTTGAAGTATTGAAGTATGTGACGTTATTGTCATAATATTTCCACTTTATTATGGTAAATGTATAACTTTACTCTCGTAAATATGCGACGTTATTGTCATAATATGTATATGAGTAAATTAAATAATTTAATTTAATTTAATTTAATTTAATTTTATTTTATTTTATTTTATTTTATTTTATTTTATTTTATTTTATTTTATTTTATTTTATTTTATTTTATTTTATTTTATTTTATTTTATTTTATTTTATTTTATTTTATTTTATTTTATTTTATTTTATTTTATTTTATTTTATTTTATTTTATTTTATTTTATTTTATTTTATTTTATTTTATTTTATTTTATTTTATTTTATTTTATTTTATTTTATTTTATTTTATTTTATTTTATTTTATTTTATTTTATTTTATTTTATTTTATTTTATTTTATTTTATTTTATTTTATTTTATTTTATTTTATTTTATTTTATTTTATTTTATTTTATTTTATTTTATTTTATTTTATTTTATTTTATTTTATTTTATTTTATTTTATTTTATTTTATTTTATTTTATTTTATTTTATTTTATTTTATTTTATTTTATTTTATTTTATTTTATTTTATTTTATTTTATTTTATTTTATTTTATTTTATTTTATTTTATTTTATTTTATTTTATTTTATTTTATTTTATTTTATTTTATTTTATTTTATGACTCCGCAGATGCTGGATGGAGACATGTACCCCCCGACAGTCAAGGAAGTGGGCGTTGATATGCACTACCCTCCTCATGTACCCGACTCTCATCGCTTTGCCGTGGGACACGAGGCGTTCGGACTGGTCCCCGGTCTCATGATGTACGCCACCATATGGCTCCGGGAGCACAACCGGGTGTGTGACGTCCTGAAGCAGGTCCATCCTGACTGGGACGATGAAAGACTCTTTCAAACGGCACGGCTCATTCTGATTGGTGAGTACCGTAATACAGTAGTACTATAGCATGTACTGGATGGTAAAACCTCGTCTCCGCACTCTTAGCATTACTGATTAGCCGTCCACATGTGTGGAAATATGGGCTAATCACTATAAAAGCAATCTTCACTCGCTAAATGTACTGAAAAAAAAGGCCAGTAAGGATAATTCATAATGCCGCCTATAGAACTACATTTGAAACACATATGCTAGGACTACGTTAAAAAGCCATAGCATTTCAGTATGTGGAATCGAACTATGGAATGGATTGAGTAAGACCCTCAAACAATGCACAATGATGAGCCAATTCAAGAAACAATACAAGCAGTTGATGAAAATTTTATTTTATTTTATTTTATTTTATTTTATTTTATTTTATTTTATTTATTTATTTTATTTTATTTTATTTTATTTTATTTTATTTTATTTTATTTTATTTTATTTTATTTTATTTTATTTTATTTTATTTTATTTTATTTTATTTTATTAGGAAAGCAGGAAGTGAACAAATGTAACAGTTACTGATTGTAAAAGCACCACATGGAGGGGTAGGATTTAATAAGCTTTGCTTCTTCCTACTCCTTTTGGACATGTGGAACTGGGAACTGATTTGACAAAAAAAAAACAACTTAAACTATATTAGGAAAGCAGGAAGTGAACAAATGTAACAGTTACTGATTGTAAAAGTACCAGATGGAGGGGTAGGATTTAATAAGCTTTGCTTCTTCCTACTCTTTTTGGACATGTGGAACTGGGAACTGATTTGACAAAAAAACAAAAAACAAAAAAAAAACCTTAAACTATGTTAGGAAAGCAGGAAGTGAACAAATGTAACAGTTACTGATTGTAAAAGTACCAGATGGAGGGGTAGGATTTAATAAGCTTTGCTTCTTCCTACTCCTTTTGGACATGTGGAACTGGGAACTAATTTGACAAAAAAAAAACCAAAAAACCTTAAACTATATTAAGAAAGCAGGAAGTGAACAAATGTAACAGTTACTGATTGGATACTCTGATGGATACTGATGGATGCTCATATCACCTCCTACTTTGGTACGTGGCAAAATAATAATAAATAAATAAATAAATAAATAAATAAATAACACAAAAATAAACAATTAAACAATAACATAAATCATTTAAATTATATTAGGAAAACAGGAAGTGAACAAATGTAACAGTTACTGATTGTAAAAGTACCAGATGGAGGGGTAGGATTTAATAAGCTTTGCTTCTTCCTACTCCTTTTGGACATGTGGAACTGTGAACTGATTATGTGATGCATTCAAGTGTAATCTGATGCATGTTCAAATGAAATAAAACCATTACCAGGCTTTTTTTTTAATTCATTGCAAAATAACCCACCATGGGGCCAAGTCTGCATCAACAATAGGTTCAATGTCGTCACGTCATTTATAATTATTGACATGATTTCCTCGTTTTTCAGACATTTTGGTTTCTTCTGGAGCGAACGAATCAGTCAGGAAATGCAATATAAATATAAAGTTATTAATATCAATAATAATAATACCTGAAGCTGCTGTGTCATGAGGCTGCTGGCGTATTTACCCCAGGAAGTGGAAAAGTAGAAGTTCATTCATCACGTCCCTCAGATCCTGTTGCACACTTCCACATTTCAAAACATAAATGACTTCATAAAGACGATTCGTTTCTCTATCGCCCGGCATCCGCTTGCCAAATTGTGCACCTCGACAAACCCAACCGAATAGCAAGAGAGTCACTTTTCAGACGCTAACACATGGAGAATCGTTTGTCCTACAGGAGAAACCATCAAGATCGTAATCGAGGACTACGTCCAGCATCTGAGCGGCTACAACTTCAAGCTCAAATTCGATCCCGAGCTGCTGTTCAGCCAGCGTTTCCAGTACCAGAACCGCATCGCGTCCGAGTTCAACACCCTCTACCACTGGCACCCACTCATGCCCGATTCCTTCCACATCGAGGAGAAAGATTACACCTACAAAGAGTTCGTTTTTAACACTTCTGTCGTGACCGAGCACGGGATCGCTAACCTGGTGGAGTCGTTCACCAAGCAGATAGCCGGCCGGGTAGGTTTGTTTTACATTAGTGGCGCTAGCTAGATGTTAGCTACTGCTAACATCTTTTCCCGTTGTGTTGTTTTCAGGTTGCCGGTGGGCGGAATGTCCCCGCGCCGATCATGTATGTGGCCGTTAAATCCATCGAGGACAGCAGGAAAATGCGCTATCAGTCCCTGAACGCATACAGGAAAAGATTCTCCATGACTCCGTATAAGTCATTCGAGGACTTGACAGGTGAGATGAGCATTTATAATCATATTTTGGTTATGGTTTTGTTTATTTTGTATGACAAAGTATTAGCGCCACATTGGAAAAAAAAAACATTCAGAAATTTTGAGAATAACATCATAAATTTACGATAAAAAACTCAGGCATTGGGGTTAAGAATGGCTAGTGAGAAGGGCTAGCTAGCTAGACATGCTAATCTCTCTGTGCACAATTATGTAATATTACTTACTATGACTTTATTTTCGTAATTTTTTTACAGCTTTATTGTTGTAAATAATAATAAAATAAAATAAAATAAAATAAAATAAAATAAAATAAAATAAAATAAAATAAAATAAAATAAAATAAAATAAAATAAAATAAAATAAAATAAAATATAATATAATATAATATAATATTTCCACTTTATTATGGTAAATTTGCGACTTTACTCTTGTAAACTTTATTTTCGTAATATTACTGTTATTTTTCTTGGAACTTTACTCTCGTAAATATGCGACGTTATTGTCATAATATTTCCACTTTATTATGGTAAATTTACAACTTTACTCTCGTAAATATTCAACGTTATTGTCATAATATTTCCACTTTATTATGGTAAATTTACAACTTTACTCTCGTAAATATCCGACGTTATTGTCATAATATTTCCACTTTATTATGGTAAATTTACAACTTTACTCTCGTAAATATCCGACGTTATTGTCATAATATTTCCACTTTATTATGGTAAATTTACAACTTTACTCTCGTAAATATCCGACGTTATTGTCATAATATTTCCACTTTATTATGGTAAATTTACAACTTTACTCTCGTAAATATCCGACGTTATTGTCATAATATTTCCACTTTATTATGGTAAATTTACAACTTTACTCTCATAAATGTGCGATTTTACTCTTGTAAACTTATTTATTTATTTTCGTAATATTACAGTTATTTTTCTCGTAATTGTATGACTTTATTCTCATTATGCGACTGTATGTTTGTAATGTTTTTCTCATACGTTTACGGCTCGTAATAATCGCGACTCCATTATCATAAATTCACAACCTTAGTCTATAACAAGTTGTGTTACTTATACATTTATGTCTCTATTCTAATAATATTGCGACTTTAAGATTCATAACATTTACGGCTTTATACTCGGAATTTCCGACTTTATACTTGTAAATTCACTAGTTTATTTTCATAATGTTACAAGTTTTTTTTCTCGTAAATTCCCGACTTCATTCTTGTAAATATACAACTTTATTTTCACATTACATTTTTTTTTTGTACATTTACGACTTTATTCTTGTAAATTTACAACTTCATGTATTTGATATAACAAGTTTTGTTACATTTATGGCTCTATTCTCATAATATTGCGACTTTATGATCATAACATTCACGGCTTTACACTTGTAAATTTACTAGTTTATTTTCATAATGGTACAAGTTTTTTTTCTCATAAATTCCTGACTTCATTCTTGGAAATTTACAATGTAATTTTCGTAATATAAAAAATGTTGCTAATTTACAACTTTATTCTCGCTAATTTACGACTTTAAACAAACAAATTCTTGTTAATGTACAACTTTCTGAATATTACAAGTTTATATATATATATATATATTTTAATATTACAAGTTTATTCTCAAAATCTACGATTTTTAAATGTTATTTTCGCAAATTTACAACTTTACTCTCGCTAATTTACGACTTTAAACAAACAAATTCTTGTTAATGTACAACTTTCTGAATATTACAAGTTTATATATATATATATATTTTAATATTACAAGTTTATTCTCAAAATCTACGATTTTTAAACTTTATTTTCGCAAATGTACAACTTTACTCTCGCTAATTTACGACTTTAAACAAACAAATTATTGTTAATGTACAACTTTCTGAATATTACAAGTTTATATATATATATATATATTTTAATATTACAAGTTTATTCTGAAAATCTACGATTTTTAAACTTTATTTTCGCAAATTTACAACTTTACTCTCGCTAATTTACGACTTTAAACAAACTAATTCTAGTTAATGTACAATTTTCTGAATATTACAAGTTTATATATATATATATATATATATTTTTTTTTAAATATTACAAGTTTATTCTCAAAATCTATGATTTTTAAACTTTATTTTTGCAAATTTACTACTTTACTCTTGCTAATTTACGACTTTAAATAAACAAATTCTTCTTAATGTACAACTTTCTGAATATTACAAGTTTATATATATATATATATATATATATTTTTTTTTTAAATATTACAAGTTTATTCTCAAAATCTATGATTTTTCTTTTTTTTTTACGATTTTTTTTCATCGTCGTAATTTTGAACTTAGTACTTACATGTCACGTTCACAGATAAAAAGAGCAGTTTTACCCCAATTCTCTCCTTAAACACACACTATGACGTTTAGAAAATGTGACATTTTTGCTGAATGTATTGCATCGTTTATCAAAACAAAATGATACACCTCTTAAAAAAAAACCGAATTAAAGCGTTTATGAAAGTATTTCCGCTAGTATACAACCCAGATGCTAAGTTCGTGTAAGCAAATCGTCAACGCGGTGAACGAGATATAAACAAAAACAAGAGGTCTCACTCCGGAGGGGAAAGTTTAGAATATTTTTCTTCAAAAACACTGAAGTATAAAAATTTTGAACATATGTGAGCGAGCCAGTGATATTCCAGTAGAACGGAATAAACAATAATAAATATTTATCCTCCTTATAATAAAAACCAGATTGATATAAACTAAAGTTGTTTTCTTCCTCCATCTTTAGGAGAAAAAGAAATGGCAGCAGTTCTGGAGGAGATGTACGGTGACGTTGACGCTGTGGAACTCTACCCGGGACTGCTGGTGGAAAAACCCCGGCAAAACGCCATCTTTGGGGAGACCATGGTGGAGATGGGCGCCCCTTTCTCACTCAAAGGCTTGATGGGAAACCCCATTTGTTCTCCGGAATACTGGAAACCCAGCACCTTCGGAGGCAGCGTAGGATTCGACATCGTCAACACGGCATCGCTGCAGAAGCTGGTGTGCAATAACGTGAGGGGGCCTTGCCCCGTGGCGTCTTTTAATGTGCCTGACGTGAAAGATACAGGATCCGTGGTCATCAATTCCAGCACGTCGCCGTCACGCCGTAGTGACATCAACCCTACGGTCATTTTGAAAGAAAGGACTACTGAGCTCTAAAGTTTATTGCAGTATTTGTTATTATTTCATTCAGCTATTTAATTATTTATTGTTAATTATTTATTGTATTTATAAGAGAAATACACCACTTTATTAATTTTTTTAAATTAAATTTACTAGTTTATTTTATTTTATTTTTTTTTTTAAGTTTTTTTTTCCATAAATTTCCGACTTCATTCTTGTAAATTTACAACTTAATTTTCGTAATATAAAAAAATTTTGTTCTTGTAATTTTATGACATTATTCTCATAATATTGCAACTTTATTTTCGCAAATTTACAACAAACTAATTCTTGTCAATGTACAACTTTCGGAATATTTGAATATAATATTTGATTATTTATTTTTAATTATTTATTTTATTTGTAAGAGAAATCCACCACTTGCAGACTTTATACTTAAAGTCTGCAAGTACTTAATTTTTTTTAATTAAATTTGCTAGTTTATTTTCATAATGTTACAAGTTTTTTTTCTCGTAAATTTCCAACGTAAATTTCCAACGTAAATTTCCAACGTAAATTTCCAACGTAAATTTCCGACTTCATTCTTGTAATTTTACAACTTAATTTTCGTAACTTGTAATTTTATGACATTATTCTCATAATGTTGCAACTTTATTTTCGCAAATTTACTCTCGCTAATTTACGACTTTAAACAAACTAATTCTTGTTAATGTACAACTTTCTGAATATAATATTTAATTATTTATTGTTAATTATTTATTGTATTCATAAGAGAAATCCACCACTTGCAGACTTTATTCTTTATTAATTTTTTTAAAATTAAATTTACTAATTTATTTTGATAGTGTTACAATTTTTTTTTCTCGTAAATTTCCGACTTCATTCTTGTAAATTTACAACTTAATTTTCGTAATACAAAAAAATGTTGTTCTTGTAATTTTATGACATTATTCTCATAATATTGCAACTTTATTTTCGCAAATTTACAACTTTACTCTCGCTAATTTACGACTCTTTACGATTCTTGTTAATGTACAACTTTCGGAATATTTGAATATAATTTTTAATTATTTATTGTTAATTATTTATTGTATTTGTAAGAGAAATCCACCACTTGCAGACGTTATACTTTATTAATTTTCTAAATTAAATTTACTAGTTTATTTTGATAATTTTACAAGTTTTTTTTCTTGTAAATTTCCGACTTCATTCTTGTAAATTTACAACTTAATTTTCGTAATATAAAAAAAAAATTGTTCTTGTAATTTTATGACATTATTCTCATAATATTGCCACTTTATTTTCGCAAATTTACAACTTTACTCTCGCTAATTTACGACTTTAAACAAACAAAATTCTTGTTAATGTACAACTTTCGGAATATTTGAATATAATATTGAATTATTTATTGTTAATTATTTATTGTATTTATCAGAGAATGATAAATTTCTATGGAATTCTATATGTTGTTTTATGGCTAAATGTGGTTTATTTATTACAACACAGCGTGTATTGTAAGTTATTGTAAAATGAAAGACCTCAGCGACTGCCACCTGATACTTGAACGTTAGTTTACAATTTTCACGCCGTTATAGTATAAGTTACATGGCTGACGTTTTTTTTTTTTTTTATTTATACACTAAGTGCTGCTCGTTTTTTCCACTTTTAAGTATTTTTACTTTGTACCAGACAAAACGTAGTACTTGTTGAGTTGTGGATACAGTGACCCTTTAAAATTATTGAATGATTTTAATTGATTTGAGTATTTTTTTGTATTTATAATTGTTTTTTTTTTATGTGTTTTTTTTATAGTCATTTGAAATGACACTGGATCTAAGTTGCACAGTTTTATATTAATGTGTATTTGATGTCTTGTAGAAAACTCACTTGAATATTCATGTTAGATATGTTATCAACGGCTATTTACATATCAGGTTAGCGCTAATTGTGCTTAGCGGGAAATGATGAATATCATTGTTATCATTGTCACTCTTTTCTTTGATATTCTTGACATTCAATCTTTTGATCCAAGTTGTGGAAATGTGCAAAGTATTTTTGATTATTAAATTATATTTATGATATCAAATCTTGTTTTTTTTTTAATGCACAAGACTAGACACACACAAACTAAAAAGTACTTAGTGGGAAAAAATTGGGCTAATAAATTGACAATAAACTATACTACAACTATAATAATGAAAATGGTAATATTAATGCTGATTATAATAATGGTGATAAAAAATAACAATAATAATGGTAATAATGATAAAGATTCTAACAATAATGATATTCTAACAATATTTAATTATTTATTGTTAATTATTTATTTTATTTATAAGAGAAATCCACCACTGGCAGACTTTATACTTTATTAAATTTTTTTTTAATTAAATGTACTAGTTTATTTTCATAATATTACAAGTTTTTTTTCTCGTAAATTTCCGACTTCATTCTTGTAAATTTACAACTTAATTTTCGTAATATAAAAAAAAATTGTTCTTGTAATTTTGACGACATTATTCTCATAATATTGCAACTTTATTTTCGCAAAATTACAACTTTATTCTCGCTAATTTACGACTTTAAACAAACAAATTCTTGTTGATGTACAACTTTCGGAATATTTGAATATAATATTCAATTATTTATTGTATTTATAAGAGAAATCCACCACTTGCAGACTTTATACTTGTAAATTTACTAGTTTATTTTCATAATGTTACAAGTTTTTTTCTCGTAAATTTCCGACTTCATTCTTGTAAATTTACAACTTAATTTTCGTAATATAAAAAAACTTTGTTCTTGTAATTTTGACGACATTATTCTCATAATATTGCAACTTTATTTTCGCAAAATTACAACTATATTCTCGCTAATTTACGACTTTAAACAAACAAATTGTTGTTAATGTACAACTTATTAAATTATATTTATGATATCAAATCTTGTTTTTTTTTAATGCACAAGACTAGACACACACAAACTAAAAAGTACTTAGTGGGAAAAAAGTGGGCTAATAAATTGACAATAAACTATACTACAACTATAATAATGACAATGGTAATATTAATGCTGATTATAATAATGGTGATAAAAATAACAATAATAATGGTAATAATGATAAAGATTCTAACAATAATGATATTCTAACAATATTTAATTATTTATTGTTAATTATTTATTGTATTTAAAAGAGAAATCCACCACTGGCAGACTTTATACTTTATTAATTTTTTTTAAATTAAATTTACTAGTTTATTTTCATAATGTTACAAGTTTTTTTTCTCGTAAATTTCCGACTTCATTCTTGTAAATTTACAACTTAATTTTCGTAATATAAAAAAAAATTGTTCTTGTAATTTTATGACATTATTCTCATAATATTGCAACTTTATTTTCGCAAATTTACAACTTTAAACAAACAAATTCTTGTTGATGTACAACTTTCGGAATATTTGAATATAATGTTTAATTATTTATTGTATTTATAAGAGAAATCCACCACTTGCAGACTTTATACTTGTAAATTTACTAGTTTATTTTCATAATGTTACAAGTTTTTTTTTCTCGTAAATTCCCGATTTCATTCTTGTAAATTTACAACTTATTTTTCGTAATATAAAAAAAAATTGTTCTTGTAATTTTTACGACATTATTCTAATAATATTGCAACTTTATTTTCGCAAAATTACAACTTTACTCTCGCTAATTTACGACTTTAAACAAACAAATTGTTGTTAATGTACAACTTATTAAATTATATTTATGATATAAAATCTTGTTTTTTTTTTAATGCACAAGACTAGATACACACAAACTAAAAAGTACTTAGTGGGAAAAAAAGTGGGCTAATAAATTGACAATAAACTATACTACAACTATAATGATGAAAATGGTAATATTAATGCTGATTATAATAATGGTGATAAAAATAACAATAATAATGGTAATAATGATAAAGATTCTAACAATAATGATATTCTAACAATATTTAATTATTTATTGTTAATTATTTATTGTATTTAAAAGAGAAATCCACCACTGGCAGACTTTATACTTTATTAATTTTTTTTAAATTAAATTTACTAGTTTATTTTCATAATGTTACAAGTTTTTTTTCTCGTAAATTTCCGACTTCATTCTTGTAAATTTACAACTTAATTTTCGTAATATAAAAAAAAATTGTTCTTGTAATTTTATGACATTATTCTCATAATATTGCAACTTTATTTTCGCAAAATTACAACTTTACTCTCGCTAATTTACGACTTTAAATCATCATGGACAATATAAGCTTTTGCTTCAGCCTACTCCTTTTGGGCTTGTGATCATATAGTTGAATACAAATGTAAATAATGGAAAAGTTATATTTTGATTGATGTAAGAAATGCACTATAATGTTTCATATATTTGCCCAAATTAAAAAAAAATAAAAAATGAATGGTCATTTTACACTTTTACATTTGTCCAGATAATCAATTTTTTATGAATACCGCATAAAGGTTCAGGTTTTATTGCCCCCGAGTCCAAATCTGAGTAATTTAATTTTGAGTATTGGCTGGTAATGCATTAAAAATAAAGAAGTGTGAAGAAACACATCCTGAATGTCATTTTTATTTTATTTTATTCACGTTATTTGTTCCAAAGCCCATAATTTAACATGTTTTGTGTCATTTGTGCGGGACTAATAATGTTTGGCTTTGGGCACTTGTCCCACTGTGTTCGGCAGTCAGTGAACGCACCGCAGTAGTGTGCAGTTTCGTCAGTTGAAACGTTCCTTGACGCAGTTTCGGCATTTATACCTTTCAGATATACTTCATACTTGTTTGGCTAAGTTACTGCTACGCGTGAATGCATAAAGGTGAGGTTTCAATTCCGTTATCAGAGCTGCGCGAGTTATATTGTACATATTTTGTTCAGTGTAACGCTTGTGTTCGATAAAGCTAACATTAGCATTTAGGCTAACTATCGAGACGCTACATACATATCCTGGTCGGGAGCGAGTCTGAAACCACGTAATTGAGACCGACTTCCGATCACGTGATCGACACGGGACATCCCTAATACGCATGTACAGGGATTGCCCTATTTAACCATTAGAGTTAGAATGTCAATATTATCTCATGCTGGTAGTTTGGAGACGCCATTAGCCAAAGCTCAGCATTAGCAATGCCTCATTTTCATCATTTTTTTATGCATTTGATCACAAAATTTTCAAATTCACCATTTACTTAAGAAAATGTTAAAGACTATTAAAATAATCTTATAATACGGTATATTGGACCATATCCAATATTTTGTTTATGTTATTATATGGTTTGTGACTTTATTATTGTAAATGTCCAACTTTATTTTCCGAATATATATATATATTTTTTTGTAAATTTGCAACTTTATTTTTATAGATTGACAACTTCATTTCCATAATATTATACGTTTTGTTTCTTATACATTTACGGCTTGATTCTGAAATGATTGTGACGTTCTCATAAATTTCTCGTAAATTTGCTACATTATTGTCTCTATTTTCATAATATTGTGACTTTATTCTTTATTCTAAAGCATTATTTTCATAATATTTAATTTTTTGTCTTACATTTATGACTACATTCTCATGATATTATCATTTTATTCTTGTATTTTTTTTACTTTACTCCCATAAATTTATGACTTTATTCTTGTAAATTTAAAACATTATTTTTTTAATATTTACATTTTTTGTCTTAAATTTATGACTACATTCTCATGATATTACGATTTTATTCTTGTATTTTTTTTTTACTTTACTCCCATAAATTAATGACATTATTCTTGTAAATTTACAACTTTATTCGTGTAATATTACAAGTTTTTAATCCCAGTTGCAATCCTTATTAAAATACAATTAAAATAAAATAAAATACATTTAAAATAAATATTAATAAAAATTAATAAAATAAAATAAATAATGAAATACATTTAAAATAAATATTAATAAAAATTAATAAAATAAAAAAGTAATAAAATATTAAAATACAATAAAAATAAAAAATAATACAAAACCAAGAATGCTATCTTTCCCTTGCACTGGTTTGATGTATTCAAAATATAACAAAAAGCATCTAATCACTTTTAGGTCTTAAAATTAGGTGATAGTCATAAAATATCCATCTTGAGCACCATTGTTATTTAGCTCTGCCTTAGCCTTTTTAGGCAACACAGGTTGTTAATAGAATCTTCTTCCACTCCCACAGTACACGATGACACCACTGGCTGGTGACACCATCTGCACCTCCTTGAAAACTGCCACGTGGTCCGGTTTCTGGAGGGCAGGGATTCTTCAGAATGTTGCACGACATGTTGGAATCCTGATGAACCGCAGCTCCCTTGTGACGGTAGGCCTCTTTATAAACCCCACCGCAGTACCGCCACACATGCTGATTGGTGGAAGCCAAACAAGTTTATCTTAGCCACATCACACCGCAGGACGTTGGTTCCTGTAAATTAATGCTCCGCTTGTCTTCGGCAAATAGTTTGCAGGCTTTTTCTATGAGGCGGTTACTGTTCCTGCTGACCTTGGCTGAGAAATTGCTCAAAAGCACTCACAGTTACGCTATAACCCCATTAGACACAACGGCTCCAGATGGGATAGTCTTACGAATCTACAGTGTTTTCATACATTGGCTAACTTGCCATGCTAATGTTAGCATTAGAGTGCAAAGTGTCTACCCATGAAAAATGCTACCATGCTAATATTAACATGTTAGTCATGCTAACTAATAGATCAGGGGGTCTCAAACACGCGGCCCGCGGGCCAAATGTGGCCCGCAGGACACTAGTTTGAGGCCCCCGCCTTTGATATGAAAGTTTAATGTTAGTGCGGCACCGCGCAAGTTTGATATGGATGCTGTATGGTATCATGTACCCAGAAAAAATTATTACGTTTGATTCATGTTCATGTTAAAGGTTAAATAACTGTTAATAGTTTTTGGCTATTTAAGTTGAAAGGAAATAACTTGAAGGCTACCGTTTAGGTAGCTAGCTCTCTAGTTTGCGAATTAGCATGTGTCTCAAGACCCTGCAGTTGCGCAATATGTTGTAAATAAATAAAAATAGTATAAATGGGACTATAGTCGTGTTTTGTCATGTCTACAGGGCTCTAATAATGCTTTGTTCATTTTAATCTGTTTGTGTGTATGTCTGTATCTCCATGGCAAAAACCGGTGATATGCTAACAATAGCATGCTTAACACCTTAGCACAATGTACCACGAAGGCGAACAAGTGCTCTTACCATTTTTTGTGGAATTCATTCATTCATTCATTCATTTTCTACCGCTTATCCTTATCCGAGGGTCACGGGGGTTGCTGGAGCCTATCCCAGCTGTCTTCGGGCGAGAGGCGGGGTACACCCTGGACTGGTGGCCAGCCAATCACAGGGCACATATAGACAAACAACCATTCACACTCACATTCATACCTATAGACAATTTGGAGTCGCTAATTAACCTAGCATGTTTTTGGAATGCTGGAGGAAACCGGAGTACTCGGAGTAAACCCACGCTTAATACATAGCTTTTATTGAGGTCTTCCTACATTTTAAAAAAAAAAATTAATTTTCCAAATATTTCAACTTTCTTCAAATTTTCTTTTAGTAATATTATGATTTTATTCACATAATATTAGAACTTTTCCCCAACCTAGTTTTCAAAAAATTATTAATTATCTATTTCATAATTTTACAACTTTGAAGAACTTTCCTTTTTTTCATAGTATTACAAGTTTATTCTCGTCAAATTGCCAATTTTTTTTCTCAATATTTTGACTTTATTCTTGCAAAATTACAGCTGATTTTCCAGTTCTGTTAACTATTTCAACTTTCTTCTTGTAAGTTTCTATGCCGCTTATCCTCACTAGGATTGTGGGGGTATGCTGGAGCCTATCCCAGCTGAATTCGGGCAAGAGGCGGGGTACACCCTGGACTGGTTGCCAGCCAATCACAGGGCACATATAGACAAACAACCATTCACACTCACATTCATACCTATGGACAATTTGGAGTCGCTAATTAACCTAGCATGTTTTTGGAATGTGGGAGGAAACCGGAGTACTCGGAGTAAACCCACGCTTAATACATAGCTTTTATTGAGGTCTTCCTACATTTAAAAAAAAAAGAATAATTTTCCAAATATTTCAACTTTCTTCAAATTTTGTAATATTATATTATTATATTAAATATAATATTATATTTTTATAATAATTTTATAATAGTAATATTATGATTTTATTCACATAATATTAGAACTTTTTCCCCAACCTAATTTTCAAAAAAATTACAAATCTATTTCATAATTTTACAACTTTGTAGAACTTTATTTTTTCATAATATTACAAGTTTATTCTCGTCAAATTGCCAATTTTTTATCTCAATATTTTGACTTTATTCTTGCAAAATTACAGCTGATTTTCCAGTTCTGTTAACTATTTCAACTTTCTTCTTGGAAGTTTCTATTGTAAGTTGCGCAAATACCGAAAATGGTCCTATCTTACAATGTTAAAGAATCCTTAAAAAATATTCCCGGATCACCCCCAAAATGTAATCACTTTTTCCATATCCCATTTCCGCCAATTCCCTGAATATTTCATGCAAGTTATATTAAACATAAACAGATAAACTACATGGAAATGAGAGATAAATATGTAACTTTCATGGCTCTCTTAGCTTAAAAAATGTTCCCGAAGTTTGGGTTAGACCAGGGGTGGGCAAACTACGGCCCGGGGGCCACATCCGGCCCGCCAAGTGTTTGAATACGGCCCGCCCAATCTTTCCAAAGTATTTCATTTAAACTCAACATACAACCTGGCATCATGGCCTGAGCCAACCTTTTGATGGTTTTATCAATTTCGTTTTTTGACATGGTCTGTTGTTTACAAAGTGCTCCTGAAAAAAGGGACACAGGCACATAATAATAATAATAATAATTATTATTATTATTAGATTATTATAATTATTATTAGAACTATTATGATTATTATAATTATTATATTAATGCTAATTATTATATTAATTATATATAATATTATTGTTATATTTGCATATTTTACATAATAATAATATAATAATTATTATTTTAATTTTGTTGTAATTATTATAATATTTTATTATTTTTAAAATATTTAAATATAAATATAAAATAAATAATAATAGCAGATTGCATGACAATTTTACAGATACAATAATACCAGGTGGACTGTTACGTGTAAAATATATAGTCTGCCCCCCCCCCCCCCCGTAAATTTTGTCATATCAATGCGGCCCGCGAGTCAAAAAGTTTGCCCACCCCTGGGTTAGACACTTCCTTGCCTTGGGATTGACTGGGAGAGCCGTCTATGGTGTAGTCAGCTGGGATAGACTCCAGCTTTCCTGTAAGCCTGAGAGCACTTAGCAGTATAGAAAAAAGATGATTGGATGGCTTGACTCAACCTCATGGAAGAAACCACCAATGTTTTTTTTTGTCATTCCCAAAACTTTCCATGTTTATTGAAGAACTTTTTTTTTTTTGCCGGGAACGCTGATAAATCTTTTTTACTGTATATGAGGTGTGAGGAAATGGCAACCAACGCTGAGCGGAAATGTATTTTTCTGCAACGTAACACAATTATTTGCGTTTGGGTAGAATTCCAAATCAAACAGTCCGGTCGCAAAACGATGTTGACGTGACCGTCGGCACAGACACGGATGAGTCAGGCCATAATAGGGGGATCATCAATTCCGACACAGACAATAACAGCAATAGTTTTCCCATCCACTTTTACTCTTTTTTTTCCTAGTTTGGGCATCAAACAAAAGCCGTA
The DNA here is from genome assembly GCF_030265055.1 of Doryrhamphus excisus. Classification (NCBI taxonomy): domain Eukaryota; kingdom Metazoa; phylum Chordata; class Actinopteri; order Syngnathiformes; family Syngnathidae; genus Doryrhamphus; species Doryrhamphus excisus. Next base: position 2,822,872 of record NC_080470.1, read on the forward strand.
CGCAGAAGCCGTGAAACGACATTAATCAAGTCATGTGCATCAGTTGTCATTTGAACTGCCTTCCCTATCCCGACTCTGCCGGTCTGCCGGTTTTTGTTCCGTCAAAGGATTCCCTTTCAGATATTCTTGCTCCATCACGGCATGAAAATGACCTGATTGTGCGAACGCATTGTTTGATTTCCAGACTGTCGCTTGCCCCGCGGAGAGTTTTATTATTTCATTAACCGAGCAATGTGTGGTATGTTCAGGTCCTGTTCAGGAGTTGGACCCGAGGGAACACATCCTTGCTTTGTGTGAGTGTAATCGGGATGAGCAGGATGTGAGTTCAGTTGTGAGAGGAAACGTCAGTCAGTGTGTTTTCTTTCCCGTGACGTCCGGCAAAAGCCAGAAAAGTGACTTACGTGACGTTTTGCAGGTTGGCTAGAATCAACAAGCTGGCTAAAGCTGCTAGCTACCAGATTAACGTCATCCCCTAACAATGGCGTTATGGGTCTTGGCTAGTAAAGTATACTTTTTTACGGGACATGGTCCCATAGTGGGGAAATTCCAAGATGACACATTATTAGTTTGACCGGACTGGGGGGGGAATAGAAGATGACCACTCATCCCATCAACATTGCATCACATCCTGGAATAGTCTTTTTAGTAGCCACGTATACATGGACCCAAATGTTCCAATTGCATCTATCTGTCTGTCTGTCCGTCCGTCCGTCCGTCGATCCGTCTATCCGTCCGTCCGTCGTTCCGTCCATCCGTCTATCCGTCTATCCGTCTATCCGTCTATCCGTCTATTGTTCTATCGTTCTATCGTTCTATCGTTCCATCGTTCCATCGTTCCATCGTTCCATCGTTCCATCGTTCTATCGTTCTATCGTTCTATCGTTCTATTGTTCTATCGTTCGATCGTTCTATCGTTCCATCTATCTATCTATCTGTCTGTCTGTCCGTCTATCGTTCCATCGTTCCATCGTTCCATCGTTCCATCGTTCCATCTATCGTTCTATCTATCGTTCTATCGTTCTATCGTTCTATCTATCTATCTATCTATCTATCTATCTATCTATCTATCTATCTATCTATCTATCTATCTATCTATCTATCTATCTATCTATCTATCTATCTATCGTTCCATCGTTCCGTCCGTCCGTCCATCCGTCGTTCCATCTATCCGTCTATTGTTCTATCCGTCCATCCGTCCATCCGTCGTTCCGTCTATTGTTCTATCGTTCTATCGTTCCATCGTTCCATCGTTCCATCGTTCCATCGTTCCATTGTTCCATCTTTCTATCGTTCTATCGTTCTATCGTTCACGTGATGTTGATGTTTACGTTTTACTGCGTATGACCCTATTGACTATTGTGGTTGATTATAGCGCCACATGCAGACAAGAGATTGGAATATTCCTTCCCATGTATACCATGTGTTCGGAAAAGTCATTTGGAAAGATTCCATTCGGAAAGAAGAAAAACTCCTCATGTAAACGTGGCTATTGACAATGTACACAGTATTTTATGTACATTGCTGGGATAGGCTCCAGTACCCCCGCGACCCTCGTGAGGATAAGCGGTAGAAAATGAATGAATGAATGTTTGTACTAAGTAGCAAGTCGTTGATAACCTTGGGAACATGTGTATATATAAAGTACACACAAAAATCCAACTCATAATCATTCATGTTATTCTCTTGGTTTCTAGTTTTCCCATATTTCCAAATTGTCTGATTCCCAAGCCAACCAAATCCAAAAATCCGCTGTTTGCAATTCAAGCAATAGTCACGCTGAAAGGGACTTTTTCCTTCCTCCGTCGCCAAGCGCTTGCTCATGTGGGGTTCAGCTGGTTCTCTTTAGGAACATGGTTCTAGACCTGTTCCATGTTCCTGTTCTGTTTAGGCTTCTGGTAGGAATTGGCATTATATAAATAAAACTGACATATTATGTTATTTTATGGGGGGATGCATGGCGATCGAGTGGTTAGCGCGCAGACCTCACAGCTAGGAGACCAGGGTTCAATTCCACCCTCGGCCATCTCTGTGTGGAGTTTGCATGTTCTCCCCGTGCATGCGTGGGTTTTCTCCGGGTACTCCGGTTTCCTCCCACATTCCAAAAACATGCTAGGTTAATTAGCGACTCCAAATTGTCCATCGGTATGAATGTGAGTGTGAATGGTTGTTTGACTATATGTGCCCTGTGATTGGCTGGCTGGCGACCAGTCTAGGGTGTACCCCGCCTCTCTTGCCCGAAGACAGCTGGGATAGGCTCCAGCACCCCCGCGACGCTCGTGAGGATAAGTGGTAGAAAATGGATGAATGAATGAGTTCCATCGGTATGAATGTGAGTGTGAATGGTTGTTTGACTATATGTGCCCTGTGATTGGCTGGCTGGCGACCAGTCTAGGGTGTACCCCGCCTCTCTTGCCCGAAGACAGCTGGGATAGGCTCCAGCACCCCCACGACAGTATCACTCGGATACTGTGAACATCCAGCAGCAACACAACATTTTGGCATGACTACTATTTTGATGAAAAATATACTGAACCAGGGCTGCACAGCTAGGAGACCCGAGTTCAATTCCATCCTCGGCCATCTCTGTGTGGAGTTTACATGTTCTCCCCGTGCATGCGTGGGTTTTCTCCGGGTACTCCGGTTTCCTCCCACATTCCAAAAACATGCTAAGTTAATTAGCGACTCCAAATTGTCCATAGGTATGAATGTGAGTGTGAATGGTTGTTTGTCTATATGTGCCCTGTGATTGGCTGGCCACCAGTCCAGGGTGGATAGGCTCCAGCACCCCTGCGACCCTTGTGAGGATAAACGGTAGAAAATATTTATTTTTATTATTTTTATTTATTTTTTAAATAAAACATAAAATCTGACAATTCTCCAACAAATAAACGACTGAACAAATCCAAATAAATGAAACAACATATACAGGAATACACCTCTGTATGTACTGTACCAAAAAAAAAAATATTATGAATACATGTACTGATCCCAGATACATTATTCTACAGCAGTAATCTTTCTACTATATGTGGTTGCCATAACCAATCATTAAAAAGTCAGTGTCAAAAGTTTAACAATTTTACCCGTCTCCCCGGATCTACGTCCCTAAAGTGGGTGTGTACGTTTTGTCATGCGGGAGCCTTTGGCTACATTCACGCTGCCTCGGGGGAAGATGTTCAACTTGTCTATGATGTCATCGTCGTCATGTCTGTCGCATCTTCTCACGCTCATTTTCTTGAGAAAATGACAGCAGTAATGGTTGGTCAGGCTTATGACAACGACACAATTCACATGCAAGATTATTCATGGATGTGTCTCATCTGTTTTTTTCCTAGTCGTGTTTACTTGGCGGATTATTTGATGCTAAATGAATTCCCTAAAGTCACTTACATGGTCCCCAGAACACATGAAGATAACTCGTAATGAATGTAGACTACGTCAAAGACAGTGACCGGATACAGTGATGTAATCATTTTGTTAACGGATGGTGGATAAACTGTATGGCTGTTGAGTGTATTTTATTGATTTTTTTTTTTAGATCAAATAGGTTTCCTCCCACATTCCCAAAAATACATGCATGTTAAAAAAAACAAACAAACAAAACAGTAAACAGTTTATGGAAGTGGAGACTGCACTGGATTCAGTCATCTGTTGCCGTTTCTTGCATGTGAGCAGTCAATGGCGGAGCAAGTGCATTTATGGTCGATAGTATAGTTTGACTATACTTTAACTTTGACAAAATTTAAAATTTAAAATTTTAAAAAAAATTTAAATTTTAAATTTTAAATTTTAAATTTTAAATTTTAAATTTTAAATTTTAAATTTTAAATTTTAAATTTTAAATTTTAAAATATTGACACATCAGTACATTTGGTTAAATTCACACAAAAAAAATCACACATAATGCCTTATTGTACTCCGGTTTCCTCCCACATTCCAAAAACATGCTAGGTTAATTAGCGACTCCAAATTGTCCATAGGTATGAATGTGAGTGTGAATGGTTGTTTGTCTATATGTGCCCTGTGATTGGTTGGCTGGCGACCAGTCCAGGGTGTACCCTGCCTCTTGCCCAAAGACAGCTGGGATAGGCTCCAGCACCCCCGCGACCCTTGTGAGGAAAAGCGGTCAAAAATGAATGAATGAATGAACGAATGACTGTATTTTATTGTTTTAACCAACCACTCAAAGTTTCCCAAAGTTTTTTGGGACCCAAAAATCTGTGCAACTGTCATCTGTTTTCTTGCCAACAAATAGCAACCAAGGTTACACTGATGTTATCATCTGTCTCATCATAGTGTATCACCTGGTGACACAATAAAAACAAAACAGCTGTAAAGCGGCTCCCCCCACGCACAAAGACGAGGCGATCCCACCATGCCATCCGCACACGCTGACTCACCTTTCAGACACACGCGATAGATACCATGTGAGTACCTAAAGAAGTTGTACAGTACATGACATCACACACCGAGAGACATTAGACACGTGGAAATGATCATCTGTTTATCCAACTCATGAGCGTTTCTCGAAAACCCAGACAAAAACGAAACCAACAAATTGAACGGAAAAAGGAAATGAAATATTTAATAGAACTGTTTCGCTTTATGGTGAATAAAATGTATCGCAAATAACTTGAGAATGTCAGCTATTTGATTTGGTGTTCCCCTTGTTTTCCCGTGTTACTAATATCCGGCGAGTCCCGCCTCTCACCTTGACACACCTTGAATATCTGTCATATCTATTTGCTTACCTCTCCCACCATTGCTTGTCTGCATTCCTTTGGAAACATTGTTGCACACGTTCGTGGTTGATACCTATAGTTTTCATTGCATGGGAACGCTATGTTTCGTTTGTAACCAATGGCAACAGAAGATTAACGCACAAGTAAAGTAAAGTAGCAGTGGGCTGAACCATTTAAATGTTGACTGAGTGATCAAACATGCTGGTATAGTTTGGTTTAGCCTTTGGTAAGCTGGCGGGCCCGTGGGTGTGGGTGGAATAGACCAAAACACACCACTTTGGAAAATCAAAGGAAATACAGCTGGAATAGGTGCAGATTCTGGAAGATCTATAAAGCTTTCTGTGGAGGTTATTGTCTGTAGCTGCTCTATAGGAGTCCACAACTCAACAAAAAGGACATTTAACATTTTCAGCCCTTTTGTATTGAGCCGTGGAGTCAGAAAGCTTTCCAGATCTTCCAGAATCTGCACATACTCCAGCTGTATTGTATTGTATATTATTAATGTCAGTTTTAATGTATTCCACCCAATGGCTTCTGGAGCCGAATCTGATGAGTTTATTTATTTTTATTTTTATTTTTATTTTTATTTTTATTTTTATTTTTATTTTTATTTTTATTTTTATTTTTATTTTTATTTTTATTTTTATTTTTATTTTTATTTTTATTTTTATTTTTATTTTTATTTTTATTTTTATTTTTATTTTTATTTTTATTTTTATTTATTTATTTTTATTTTTTTATATTATATATTACACTTGTTGGCTTGTCCTTCAATTTTGGATCATCATTTGTCATAAGTTGGACTGTTGTAATTATTATATCAGGTTCAGCCCCACGAGCCATTCCTTCTCTCTTCAATATGCCTAACAGCAACTATGGTGCATTCAAGGACCGCACAACAAAGTGCAAAATCTCAAAGCCGATGCAACATTACATGACATGGCAAATGATGATCCAAAATTGAAGGACAAGCCAACAAGTGTAAAATAAAAATAAAAATAAAAATAAAAATAAAAATAAAAATAAAAATAAAAATAAAAATAAAAATAAAAATAAAAATAAAAATAAAAATAAAAATAAAAATAAAAATAAAAATAAAAATAAAAATAAAAATAAAAATAAAAATGTGTATATTCATTCATTCATTCATTTTCTACCGCTTTTTCCTCACAAGGGTCGCGGGGGGTGCTGGAGCCTATCCCAGCTGTCTTTGGGCGAGAGGCGGGGTACACCCTGTACTGGTGGCCAGCCAATCACAGGGCACATATAGACAAACAACCATTCACACTCACATTCATACCTATGGACAATTTGGAGTCGCTAATTAACCTAGCATGTTTTTGGAATGTGGGAGGAAACCGGAGTACCCGGAGAAAACCCACGCATGCACGGGGAGAACATGCAAACTCCACACAGAGATGGCCGAGAGTGGATTTGAACTTGGGTCTCCTAGCTGTGAAGCCTGTGTGCTAACCACCCGTCCTCTGTGCACCCCTGGTTCAGTATATTTTTCATCAAAATAGTAGTCATGCCAAAATGCTGTGTTGCTGCTGGATGTTCACAGTATCTGAGTGATACTGTCGTGGGGATGCTGGAGCCTATCCCAGCTGTCTTTGGGCCAGCCAATCATAGGGCACATATAGACAAACAACCATTCACACTCACATTCATACCTATGGACAATTTGGAGTCGCTAATTAACCTAGCATGTTTTTGGAATGTGGGAGGAAACCGGAGTACCTGGAGAAAACCCATGCATGCACGGCGAGAACATGCAAACTCCACACTGAGATGGCCGAGAGTGGATTTGAACCCTGGTCTCCTAGCTGTGAGGTCTGCGCGCTAACCACTATACCACCGTGCCGCCTCGTACAACTTCATGCCCCTTTAATTCACAATGGGGGTGGGAAAATGTCAAATTGTATCACCCTATGTAACACCAATGTATCATGTTTGTATGAGACGGAAGTACGCACGTTTTGCACAAATGTTCTTCTCTACCTGACGCCTGATGTGTTGTGGCAACAGTTATCAAATGTCATGGAAATTTTTGGCCCTACTAAGTCTTCTCAAAAGTTGGAGGTGAAGCCACAGTCACAGTCAACCCCTGGTATTACGTAGTCAGACCCTGACCGATATGTTATTGTGTTATTGTCCAACTTCCACCAAGTACGTCTTAGTTGCGCCATATTTCCTGTTTTTCAACAGTTTGAAACAAATGAACACAAATGCAAAATTAAAGCAGTAATATTCCAATACAACCAAACAAACGTGTCCCATATTAGATTACCTTTGTGTTCATGAATGCATCTTAATCAATAACAATGGAGTTGCTGTAGTTACGTTTTTAAAAATAAAAATAAACACCACGTTGCATCACACAGGACAGTCCAAGATGATATCGCCGGGATTGCGACTAGCAATGCTGCAACCTTATATTAGCCTGAGTAAACCTTCAACTCATTGGCAATACGGTAGATCCCGTTTTTCATGGGGGGTACTTTCTGAAACCACCAGCGAATGGTGAAAATCCAAGCATAGTACACCCATAAAAAAGTACAAATATTTTATATATATATATACATATATACACATATATTCAATTTCAGCATAGAAACATACAAGAAGAAAGTTGAAATAGTTAACAGAACTGGAAAATCAGCTGTAATTTTGCAAGAATAAAGTCAAAATATTGAGGGAAAAAATTGGCAATTTGACGAGAATAAACTTGTAATACTAAAAAAAAAATAAAGTTCTTCAAAGTTGTAAAATTATGAAATAGATTTGTAATTTTTTGGAAATTAGGTTGGGGAAAAAGTTATAATATTATGTGAATAAAATCATAATATTACTAAAAGAAAATTTGAAGAAATTTGAAATATTTGGAAAATTACAATTTTTTAAAAAAATGTAGGAAGTCCTCAATAAAAGCTATGTATTAAGCGTGGGTTTACTCCGGGTACTCCGGTTTCCTCCCACATTCCAAAAACATGCTAGGTTAATTAGCGACTCCAAATTGTCCATAGGTATGAATGTGAGTGTGAATGGTTGTTTGTCTATATGTGCCCTGTGATTGGCTGGCCACCAGTCTAGAGTGTACCCGCCTCTTGCCCAAAGACAGCTGGGATAGGCTCCAGCAGTAGAAAATGAATGAATGAAGTTGTACGACGTCCCCCATCAGCAGTGTGGTACATCAACAATGACTTACCCCCCCCCCCCCTCCCCCCACCCACTTGGTGCCGCAAGGCCAGTTCTGGTCGCATTTGCGTGACGAGGAATGTAATTTACGCTTAAGTAAAGATTCGAACCCAGGTCTCCTGACTGTGGCCAACATGCAAACCACTCGTCCACCATGCGGCAGAAATTCTGACGCATAAAGGGTTAATAATGAAACCCCACCATCATAACATTAAGCCTTCTGGAACTAATTCACTTATAGTGAAGGCTGAATATTTTGGAGCGCAATTATATGTCTTCAAATAAACATAATTACAAAAAAACAGAATTCACTCATAATTCACTGAAAAACAGCTGGCGAGTTTTATTTATAACAAACCCAAACAAAACAGTAAACAGTTTATGGAAGTGGAGACTTCACTGGATTCATTAGTCATCTGTTGCTGTTTCTTGCATGTGAGCAGTCAAACGGCGGAGCAAGTGCATTTATGGTCGGCAGTATAGTTTGACTAATAATTACCGTAATGTATCATGATACACTTCCCATATTCTGAACAATTGCATCACTTAAAAAGAGAAGCTAGTAGTTTAGCTAAAATGCATCACTCCGATTTAGCCACTCCAGCATTTCTTTTGCTACAGCCACTTCCTTCTTTAAAATTTTAAATTTTAAATTTTAAATTTTAAATTTTAAATTTTAAATTTTAAATTTTAAATTTTAAATTTTAAATTTTAAATTTTGAATTTTAAATTTTAAATTTTAAATTTTAAATTTTAGCTGGGATAGGCTCCAGCACCCCCATGACCCTTGTGAGGAAAAAGCGGTAGAAAATGAATAAATGAATGAATGAATGAAAATTTAAGATGGGATAGGCCCCAGCACCCCCCACAACCCTTGTGAGGAAAAAGCAGTATTTAAAATTTAAAATTAGTCAAACTATACTACCGACCATAAATGTACTTGCTCCGCCGTGCAAGAACTGCTCACATGCAAGAAATGGCAACAGATGACTAATGAATCAATTTTAAATTTTAAATTTTAAATTTTAAATTTTAAATTTTAAATTTTAAATTTTAAATTTTAAATTTTAAATTTTAAATTTTAAATTTTAAATTTTAAATTTTAAATTTTAATGAATGCCTTATTGTTACATTTTTTTATATATTTTTGCTGCTTTTTTGGTTTAATCTTATTTCTACAGTGTACTGAGGGTCAATGAGAAAAAAACCCCCAAAACAAGCGGGAACTGGGCCGTGTTTTGGACACCCTTGATTTAGATAGTCACGTGATGCATCGAGGAAAAGACGACAGGGAAATATGCACACGTACGGCTGACATGGCGACTGTAAGGGAAGTGATACACAGTGAAACATTAGTAGGAAGTTCATGTGGGAGAGGAGAACTGGTTTCAATCCAAGCCGTGTCTTACTTTAAAAAAATAAATACACCTTATATTATTATTACTGTGACACAATAAGCATAATCCTGCTAGTCTTTGAAATGACATTATATTTATTGTTCTATAGTAGTTACTTTTATACCTGAACATCCACCCATTCATCTATTTATAATTGTCCTCATTAGGGTCACTAGTAAGATGGAACCTATCCCCCCACAACCCTTGTGAGGAAAAAGCAGTATTTAAAATTTAAAATTTAAAATATTTTAAATTTAAAATTTAAAATTTAAAATTTTAAATTAGTCAAACTATACTACTGACCATAAATGTACTTGCTCCGCCGTGCAAGAACTGCTCACATGCAAGAAATGGCAACAGATGACTAATAAATCAATTTTAAATTTTAAATTTTAAATTTTAAATTTTAAATTTTAAATTTTAAATTTTAAATTTTAAATTTTAAATTTTAAATTTTAAATTTAACTGGTTTCAATCCAAGCCGTGTCTTACTTTAAAAAAATAAATACACCGTATATTATTATTACTGTGACACAATAAGCATAATCCTGCTAGTCTTTGAAATGACTTTATATTTATTGTTCTATAGTAGTTACTTTTATACCCGAACATCCACCCATTCATCTATTTATAATTGTCCTCATTAGGGTCACTAGTAAGATGGAACCTATCCCCCCACAACCCTTGTGAGGAAAAAGTAGTATTTAAAATTTAAAATTTAAAATTTAAAATTTAAAATTTAAAATTTAAAATTTAAAATTTAAAATTTAAAATTTAAAATTTAAAATTTAAAATTTAAAATTTTAAATTTTAAATTTTAAATTAGTCAAACTATACTACCGACCATAAATGTACTTGCTCCGCCGTGCAAGAACTGCTCACATGCAAGAAATGGCAACAGATGACTAATAAATCAATTTTAAATTTTAAATTTTAAATTTTAAATTTTAAATTTTAAATTTTAAATTTTAAATTTTAAATTTTAAATTTTAAATTTTAAATTTTAAATTTTACTGGTTTCAATCCAAGCCGTGTCTTACTTTAAAAAAATAAATACACTGTATATTATTATTACTGTGACACAATAAGCATAATCCTGCTAGTCTTTGAAATGACTATTATATTTATTAATATAATTAATTTATATTTATTTTTTAATTTATATTTTATTTAATTATATTTATTGTTCTATAGTAGTTACTTTTATACCCGAACATCCACCCATTCATCTATTTATAATTGTCCTCATTAGGGTCACTAGTAAGATGGAACCTATCCCAGCTCACTTTGCAGTTAGTTATTCTAAAGTTTGTGTATTTTTTACAGAACTAAAAGATGCCTTGCAACTTGCAACCCTTATTTAGTGTCCCTGTAGCTCCTCCCAGTGGACTGTATTGATACAATGACAGTTAGTAAGTGTGCGTCACAGTTTCCCTCAACGACTAGAGGCAGTCAAGCGAGGCGGTGTTGGTTGAAAACAAAAAAAAAACACACGACATTACTTTTGGGTGAACGAAGATCATGAATGGGTTCCACTAGTAAACACGCCCACATTCTCACATTCTCTCCCTGTCTTACGCATTGCTTGTTTTGGTGTTGCACAATAGATAAACACACGCATTAGCGGTGTGTCAAAGGACATTGTGGAGGAAAGGAAACTGGAGAAATGGGATTGAACTCGGGTTGTCTAGCTGTGAGGTCTACGCAATAATCACTCGACCGCCGTGCACACAATAGGAATATCAGAGTAAAATGATTAGGTCTGTTTGATTTGTTACATTTTGTACTTAGTCATTTAGTTTTCATGATGCTTTGAATACTATGTATTTCAAGCTGCAGCCCGGGGGGCAATTTATGGTCCTTTTTTTTTTTGGCCACCACCAAAAATCTTTTTTCATATCTTCAATTGCATCACTTAAAAAGAGAACCTTGTAGTTTAGCCAAAATGCAACACTCCGATTTAGCCACTCCAGTACTTCCTTCTATAAAAAAATTAAAAATTAAAAATTAAAAATTAAAAATTAAAAATTAAAAATTAAAAATTAAAAATTAAAAATTAAAAATTAAATGTTTTGGTGGGGGCCAAAAAAAAACAGTCATGGACCATAAATAAATAATCTCTCTGACTATACTTTAGCTTTGACTATATTTAAAAAAATATTTTAAAATATTTAAAAAAAAATAAAAAATTTAAAATATTTTTAATTTTTTTTTACTAAATTTTAAAAAAAAATATTTGTATATTTAAAAAATATATTTTACAATATTTTTAAAAAATTAAAAATTTTTAAAATATATTTAAAAATTTGTAAATATTTTTTTAAATATTTTTTTAAAAATGTTTGTAAATATATTTTTTAATGTAGTCAAAGTTAAAGTATAGTCAGAGAGATAATTTATTTATGGTCCATGACTGTTTTTTTTTTGGCCCCCACCAAAACATCTTTTTTCATATCTTGTATTGCATCGCTTAAAAAGAGAACCTAGTAGTTTAGCCAAAATGCATCACTCCGATGCATCACACCACTCCAGCATTTCCTTTGCTATGGCCAATTCCTTCTTTTAAAAAAATTTAAAATTTAAATTTTAAAATTTAAAATTTATGGTCATGGACCATAAATAAATAATCTCTCTGACTATACTTTAACTTTGACTATATTTAAAAAACATATTTAAAAATATAAAAAAAATTAAATTTTAAATTTTAATTATTTAAAAAATATGTTTAAATATTTTTTTGGATATTTTTTATTTTTTCAAATACTTTTTAAAAATATTTTTTAAAATAATTTTTTTAAAATATTTAAAAATATTTTTTTAAATATAGTCCAAGTTAAAGTATAGTCAGAGAGATTACAGGTATTCCTGAGAGTTTCACTCTTATGGGAAAGACTGTGCTATCATAAAGTCAATATGCACAGTAGAAAGGAATGAAAAGGAACAAAAGAACAAAATTTAAAATTTAAAATTTAAAATTTAAAATTTAAAATTTAAAATTTAAAATTTAAAATTTAAAATTTAAAATTTAAAATTTATGGTCATGGACCATAAATAAATCATCTCTCTGACTATACTTTAACTTTGACTATATTTAAAAAACATATTTAAAAATATAAAAAAATTAAATTTTAAATTTTAATTATTTAAAAATATGTTTAAATATTTTTCTGGATATTTTTTTTAAATAATTTTTTAAAATATTTTTTAAAATAATTTTTAAATAATACTTTAAAATATTTTTTTAAATATAGTCCAAGTTAAAGTATAGTCAGAGAGATTACAGGTATTCCTGAGAGTTTCATTCTTATGGGAAAGACTGTGCTATCATAAAGTCAATATGCACAGTAGAAAGGAATGAAAAGGAACAAAATTTAAAATTTAAAATTTAAAATTTAAAATTTATGGTCATGGACCATAAATAAATAATCTCTCTGACTATACTTTGACTATATTAAAAAAACATATTTAAAAATATTTAAAAAAAATAAATTTTAATTATTTAAAAAATATGTTTAAATATTTTTCTGGATATTTTTTTATTTTTTTAAATATTTTTTTTAAATATTTTTTAAAATAATTTTTAAAAAATATTTTAAAATATTTTTTTAAATATAGTCCAAGTTAAAGTACAGTCAGAGAGATTACAGGTATTCCTGAGAGTTTCACTCTTATGGGAAAGACTGTGCTATCATAAAGTCAATATTCACAGTAGAAAGGAATGAAAAGGAACAAAAGAACAGGCCTCTGACTGCAATTTTATCTTATATTTTGCGTGACTATGATATAATCTAGAATTGCATATAAATCTGCACGGACATGTTCACTCACATGCTGCTCTGACCTGATAAAAAAAAAAAAAGATTAGATTCATACACATGACACGGCATGTTTGTGTTTATGATGCTCTTGTTGCTAAGCACCAAGCCGCATGGGTATAATATATACTGGGAATGTGTTCATATGCTTATTGTTCATTTGCAATGCAATGTATTTATAGGATAGTACACTTATGTAATTTATTATCATGATATCATTGATCATCATGATATCATCATCATTTATTCATTCATTTTCTACCTTTTCCTCACAAGGGTCGCGGGGGTGCTGGAGCCTATCCCAGCTGTCTTCGGGCAAGAGAGGCGGGGTACACCCTGGACTGGTGGCCAGCCAATCACAGGGCACATATAGACAAACAACCATTCACACTCACATTCATACCTATGGACAATTTGGAGTCGCCAGTTAGCATGTTAGCATGTTAGCATGTTTTTGTAATGTGGGAGGAAACCGGAGTACCCGGAGAAAACCCACGCATGCACGGGGAAAACATGCAAACTCCACACAGAGAGGGTGGAATCGAACCCGTCGTCTCCTAGCTGTGTGGCCTGTGCGCTAACCACTCTGTTGCCGTGCAGCCTATTAAGTAGGATTTTTTAATATTAATATTATGACTTGTTTTTTTTTTACATTTTTTGTTAGTTTACTTGTTTAATTGTATTTTTAAAATCTGTCGAGGTCCGATACATATCAACCAATGAGAATTGAACCCAGGTCTCCTAGCTGTGAGGTCTGCGCGCTAACCACTAGACCGCCGTGCCGCCCATAAATGGCTTATTTACTCTTAATAAGTCTATTCAAATGTGTAATATGACTGTAAACGTGACTATAGGGGTGTTATTTTGTGTCTAGAGGGCTCTAATTATATTATTGAGAAGGCTGCAAACAGGTTTTCTTTTCTCTATGACTAACTATGAAAATATTCAATTAATTCACTTATTATTATATTCTGGAACCAGTATAGATACAGAGGGTGTGTGGGGGCGGGGTGAGGGGTGAAAGTAAAAGGGCGGCTTATGAAAGGCTGTCAGGTATTTTTGTGTTTTTGTTTTTTTTAGAATAATCTGCTGTATCCATTTTAAGCAACTGATGCTTAGCGAGCAAGCGAGATGATGGAAAGCCCCACCTGACATGCACGGCTCCTCCTAGTGCCTCCATTTAGAACGTCTACTGATCCTTTAAGCCAATAACATCCCGGACACAAAAGGACAGTAAGACGACAAGACAAAAGTCAAAGACTTCGTCTTGTCAACTTGTCTCAGAAAAGGTTTTTGTCAAACTTGTCAAAACATTTTTTCCGAGGCAGGCGGAGTTACTTTGACTTATATGTGTTAGTATGTTAACATTGTTAGCTTGATAACATTTTTTGTTATTTTTATGGGTAGACAGAAACATAAACACCATTATCATGGTAGGTGTTAGCATGATAAAGTTAGTTGTTAGCATGTTAATATTAGCATAGTAGATTTTTGATGGATTGACACTTACGAACACTCTCATGCGCATACACATGAGAACTCTTATGCTAATGCTAGTTGTTAGCATTCAAACATTAGCATAGTATTATTGCTAGCACACTAACATTATCCATTTCCATAGGTATACATTATTGTTAGGTGTTACCGTGTTAACTTTAGCATGTTAGCATGTTAATTTAGATTTAAATTAGATTTAGATTTTTGATGGATTGACACTCTCATGCGCACACACATGAGAACGCTTATGCTAATGCTAGTTGTTAGCATTCGAACATTAGCATAGCATCATTGCTAGCACACTAACATTATTATCCATTTCCATAGGTGTACATTATTGTTAGGTGTTACCATGTTATCTTTAGCTTGTTACCATTGCTAGCATGCTAACATGAGCAAATAGCACTTTTTGCGTTTTTCATGAATATGTAAAAATATAACAAAATGATTTATTTACAATAGAGATTGAATTGGTGAGCAAAACCTTCTAGAGGACAGGAAGTGACGTCAGAGGTTGAGAGTTGAGAACTGTAGCCTGTTCATTTCATATGTGTTAGTATGTTAGCATTGCTAGCTTGATAACATTTTTTGTTATTTTTTATGGGTAGAAAGAAATATAAACACCACTATCATGGTAGGTGTTAGCATGACAAAGTTAGTATGTTAGCATGTTAATTTAGATTTAAATTAGATTTTGATAAAGTTAGTATGTTAGCATGTTCGTATTAGCATAGTAGATTTTTGATGGATTGACACTCATACGAACACTCATGCGCACACACATGAGAACTCTTATGCTAATGCCAGTTGTTACATTCTAACATTAGCATAGTATCATTGCTAGCACACAAAAATTATTATTCATTTCCATAGGTGTACATTATTGTTAGGTGTTACCATGTTAAGTTTAGCTTGTTACCATTGCTAGCATGCTAACATCAGCAAATAGCACTTTTTGCGTTTTTCATGAATATGTAAAAATATAACAAAATGATTTATTTACAATAGAGATTGAATTGGGAGCAAAACCTTCTAGAGGACAGGAAGTGACGTCAGAGGTTGAGAGTAAACACCACTATCATGGTAGGTGTTAGCATGATAAAGTTAGTATGTTAGCATGTTAATATTAGCATAGTAGATTGACACTTATACGAACACGCTCATGCGCACACCCATGAGAACTCTTATGCTAATGCTAGTTGTTAGCATTCAAACATTAGCATAATATCATTGCTAGCACACTAACATTATTATCCATTTCTATAGGTGTACATTATTGTTACGTGTTACCATGTTAACTTTAGCTTGTTACCGTTGCTAGCATGCTAACATGAGCAAATAGCACTTTTTGCGTTTTTCATGAATATGTAAAAATATAACAAAATGATTTATTTACAATAGAGATTGAATTGGGAGCAAAACCTTCCAAACCTTTGTGATGTGTAGAGGACAGGAAGTGACGTCAAAGGTTGAGAGTTGCGAACATTAGCCTGTTCATTTCATATGTGTTAGTATGTTAGCATTGCTAGCTTGCTAACATGTTTTTGTTATTTTTATGGGTAGACCGAAATATAAACACCACTATCATGGTAGGTGCTAGCATGATAAAGTTAGTGTGTTAGCATGTTAATATTCGCATAGTAGATTTTTGATGGATTGACACTTATACGAACACTCTCATGCGCACACACATGAGAACTCTTATGCTAATGCTAGTTGTTAGCATTCGAACATTAGCATAGTATCATTGCTTGCACACTAACATTATTATCCATTTCCATAGGTGTACATTATTGTACATTATTGTTGGTGTTACCAACTTTAGCTTGTTACCATTGCTGGCATGCTAACTTGAGCAAATAGCACTTTTTGCGTTTTTCATGAATATGAAAAAATATAACAAAATTAGCATAGTAGATTTTTGTTGGATTGACACTTATACGAACACACATGAGAACTCTTATGCTAATGCTAGTTGTTAGCATTCGAACATTAGCATAGTATCATTGCTAGCACGCTAACATTGTTATCCATTTCCATAGGTATACATTATTGTCATTAATGAATAATTGTTATGAATATGAATATGATAATCATGTTATTGTTAAACCTGCAATAAACTCCTTTTGTCGCGAACACGTCTGGCCCTTCCACGTCTGGAACCGAATACCGACACCTTGTGGCTGATATGGAATACTACATTCACAATTAGAAGGCTTTTTCTGCCCATTGTATTTGCATGTCAGTTCATTAAGTTAGTAAAGTCAGCCATTTGTATTCTTAAGGTACTTAAATATATAAATATATATGTAAATAAATATATATTTAATATTATAAATTATTATAAATTATTAATAATTTTTAAATATGATTATAATAAATAATTATATATATATATAATAAAATATAATATATATAATATATATTATATATAATATAATAAAATATTTTTATATATAATATATTTATAAATAAATATTTATATATATATTATATATAATATAATATAATATTTATATATATATTTATATATATATTATAAATATTTTTTTACTAATAATTGTCTGTATTCACCCACAAAACTGTAATCATTTATTAATTACTTTGTGAAAAGCGTTTTCTGCCCATTGTATTTGCATGTCCGTTCATTAAGTTAGTAAAGTCAGCCATTTGTATTCTTAAGGTACTTAAATATATAAATATATATGTAAATAAATATATATTTAATATTATAAATTATTATAAATTATTAATAATTATAAAATATTATTATAATAAATATTCATATATATATAATAAAATATAATATATATTATATATTATATATAATATAATAAAATATTTATATATATAATATATTTATAAATAAATATTTATATATATATATAATATATATTATATATAATATAATAAAATATTTATATATATATATTTATATATATATATATATTATAAATATTTTTTACTAATAATTGTCTGTATTCACCCACAAAACTGTAATCATTTATTAATTACTTTGTGAAAAGCGTTTTCTGCCCATTGTATTTGCATGTCAGTTCATTAAGTTAGTAAAGTCAGCCATTTGTATTCTTAAGGTACTTAAATATATAAATATATATGTAAATAAATATATATTTAATATTATAAATTATTATAAATTATTAACAATTATAAAATATTATTATAATAAATATTTATATATATATAATAAAATATAATATATATTATATATTATATATAATATAATAAAATATTTATATATATATAATATATTTATAAATAAATATTTATATATATATTATATATATTATATATAATATACTATAATAAAATATATATATATATATATTTTTTTTTTTACTAATAATTGTCTGTATTCACCCACAAAACTGTAATCATTTATAAATTACTTTGTGAAAAGCGTTTTCTGCCCATTGTATTTGCATGTCAGTTCATTAAGTTAGTAAAGTCAGCCATTTGTATTCTTAAGGTACTTAAATATATAAATATATATGTAAATAAATATATATTTAATATTATAAATTATTAATAATTATAAAATATTATTATAATAAATATTTATATATATATAATAAAATATAATATATATTATATAATAAAATATTTATATATATAATATATTTATAAATAAATATTTATATATATATAATATATATTATATATAATATAATAAAATATTTATATATATATTTATATATATATTATAAATATTTTTTACTAATAATTGTCTGTATTCACCCACAAAACTGTAATCATTTATTAATTACTTTGTGAAAAGCGTTTGAATGGCGACCGAAGACGCATACACATGTTGTCGCTAATGTAAAAGCGACACTGTTTTTTCTCGACAAACAGTGTTATTCTTGTTTTTGAGAGTCAACCATAAAGCCGCATGATAAAGCATCCTTGACCGGAGGTGTTTTATGTTTTCTAAGCTGGCTGTCATGTGTGTGTGTGAAAGTATGATGGCCTCAGAGACGTTTAACTGAATAACAAAACAAGGCATTCATTCCAGAGTTCTTTACCGAGACAGAGTTAACTCTTGTGACTCTTGTTCCGGTCTAGGATTTAACCAAGACAACAATTTCTCTTTTATGCGCTGATCAAAGTCGGCCAACCCTCCCAAGTTGCGTATCGGAGGAAAACGTTTTCTGTCTCTCTCTTAGTATGTTTTGCATCTCTCGCTGTATTGTAGCAACTAGAGGCTTCTAATTCCTGAAGTGAAATCCTCTTAGGATCTATTTCCGTGAGGTCTAAAATCTCCGTTAGACCTTGCTCATTGGCTGGAGAGCACCAACACGTTTATCCCAAAAAAAAAAAAAAAAAAAAACACACCAAGCAGCAACAGATAACTTCGTGAAGACATCGAGTACACGCACAACTTCAAGGCAACGCGGTGAAAGGTAAGAACGAGTTCGATTTTCTCATACTACTTTTAAATTCTCATTATTCTACGCTCTTGTGTGTATTATCGTCGTAATACGCAAATAAGATGAGTTTTTGCAGCACAAAATACACAAACAAAGCAGTTTCTTGTTGCTACCGTGTCACGGGTATAGCATCTGCAGACTCAAAAGACTTCACTGTACACACACGTGTACACACCAGGAAATGGAACCACAAAACATTCATACAGGACTCACCAGGGAAAGTATTTTTGTAATTCTAATGCTTTTATTTCATTCGAACATGCATCAGATGACAATTGAATGCATCACATAATCAGTTCACAGTTCCACACGTCCAAAAAAGGAGTAGGAAGAAGCAAAGCTTATTAAATCCTACCCCTCCATCTGGTACTCAGTTACAATCAGTAACTGTTACATTTGTTCACTTCCTGCTTTCCTAATATAGTTTTAGTTTTTTGTTGTTGTTTTTTTTTGGTCAAATCAGTTCCCAGTTCCACATGTCCAAAAAAGGAATAGGAAGAAGCAAAGCTTATTAAATCCTACCCCTCCATCTGGTACTTTTACAATCAGTAACTGTTACATTTGTTCACTTCCTGCTTTCCTAATATAGTTTTAGTTTTTTGTTGTTGTTTTTTTTTTGTCAAATCAGTTCCCAGTTCCACATGTCCAAAAAAGGAGTAGGAAGAAGCAAAGCTTATTAAATCCTACCCTTCCATCTGGTACTTTTACAATCAGTAACTGTTACATTTGTTCACTTCCTGCTTTCCTAATATAGTTTAAGTTTTTTTTTGTTGTTTTTTTTGTCAAATCAGTTCCCAGTTCCACATGTCCAAAAAAGGAGTAGGAAGAAGCAAAGCTTATTAAATCCTACCCATCCATCTGGTACTTTTACAATCAGTAACTGTTACATTTGTTCACTTCCTGCTTTCCATAATACAGTTTAGGTTTTTTTTTTGTTTTTTTTAATAATGTAAATCGTACCGAAGTACGAGGTGCATTACGAGGTTCATCCTTGTATTTAGCAAACATCAACTGCTTTTTTAAAGTAATATTTATCTATGTATGTATTTATTCCTTCATTTTTATTTTTTCTGTTTTTATTGAAGCTGAACCAAATTGACAAATGGTCTCAAACTGTAGGATGGAAATTTTCCAGTCATTCTAGTTTTGTTGTTTTTGTAGAATTTTATTTTACAATAATTAATCTTATTTTATTTACGACTTTTATTGAAGTCTTTCTTATTTTAGAATTATTTGTATTATTTTTTTAGACTTTTATTTCAGTCATTTTTGCTTTTGAATTATTTTTTGAATTATTGATATAATTGATATAGACTTTTATTTCATTCATTTTTATTTTGTATTTTTTTATGATTTATAAGACTTTTAAGTCATTTTAATTTTTGAATTATTTCTAAAGTTTAATTTTTTTTAAATTCTTTTAAAAATTTAATTTTTAAAGAATTTTTGAAAGAAATTTAATTCTTTCTCTGTATTTTTATTATTTTTTAGACTCATATTTAAGTTTTCTTTTTTAGACTATTAAGTATTTTTTTTTCCTTTTGTCCCGTACCGAAGTAGTAGGTGATATAAGCATCCAATGCCATAATGGGTACCATAGTAAGTGTCAATATAGTGATATATATAGCACATCATGACTGGTTCAAGACTCTTCATCCTTGTATTTAGCAAACATCAACTGCTTTTTATTTAAGTAATATTTTATCTATGTATGTATTTATTCCTTCATTTTTATTTTTTTCTGTTTTTATTGAAGCCAAACCAAATTGACAAATGGTCTCAAACTATAGGATAGAAATTTTCCAATAGTTATTATTTTTATTTACATAAGTCATCCTAGTTTGTTTTTTTTGTAGAATTTTATTTTACAATTATTTGTATTGTTTTATTTACGAGTTTTATTTAAGTGTTTCTTATTTTGCAATTATTTGTATTATTTTTTTTAGACTTTTATTTAAGTCATTTTTGCGTTTGAATTATTTTTTAAATTATTGATATAATTGATGTAGACTTTTATTTCATTCATTTTTATTTTGTAATATTTTCTAATGATTTATAAGACTTTTAAGTCATTTTAATTTTTGAATTATTTCTAAAGTTTTAATTTTTTTTTATTCTTTGTATCTTTTTTTAGACTTTTGTCATTTTAACTTTTCTGTATTTTTATTATTTTTTAGACTCATATTTAAGTTTTCTTTTTTAGACTATTGATAGTTAATCTATATTAATAGTGTAATCTATTTACTCGTAGATTTGATATCAAATATGTTACCGCAATATATGCAATGACGTAGCATGTACTGTAGGAAAAATATGTAACGTGGAATTTAAATAAGAAGTGAGTTGATTACGAATGTGGTGTTGACAAAGTATAAGGAAGAACAATAATGAACATTATCTTACACCATTTTATTACATATTTATTATACAATGTGTACGTACATTTTACTCCTGCATGTACTGTTTACGCTTCATTATTTTATCTTTTAATAATTTAATTAAATTATTGTTATTATTGTTACACACTCTGGACTTATTCATTCATTCATTTATTTATTTATTTAGCTATTTCTAAATTTTTCTTAACTGTGCTATTACACATTTTTATCATTTTCTTATTCATTTATTTACTTCTTTATTATTAAAAAAAAATGGTAAACTGGTACATATCGAACAATTTCTGCTTCTTCCTGCTTCTTTTCGGATATTTTGAATTGTGACGCACTTCAACCTCGCATGCATGTCCAAAATAAACTAAACCATTATCATTATTATTATTATTATTATGGGATGATAAGTCTTGTGGAATACTTGCATTATACTTAATGCATAAAGTACATTGTTCTAAAATTAGGACATAGTTCTATGTATATTATAGCCTGTTTAGCGACTAGCAAAGCCACCGGGAGACCTGCTGCATTCCACTAATCCTCTTAGACAGCATTAATTGAATTAAATATCATGGGGATATCTTTGTAAACAAATCTGGAGCTATGAAATGATCTTATTCGAGCTAACAAATGTGACCGGTCATCAACGTTTTATGTATTTTAAAAAAAAAAAAAAACACGAGTGGCTACTCTTGTGGCCAACGACATCATCATAATTTGGATTGAATTGTCAGTTTTGTGTTTTATAGGCTAAGCAGAAACATGTCGAACCAGATGATTGACTTGGAAGAAACAGCAACCCACACGGGTGAGTGGAACAGTTTTTTTTAATTCATGATACATAAAATTATGGTGTGTTTGTGTCATTGAAAATCCTCCACGGTCACGGTTTCATCTGATAAACAATATTAAATTCATCACACAGCAACTTAACACTCAAATGTTATACCTCAAAACATGGATAAACATGTACCAATATGAGTTTTCAATGAAAAAAACCAAACGTTTTTCCATAATGCCATACACGACCTGAACTCCATTAAAGAAATATGTTTTTCATCACACAGCAACTTAACACTCAAATGTTATACCTCAAACATGTATAAACATGTACTAATATGAGTTTTCAATGAAAAAAACAAACGTTTTTCCGTAATGCCATACACGACCTGAACTCCATTAAAGAAATATGTTTTTCATCACACAGCAACTTAACACTCAAATGTTATACCTCAAACATGTATAAACATGTACTAATAGGAGTTTTCAATGAAAAAAAAACAAACGTTTTTCCGTAATGCCATACACGACCTGAACTCCATTAAAGAAATATGTTTTTCATCACACAGCAAGTTAACACTCAAATGTTATACCTCAAACATGTATAAACATGTATCAATACGAGTTTTCAATGAAAAAAAACAGGTTTTTCTATAATGCTCTACAGGACCAGAACTCCATTAAAGAAATACGTTTTTCTACACTTACTTCTTGTTGTTGCTATCGTTTTATTATGAATCGAAAAATATTCTTTAGGTCTTAATTTTTTATTATGTTGCCTTGACTTCGGCTCTAATGTCAATTTGGTAATTGTTTATTTTAGAATTTTAATGTTTAATAGCAGAGTGGATGTGTACAGGAACTACTCATAGTTTAAGTGAATTGCACAGTTTCATCTGATAAACAATATTAAACTCACCACACAGCAACTTAACACTCAAATGTTATACCTCAAACATGTATAAACATGTATCAATACGAGTTTTCAATGAAAAAAAACAGGTTTTTCCATAATAGTCTACACAACCTGAACTCCATTAAAGAAATATGTTTTTCTACACTTACTTCTTGTTGTTGCTATTGTTTTATTATAAATCGAAAAATATTCTTTAGGACTTACATTTTTTGTTATGTTGCCTTGACTTCGGCTGTACTGTCATTTTGGTAATTGTTTATTTTAGAATTGTAATGTTTAATAGCAAAGTGGATGTGTACTGGAACTACACATCATTTAAGTGAAATGCTTTTGAATCTATGAATAGAACTATTGATGAATTATGTGTAATTATGTCAAACATGTATAAACATGTACCAATACGAGTTTTAAATGAAAAAAAACAAAGGTTTTTCCATAATGCCATACACGACCTGAACTCCATTAAAGAAATAGCTTTTTCTACACTTACTTCTTGTTGTTGCTATTGTTTTATTATGAATCGAAAAATATTTTTTAAGTTTTACATTTTTTATTATGTTGCCTTGACTTCGGCTGTAATGTCATTTTGGTAATTGTTTATTTTAGATTAAAAAAAACATTGTAATCATTTTTCCATATGATTGTGAATGCTACAATACCACTAAATGCTGTATGCTAATATGTCCCAAGGGCCCAAGGGAGTCATCAATGACTGGAGGAGGTTCAAGTTGGAGAGTATGGACCAGGAGAACCTGCCACCTGCCAAACGAGAACTTCTCAGACAAATGTCATCCCCTAATAGGAAAAAGGACGACTCCAGGGCAAATCTGAATCGCAAGGTATGCAGGAAATATCGTTTCATGAGTTGAGTAAGGTCATTCTTTAAGGTATTTTATTCATTCATTCATTTTCTACCGCTTTTCCTCACGGGGGTCGCGGGGGTGCTGGAGCACAGTTCAGATACTGTGAACATCCAGCAGCAACACAACATTTTGGCATGACTACTATTTTGATAAAAAATATACTGAACCAGGGCTGCACAGGGGGCGGGTGGTTAGCACACAGGCTTCACAGCTAGGAGACCCAAGTTCAATTCCACCCTCGTCCATCTCTGTGTGGAGTTTGCATGTTCTCCCCGTGCATGTGTGGGTTTTTTCCGGGTACTCCGGTTTCCTCCCACATTCCAAAAACATGCTAGGTTAATTAGCGACTCCAAATTGTCCGGAGGTATGAATGTGAGTGTGAATGGTTGTTTGTCTATATGTGCCCTGTGATTGGCTGGCCACCAGTCCAGGGTGTACCCCGCCTTTCGCCCGAAGACAGCTGGGATAGGCTCCAGCATACCCCCACAATCCTAGTGAGGATAAGCGGCATAGAAACTTACAAGAAGAAAGTTGAAATAGTTAACAGAACTGGAAAATCAGCTGTAATTTTGCAAGAATAAAGTCAAAATATTGAGAAAAAAAATTGGCAATTTGACGAGAATAAACTTGTAATATTATGAAAAAATTAAAGTTCTTCAAAGTTGTAAAATTATGAAATGGATATGTAATTTTTTGAAAATTAGGTTGAAAAAGTCCTAATATTATGTGAATAAAATCATAATATTACTAAAAGAAAATTTTGAAGAAAGTTGAAATATTTGGAAAATTAAATTTTTTTTAAATGTAGGAAGACCTCAATGAAAGCTATGTATTAAGCGTGGGTTTTCTCCGGGTACTCCGGTTTCCTCCCACATTCCAAATACATGCTAGGTTAATTAGCGACTCCAAATTGTCCATAGGTATGAATGTGAGTGTGAATGGTTGTTTGTCTATATGTGCCCTGTGATTGGCTGGCCACCAGTCCAGGGTGTACCCCGCCTTTCGCCCAAAAGACAGCTGGGATAGGCTCCAGCACCCTTGCGACCCTCGTGAGGATAAGCGGTAGAAAATGAATGAATGAATGAGTACTCCTCCTATTTTGTGTGGAAGTGGTAACTTTTAGGCTTCTTATTTTGTCTTTCCCCACCCTCGGCCATCTCTGTGTGGAGTTTGCATGTTCTCCCCGTGCATGCGTGGGTTTTTTTCCGGGTACTCCGGTTTCCTCCCACATTCCAAAAACATGCTAGGTTAATTAGCGACTCCAAATTGTCCATAGGTATGAATGTGAGTGTGAATGGTTGTTTGTCTATATGTGCCCTGTGATTGGCTGGCCACCAGTCCAGGTTGTACCCCGCCTCTCTCGCCTGAAGACAGCTGGGATAGGCTCCAGCACCTTCTGGTAGAAAATGAATGAATGAATAATATGCGTCTTTTGAATGCTTAGTTAAGGGACAAGGGATTGTAGTTTTTTCTTGTAGTATTTTTTTTACATCCAGAAAACTCCATGTCTGATAAAATATATTTAACGGAACCACTTTTCAGATGAGCGTCCAGGAATACGAGCTCCTTAAGGACGAAGATGAAGGCTGTCTGAAGAAATACCGAAAGCAATGCATGCAGGAAATGCACGATAAGCTCAGCTTTGGGCCAAAATTCGAAGGCGTACACGACCTGGACAGCGGCGAGGCGTTCCTCGAAGTCATCGAGAAGGAACACCACAGCACGGTGGTCGTGGTCCATATCTACAAGACGGGCGTGAAAGGCTGCGAAGAGCTCAACAACTGCCTGGACTGCCTGGCCACAGAGTACCCCACCGTGAAGTTCTGCAGGATCGACGCCGTCGCCTCAGGTGCCGCTGAAAGGTTCTCGGATGAGGTGTTGCCTACACTTTTGGTCTACAAGGCGGGAGAACTGCTCGGGAACTTCTTGGCCTGCACGAAGCACTTAAATGAGGAGTTCTTTGCGACGGATGTGGAGGCTTTTCTCAACAGTTATGGTCTACTGCCTGAGAAGGAGATGCCGGTGTTGGCCGATGAAGAGGAGAACGACGTGGAGTAAAAAAATGGCTGCCGTGGAAGAAAGAAGCTGCCGAGGGTTGGATGTGGAGCTTTATGAGTTCTATCAGATAAGATCTAATAACATCTAGTGAAGGCCTCGCAAACATGGCTGCTCTCAAATATGATTTTGGTTAATTAGAATGAAGAGTTTTAAAATACAAATTGTCAAAATAAAAGCCCAAACCATCTATAATCAATAATGTAAGGTTTTGCTTTATTATTTTAGAACAATTGACATGTTATGTATATTTAATGGATGTTAATTTCATGAATATTTAAAAAAAAAATTAGCATTCAACTGAATATTTACGTATGTACATATACACTGTATTCGTATGAATTTAGATACTTGAGTTTGATTCCATAGTCCATTAAAGGACGTTTTATTTTTTTGGTCTTTCTTTGTAACTCAACTTTACCAAAGAAGAGTAGATGTGGAAGAAGGTTGTAAACATATCTTAACATACAGTGGAACCTCAGTTAGCGTGTTAGCTCATTTTGCCTCGGTTAGCGTACATTTTGTGGTTAGCGTACAATATGTCGTGCTTTTCGCCGTGTTATTAATAGTACACGACGGGAGTCCAAATGTCTTCTGAATGTATTTTTATCACAAATGTTTTTGTTAGCGGGCGGCACGGCGGTCGAGTGGTTAGCGCCCAGACCTCACAGCTAAGAGACCAGGGTTCAATTCCACCCTCGGCCATCTCTGTGTGGAGTAACTATTTTCATAGTTAGTCATAGAGAAAAGAAAACCTGTTTGCAGCCTTCTAAATAATATAATTAGAGCCCTCTAGACACAAAACAACACCCCTATAGTCACGTTTACAGTCATATTACACATTTGAATAGACTTATTAAGAGTAAATAAGCCATTTATGACATAAAACAGTAGTAGTGTTATTATTATGATTGTTTATATATTATGATTATTTTGATCATGTTATGGGCGACACGGCGGTTTAGTGGTTAGCGCGCAGACCTTACCGCTAGGAGACCTGGGTTCAATTCCACCCTCGGCCATCTCTGTGTGGGGTTTGCATGTTCTCCCCGTGCATGCGTGGGTTTTCTCCGGGTACTCCGGTTTCCTCCCACATTCCAAAAACATGCTAGGTTAATTAGCGACTCCAAATTGTCCATAGGTATGAATGTGAGTGTGAATGGTTGTTTGTCTGTATGTGCCCTGTGATTGGCTAGCCACCAGTCCAGGGTGTACCCCGCCTTTCGCTCAAAAGACAGCTGGGATAGGCTCCAGCACCCCCACGACAGTATCACTCGGATACTGTGAACATCCAGCAGCAACACAACATTTTGGCATGACTACTATTTTGATGAAAAATATACTGAACCAGGGCTGCACAGAGGCCGGGTGGTTAGCACACAGGCTTCACAGCTAGGAGACCCAAGTTCAATTCCATCCTCGGCCATCTCTGTGTGGAGTTTGCATGTTCTCCCCGTGCATGCGTGGGTTTTCTCCGGGTACTCCGGTTTCCTCCCACATTCCAAAAACATGCTAGGTTAATTAGCGACTCCAAATTGTCCATAGGTATGAATGTGAGTGTGAATGGTTGTTTGTCTATATGTGCCCTGTGATTGGCTGGCCACCAGTCCAGGGTGTACCCTGCCTCTCGCCCGAAAATGAATGAATGAATGTTCTTGTTAGCATAACTTGCTAACAAAATGGCCACCGGAAGCAGAAGTCAGCTGTGTCGCCCGTCTAGATATCATCTACGGTTGACTCTCCAAAACACATTTTTATAGTTTTACAATTTGTTTTACTTGCATAAAACTCTAAAATTCGAAATGCATAAAAATGAAAAGAATAAATATAAATAAAGATTTAAAGTTACTTTAACCTTCACTGAAAACCTGAGTGTTCCCAAAGACAGTCACCACAAGGACACCAACTTCCTGTTATTTGTTGTATTCAATAGTGTGCAACTTAGTTTATCTACATTTTGGGTTGAGGGAATTGAGGCGAGAAACTTAATACATTGAAAAAATGACTCATGGCAAAACAAGCATGTGGTGTCCATGTGTTGTCTCGCTGTCACATAGTGATTTTGGGAACAGTCATGTTAAGAAACACATCTTTAATGAAGATAAAAGTAAATTCCTTCATCACTTATATTGCATTTTAATTGTTTTTTGCATGTGCAACTAACTTTTGTGTCATTTTTGGATTTATTGGATTTACAGAATTTTTTTATGGGAAAAAAAAATGTTTTGGTGAGCATCCATTTCTGTTAAAGTCACTTATTCTGGAACAAATTAGACACTAACTAAGGTTCCACTGTATACCTGATCAGATAGTGCCATCTACGAAATCCATTCCAGTATTTTGTGTATACAGAATTTAGTAAAAAAAAAATTTTTTTAAATGTATCTCAGCAGACTGTAATCACCATACGTCGTTTTCCTAATAATTACATACAGTATTTATGTTAATTGTACATAATTTAATGAATAAAACATGAAAATTCCATTTGAGTTTACATTTCATTGACTGATCACCTCCACATGTGAAAGTGAAAATAAAATTGTAAGGTAAGTCTTGTTATGTTTTATTTTGTTTTATTATGTTGAATGATGTGGGTATTCAATCTGGGTCCTGGGTCCAGGAGATTTAGCTAATGAGGTTAACATAATGCTTTGCTAACAGCTGTCTCTTTGCCGCTACTAGAGTCTAGACTCCTTAATCTATCGCCGTGCATTGTATTATGATAACCAAAAAAAACTTTTCCTAAAAAGTCACGTCCCATGCCCACATTTTGATTTTCCGACCGATAAATCATGTTAAAAGATGACAACGCGTCAGATAATGAGGTTTTCATATTTGGTAATGAGCCCTGAAAACAGTTTTGTATGGTTCTGCAGGTTTTTTTTAAACACAGAGTTCCCTTGACATCACTGCAACCCGGACTTATATGGGCATGCCCGGTTTTGCAATGTCTCCCGATAAATGTTTTCAACGTGTGTGAGGCAAAACTAATTTTGAAAAGTCAGAAGAATGAGCGATAAGTAACAATTTTACTGTACTAACTGTTTTTTTCGTTTGTGTAAGTAATCGGACAAAAAGGGGTTCGGCAGCTGTCCAGAAGTCCTCAGGAGTGCTTGGGAGTGGGCTCGGCGGCAGGCGTACCCGGAGGAAGGCAGGGGTTGGAGTAAAAATATGCATATCGTTTGGGCGGGTGGAAGGAAACACAAGGAAAAAACTACAGGAAGAGGCACAGGATCTGAAAGATCTAGAAAGCTTTCTATGCGGGTTATCGTATGTAGCTGCTCAATACAATACGCAATACAGTGGCCTTTAAATAAACATCAATGAAGTACAGTAATCCCTCGTTTTGCCATCATTTTTAGGATTTTCAATTTTCAGCATTGCATGTTTGTGTTTTTTGGTTTTGGATCATTTGTGTGTTTGGAGCATTTGGTCATTACTCCACTTTTCCACTGTGCTACTGTAGACTAGACATGCTTATTACCATATTATGCATCTGCTGCAAGAGCAAGAATGTAATCCTTTTTTTTTCAAACACAGAGTTCCACTGACATCACTGCAACCCGGACTTATATGGGCATGCCCAGTTTTGCAATGTGTTTTCAACATGTGTGAGGCAAAACTAATTTTGTTCGCTTAATTAGACGCAGAGTCAGAAGAACGAGCGATAAGTAACAATTTTACTGTCCCAACTGTTTTTCGTTTGTGTAAGTAATCAGACAAAAAGGGTTCGGCAGCTGTCCAGAAGTCCTCAGGAGTGCTTGAAAGTGGGCTCGGCGGGAGGCGTACCCGGAGGAAGGCAGGGGTTGGAGTAAAAATATGCATATCGTTTTGGGCGAGTGGAAGGAAACACAAGGAAAAAACTACAGGAAGAGGCGCAGGATCTCAAAGATCTAGAAAGCTTTCTATGCGTTTTATCGTATGTAGCTGTTCGATATAATACGCAATACAGAGGCCTTTAAATAAACATCAATCAAGTACAGTAATCCCTCGTTTTCCCATCATTTTTAGGATTTTTAATTTTTGAAGGAAGGAAAAACTACAGGAAGAGGCGCAGGATCTGAAAGATCTAGAAAGCTTTCTATGCGTTTTATCGTATGTAGCTGCTCAATACAATATGCAATACAGTGGCCTTTAAATAAACATCAATCAAGTACAGTAATCCCTCGTTTTCCCATCATTTTTAGGATTTTAAATTTTTGAGTTCCATTGACATCACTGCAACCCGGACTTATATGGGCATGCCCGGTTTTGCAATGTCTCCCGATAAATGTTTTCAACGTGTGTGAGGCAAAACTCATTTTGAAAAGTCAGAAGAATGAGCGATAAGTAACAATTTTACTGTACTAACTGTTTTTTTCGTTTGTGTAAGTAATCGGACAAAAAGGGGTTCGGCAGCTGTCCAGAAGTCCTCAGGAGTGCTTGGGAGTGGGCTCGGCGGGAGGCGTACCCGGAGGAAGGCAGGGGTTGGAGTAAAAATATGCATATCGTTTGGGCGGGTGGAAGGAAACACAAGGAAAAAACTACAGGAAGAGGCACAGGATCTGAAAGATCTAGAAAGCTTTCTATGCGGGTTATCGTATGTAGCTGCTCAATACAATACGCAATACAGTGGCCTTTAAATAAACATCAATGAAGTACAGTAATCCCTCGTTTTGCCATCATTTTTAGGATTTTCAATTTTCAGCATTGCATGTTTGTGTTTTTTGGTTTTGGATCATTTGTGTGTTTGGAGCATTTGGTCATTACTCCACTTTTCCACTGTGCTACTGTAGACTAGACATGCTTATTACCATATTATGCATCTGCTGCAAGAGCAAGAATGTAATCCTTTTTTTTTCAAACACAGAGTTCCACTGACATCACTGCAACCCGGACTTATATGGGCATGCCCAGTTTTGCAATGTGTTTTCAACATGTGTGAGGCAAAACTAATTTTGTTCGCTTAATTAGACGCAGAGTCAGAAGAACGAGCGATAAGTAACAATTTTACTGTCCCAACTGTTTTTCGTTTGTGTAAGTAATCAGACAAAAAGGGTTCGGCAGCTGTCCAGAAGTCCTCAGGAGTGCTTGAAAGTGGGCTCGGCGGGAGGCGTACCCGGAGGAAGGCAGGGGTTGGAGTAAAAATATGCATATCGTTTTGGGCGAGTGGAAGGAAACACAAGGAAAAAACTACAGGAAGAGGCGCAGGATCTCAAAGATCTAGAAAGCTTTCTATGCGTTTTATCGTATGTAGCTGTTCGATATAATACGCAATACAGAGGCCTTTAAATAAACATCAATCAAGTACAGTAATCCCTCGTTTTCCCATCATTTTTAGGATTTTTAATTTTTGAAGGAAGGAAAAACTACAGGAAGAGGCGCAGGATCTGAAAGATCTAGAAAGCTTTCTATGCGTTTTATCGTATGTAGCTGCTCAATACAATATGCAATACAGTGGCCTTTAAATAAACATCAATCAAGTACAGTAATCCCTCGTTTTCCCATCATTTTTAGGATTTTAAATTTTTGAGTTCCATTGACATCACTGCAACCCGGACTTATATGGGCATGCCCGGTTTTGCAATGTCTCCCGATAAATGTTTTCAACGTGTGTGAGGCAAAACTCATTTTGAAAAGTCAGAAGAATGAGCGATAAGTAACAATTTTACTGTACTAACTGTTTTTTTCGTTTGTGTAAGTAATCGGACAAAAAGGGGTTCGGCAGCTGTCCAGAAGTCCTCAGGAGTGCTTGGGAGTGGGCTCGGCGGGAGGCGTACCCGGAGGAAGGCAGGGGTTGGAGTAAAAATATGCATATCGTTTGGGCGGGTGGAAGGAAACACAAGGAAAAAACTACAGGAAGAGGCGCAGGATCTAAAAGATCTAGAAAGCTTGAAAATTAGTAGAATAGATCTACTTTAAATAAACATCAATCAAGTACAGTAATCCCTCATTTTCGCACAATTTTTAGGATTTTTAATTTTCAGCATTGCATGTTTGTGTTTTTTGGTTTTGGATCATTTGTGTGTTTGGAGCATTCGGTTGTTCCTCCACTTATCCACCGTGCTATTGTCGACTAGACATGCTTATTACCAAATTATGCATGTATGCAAATGTAATCCTTTCCTTCCTTACTATCATTGCACCTACATGGTACTTTTTGAATGATGACACTTTAACAAATATTTCTCTGAAATACGATACACGACTCTGTTTTTTTTCACACGCCACATCTGATCCGGCTTGCATAGCCTCCAGCTGGTAACACCTCTCTTTCACATGCCTGAGATTTACTCCAGTATTTTTAGATAACGAAATGTCCAAACATGTCAGCCTTCCTAGGCTCTGACATAGCCTGTTTGAAGGAACAGCATACAGTAATGTAATCAATCAGTTCATCGCAATAACAAATGATATTGTGATACTGACACCTATTGGAAAAATGAATAGTAGTGTGGTGGTTCACGTAACATTTAGCAATCAGCAGTATGCACTAAGATAAGATCACAGCAGTCAATGAATGTCTGAAACTTTGGAACATGGAAGGCGGGGTACACCCTGGACTGGTGGCCAGCCAATCACAGGGCACATATAGACAAACAACCATTCACACTCACATTCATACCTACGGACAATTTGGAGTCGCTAATTAACCTAGCATGTTTTTGGAATGTGGGAGGAAACCGGAGTACCCGGAGAAAACCCACGCATGCACGGGGAGAACATGCAAACTCCACACAGAGATGACCGAGGGTGGGGAAAGACAAAATAAAGAAGTCAAAAAGTTACCACTTCCACACAAAATAGGAGGAGAACTCATTCATTCATTCATTTTCTACCGCTTATCCTCACAAGGGTCGCTGGGGTGCTGGAGCCTATCACAGCTGTCTTCGAGCGAGAGGCGGGGTACACCCTGGACTGGTGGCCAGCCAATCACAGGGCACATATAGACAAACAACCATTCACACTCACATTCATACCTATGGACAATTTGGAGTCGCCAATTAACCTAGCATGTTTTTGGAATGTGGGAGGAAACCGGAGTACCCGGAGAAAACCCACGCATGCACGGGGAGAACATGCAAACTCCACACAGAGAGGTTGGAATCGAGGGTGGAATCGAACCCGGGTCCCCTAGCTGTGTGGCCTGTGCGCTAACCACTCTTTCGCCATGCAGCCTATTAAGTTAGATTTCTTTTATATTAATATTATGACTGTCGAGTAGTTAGCGCGCAGACCTCACAGCTAGGAGGACCAGGGTTCGATTCCACCCTCTGTGTGCATTTGCATGTTCTCCCCGTGCATGCGCGGGTTTTCTCCGGGTACTCCGGTTTCCTCCCACATTCCAAAAACATGCTAGGTTAATTAGCGACTCCAAATTGTCCATAGGTATGAATGTGAGTGTGAATGGTTGTTTGTCTATATGTGCCCTGTGATTGGCTGGCCACCAGTCCAGGGTGTACCCCGCCTCTCGCCTGAAGACAGCTGGGATAGGCTCCAGCACCCCCCGCAACCCTCGTGAGGAAAAGCGGTAGAAAATGAATGAATGAATGAATTTTCCGTTGTATTTGTATACACCAAAACATGCTCCTAACTAAATACGGATTTTGGATATTTATAAAAACTTGTTCTATTGCATTGCAGTGTTTCTTCTACTTAAATGCGGGTGTGGTTCATATTAACAGGAATAATTTTATTGCTGAAAAATAATTCCTACCTCACAAGTCAAATAGGTCCTATTTCTAAATTTAACTCCGGATGAAAGCCAGCACATTCACACGTTATGTAATTTCCACGACATCCACTGTGTCCGTATTTGTGGAGCGTGACCAAGAGTGCATCAGAACTCGCGATATGGTGACATCATCACAGTGACATTTTTTTTTATTTGTGTGAATTAGAGCGTGCCGCTTGGGCAAAACATCCATTAATTAGTGACTCTATAAACAATTAGAATGTCAGATATGGGGGTGGCATCATGTGACCGATGGAGTAAACATTGAGGCGCACATTAGTTTGGGGGAGTAATGAGTCAACCTGTGATGTTTATTCCAAGAATAAAATAAAAGGGGATCTCCTCCCCTCGGAATGTCAACATGAGTTCATGAACTTGGGATGAATTTGGGTGACTTGCAATGGAGGATATTTTAATATTTCGATATTTTATATAACGATTATCAACTACGACACAAATGTTATGCATTGGAGTAGATGCTCTGTTTGAAAGTAAGCCAACACTGCCGTCAAGCATATCCTGAAATTCCTACACAGGCGTGACACTCCGGCGATGTTATCTTCAACTTTTTTGAAGCCTTTCCTGAGCTGTAAAACTGCTGTCCTGACCAGAAACAGGAAATACGACCATATTTGTACTGGCTTCCTGTCGCTCATAGAATAATAGCCTTTAATGCATATAGACCATTTCTTGCGCAAGATTGTCCAAACATGTGGCCCATTTGCCGCTTACGGCTCATTGGTTGATATGTAACGGCCCTCGACGAGATTTTAAAAATACAATTAAACAAGAAAAACTAACAAAAAACATAAAAAAAACAAGTCATAATATTCATATTAAAAAATCTAACTTAATAGGCTGCACGGCGAACGAGTGGTTAGCGCACAGGCCACACAGCTAGGAGACGACTCATTTCCTCATTCTCATAAAATTACAACTTTTTCTCGTGAACATTTTTGTAAAAATATTTTGACTTAAAAAAATAAAAATAAAAATAAAAATAAAAATAAAAATAAAAATAAAAATAAAAATAAAAATAAAAATAAAAATAAAAATAAAAATAAAAATAAAAATAAAAATAAAAATAAAATAAATTATTTATAAAATTACTCCATATTTTTCCATTTCTGCTTTTAAAAAATAAAAATAAAAACATATAATATAATATAATATAATATAATATAATATAATATAATATAATATAATATAATATAATATAATATAATATAATATAATATAATATAATATAATATAATATAATTACTCCATATTTTTACATTTTGCTTTTAAAAAATAAAAATAAAAATAAAACATAATATAATATAAATTATTTATAAAATTACTCCATATTTTTACATTTTTGCTTTTTTTAGTTTTATTGTTATTTTCTTGTCTGAAAAGGTGCTGTTGACCAATAAAAAAAAAGCCTCAGGCAGCACTTTGAACACCCCTGACATAGGTCCTCAGAATGCAACAAATATAGAGCTCAAACACTTGGGCGCATTTGGCCCAATTCATCTGTGGTTGTCACGCAAGGCTTCCCTTTCACCTGAATAATTACTCATCTTGTTTGAGCAAATTTCTGAGGTTGGTGAAATGTGAAACATTCACCTGTACTGTGTCATGAAAATGAATGGAATGTTCGCATGAATCACCCTGGAAATGGCAGCTCGTGTCATCATGTTTCTTGGTTTCTGTCAACACACAAGATATGCACAAAAGGTCTGTAAAGCTATTAAGGAACATATTTGGTGTGCCCCGTTCAGGGTGTAATTTGCCTTTCACCCACAGTCATCTGGAATAGGCTCCGGCTCCGCCCCACAACCCCCGGAACAGGATACGTTGTATGAAATAAATGGCTAGTTTTATTTAGCACATCTTGGTAACCAGGTGTGGTCGCCAGATTTAAAATAGTTCCGCTGCCTCCAGACAAACCTCTCCCTTCATTCCTCTCACCTTCCCTCATTCATCAGAACTGATTGTGAAAAGTCAACACCCGACACTTTGTGCGTGCGTTTAAAAAATAACCAAATTTGGCACCGTGGAAGTCGTTTCAACAAGTGAAAAAGTCATCATAATTTAAAAAAAAAAGGTCAGTAAGGATAATTAATAATGCCGCCTACAGAGAACATACTAAGTCCTTATTTCTAAAATCACAAATACTTCAACTTGCTGATATAGTTCATCTTCAAACAGCTAAAATAATGCATAAGGCTAAAAATAACCATAACCATATCTTACTTATTGTGTGGAAATATGGGCTAATAACTATAAAAGCAATCTTCACTCACTAAATGTACTGCAAAAAAAGGCCAGTAAGGATAATTCATAATGCCGCCTACAGAGAACATACTAACTCCTTATTTCTAAAATGACAAATACTTCAACTTGCTGATATAGTTCATCTTCAAACAGCTAAAATAATGCATAAGGCTAAAAATAAGCAATTAGCTAAAAATGTCATCCAATACTTCTCTACAAGAGAGGAGAAATATGATCTCAGGGAAGAAGTACATTTGAAACACTTCTATGCTAGGACTACGTTATGCAAGCCATAGCATTTCAGTATGTGGAATCAAACTATGGAATGGATTGAGTAAGGAAATCAAACAATGCACAACGATGAGCCAATTCAAGAAACAATACAAGCAGTTGATGGAAATTAAATTAAATTAAATTAAATTAAATTAAATTAAATTAAATTAAATTAAATTAAATTAAATTAAATTAAATTAAATTAAATTAAATTAAATTAAATAATAATAATAATGATAATAATAATAAATTAAATTAAATTAAATTAAATTAAATTACATTACATTACATTACATTACATTACATTACATTACATTACATTTAACCTATGGAACCTTATTTATACCTATGGACAATTTGGAGTCGCCAATTAACCTAGCATGTTTTGTACCCGGAGAAAACCCACGCATGCACGGGGAGAACATGCAAACTCCACACAGAGATGGCCGAGGGTGGAATCGAACTCGGGTCTCCAAGCTGCGAGGCGTCCGTGCTAACCACTCGCTCACCGTGCAGCCTTTCCTGATCATGAAAACTGATATTTAAAAAAAATGCTGTGTTCATTCCACCGAAAGAGATATGTCACGTTACACATATCAGCATTGGTATCGACTGATATCGGTATCTGAAATGGAGAGTTTGATGGCCCAAAAAAAAGCCAATATCGGACATCTCTGGTGTTTAAAAAGGTTATATTAAAAAATACACAGGTGCATCTCAATAAATTAGAATATGGTACAAAAGTTATTTGATTTCAGGAGTTCAGTTGATTTGGTTTTCATCATAATTTCTGTCAAAAATGATGACTTGGTTTTTGTAACTTTTGTTAATAACTCGCCATGGGGCCAAGCACTTTGATAAGGAAGGCAAGAAATACTTTATATATGGGAAATCCACATCAATCGTAAGTCCCATGCATTCATCATGTTCAAAATTCGAATTTATTTAATTTATTCTAATTTATGTACCTGTTATGAGGTTACTTTTTATGGCTATATGGTAGGTAATCACACCATAACTATGGTTAAATTATGGGTGGCCATTTGTAAGACTGAGCAACCTTTTTTCCCTGAATCACTTCCCAGTGATGCAATAATTAATAATTAATAATAATTTTGTTGCCATTTGGTGCCATCTGCTGGTGGTGCTTAAAAAACAAAACAGTCCACATGAGCTCAACAAGAACAAATACTGTAAATTACTGCAAAAAGTCTAATTATGTCTAATTAAAGAGTTTTTAGAGTGTACATTATTTATCTGATCGTGTGATTAAAATGTTCTATTTGGCACTAAGTGAAGTGGCACGCAAGTATTTTTGCCTTTTATAAAAGAAATACATCTCCCACAATGCCCCGCTTTCTTTGACGAACACAAATCGCAGCACTGCGCTTGCGCGTTGGAGCCACGGAAAAATGGCGGCATCGTTGCTGCTGCAAGATTTGGATAGTTCCGAGCTAGCAAAGCTATCAAAAGGGACTCTGGACAAACTTGAGAAGATCCTGTCAGATCAACGATATGAAATCGACACTTTGAAAACTCAACGGGAGCAATTCAGGGTCGACAGCGGTAATATATGTGCCGACATTTTGGTCGCAGTGTGGTGCTAATGTGTTACTTTCACCGTTCACGTACTTCTTATAGAGACCTCACAATGTTGTGTTTTCAGTCTTATTTGCACATATACGCTACAATTTAAATCGGTTATATCGTTATATCTATCGTAACACATCTTAATATTTTTAAACACAACTACTGTACCGGTAATGCTACGGTTAGCTACACTGCTTAGCTACTAGCATTAGCGTAAACAACGTGACTATTTGACATTGTGTGTTTCTCTTTTATCTTCCAGAGCAACATTTCTTTGAAAAGGTAAAACAGCTTGGTCAGTGTCAGGAAGATTTTTTGACCCAGACTCAAGAGCACAGTAAACTTAAAGAAGAGTTGACGAAAATCGGTAAGTATTAACCTTTTTAAACATAACTCATTATAAATAGGACATTTACCTTTGTAGCTAACTACGTGGCCATGGCTTATTTCAGAGGACGAACTCAAAAGTGTCCGTGAAAAAAACCAGCAATATGAAACCGCTCAGGAGAAGTTGTCATCACAACAGGTAACTTTGTTGGGTTGTTCAGAATCACATGGTTGTGTTTGTTGCACCCTTTGTAACGTCCAATCGTTACAAACACCATAAGACTTGCATAGGGAAAATACTGGCGTCGGGGAGAAGGCTCTGCAGCATCCGCTGTAGAACAACGAGACTTCCCCCTGGCCATCAGACTGCTCAATGCCAAATAAGCCCCTCTTACCTGCCCACATGCACATGTAAAACTTAAAACAGGGCTCGAAAATAACGATGTACCGATGGCCAGGGGTAAGTTAAAACAAAAATTGGTGCAAGTAAATCCAATCAGTGATATTCCCGTCGGGCAAGTGCACTTTGGCATGCCATACTGCCAAGAGTTTTTTTTTTTTAATGCGGTTCTTCAGAATCAGAAATGGGTTTATTGCCAGGTATGATCAAACACATATTAGGAATTTGTTTTTGGTATACAGGGCTCTACATTAAAAACAAAAATTACTTGCCCATGGGTAATCCTTAAGGTGAGAACTACTTGCCCGAATATGCTGATAATTCATTAGATCAGAGGTAGGGAACCTATGGCTCGGGAGCCAGGTAGGGCTCTTTTGATGACTGTATCTGGCTCTCAAGCATTTACCATAATAAAAATGTATTTTTGCTAACATTTTAAAGTAAACATTACAGAAATCACTGTTAAAAATATAAAAAATCAACAACTTTCTTATTCATTTTAATCCGTCCATCTATTTTCTACTGCAATACGGCCGACCATATCTATCTTTCCTGATGATATTTTCCAGGTCAAACACCAAATTCGATTATTACTGTGTCATGTTGTTCAGCATTACATTAACCATTATACATTTTTTGACAATGGTTGGAAATATTTTTATCCCTTTTACCTGCATTTATTAACCTACTCTTTACTTAATTTCTTTCTTCATTAACCCGTTATTTTATTTGATCTGCTTATTAAGCCATTTGCATTGAGCCTATCTTGTCAAGTAACTAAAATCCTGTTTGTCTTATCTAAATTATTTTGGACAATGGTTTGACTTGACAATAATACATTTTATTTCAAATCGCCTTTCAGGACACCCAAGGTCGCTGTACAGAAGATATAAAAACACGAATATAAAAGGGAACAAACGATGAATAAGAACATACAATAAATAATGGGGCGGGGGGACCATGTGACGCAGTTAGGGAGAGTAAGCTAGTTTGAACAGATGAGCTTTGAGTTTGGATTTGATTTAATTTAATTCTTGAATTGGCTCATCGTTGTGTATTGTTTGACTTCCTTACTCAATCCATTCCATTAATTAAATTTAATTTAATTAAGGCATCTCAATAAATTAGAATATGGTACAAAAGTTATTTGATTTCAGGAGTTCAGTTGATTTGGTTTTCATCATAATTTCGTTCAAAAATGATGACTTGGTTTTTGTAACTTTTGTAAATCACTCGCCATGGGGCCAAGCACTTAGATAAGGAAGGCAAGAAAATACTTTTCAATCTTGCCATATTTGGGAAATCCACTTTAATCGTAAGTCCCATGCATTCATTCATGTTCAAAATTCGAATTTATTTATTTTATTCAAATTTATGTACCGATTATGAGGTTACTTTTTATGGCTATACGGTAGGTAATCACACCATTTGTTTTGACTTGACAATAATATATTTTATTTCAAATCGCCTTTCAGGACACCCAAGGTCGCTGTACAGAAGATATAAAAACACGAATATAAAAGGGAACAAATAATGAATAAGAACATAGAATAAATAATGGGGGGAACCATGTGATGCAGTTGGGGAGAGTAAGCTAGTTTGAACAGATGAGCTTTGAGTTTGGATTTGAAGATGGGAAGGGTGGCGGAGTTACGGAGGTCAGGTGGCAATGAGTTCCAGAGTTTGGGAGCAGAGCAGCTGAAAGCTCAGTGAGATGGAGGTAGGAGGAAGATCTGAGGGAACGGGATGGATTGAGAATGTGCACGAGGTAAGGGGGGGCAAGGTTATGGATGGACTTGTAGGTGATTCTTTGAGTCACTGGGAGCCAGTGGAGTTCCTGCAGGATGGGGGTGATGTGGTGATTATGGGTCCTTCCTGTGTTTGGATTGTTTGGCAGTCAATGTAATCCACTTACCTTTTAGGCTACCATGTGCAAAACCAAAGAACAACTGGAGGCACAAAAGCTTGAACTTGTGCGGACACTTGAAAGGAGAGCCCTGGAAGTGGAGCATTTAAACGGTATGTTGCACTTCAATTTGTCCCATTCGGGGAAACGGCGTCGACATAGAATTCAAATACAGTAAACCTCGGATATATCGGATTCAATTGTTCCCACTGGTTTTGTCCGATATGAGCGAAATCCGTTATATGCGTATACCAGAAAATGTCCATTTTACGCATATATCGGATTTATATCCGGTATATGCGTAAATCGGATTTTATCCGTTATAAAAAGGCACTTCCTTGACTATGTTTCCAATGTACCTGGACGCCGTATGACGTCGTATAGCGGCCTGTCACGATTCGGCGAATCGGAGCGCCACGATGCGGCCATCCGATATATGCGAGGGAAATTTAATGGGAATGCATTGGAACGGGACTGGAGATTTTGTCCGAAATAGGCGAAATCCGTTATAAAAAAATCCGATATATGCAATGAATTTTTATTGGAAATGCATTACAGAAAAATCGGTTCTGTCCGTTGTGAGCAAATTTCCGATATATCCGAGTCCGATATATCCGAGGTTTACTGTATTATAATATTCTATGCTGTCCCGTAGATGACTTGAGGCAACTGAACGACAAGTTGGTGGAGGTCAGCGCCTCCAAAATGTCTCTGCAGCTGAGAGTTGATGAACTTGAAGCCACTGAAGTCAACATCAAAGTAAGTTATGCTTTATGCCTTTTATAATAACATTAACTTTTATCATTCAATAACTATTATGCATAGGCTGTATGTTATTACAGTAAAAAAAAACATTAAAAAAAACATCATTACATACTAGACATGATCATGGTTTTATGCTGCCGATTCCAATACCGATCATCTAGGACTGAAATCGACCGATACCAATCACATTCATTCATTCATTTTCTACCGCTTTTCCTCACGAGGGTCGCGGGGGGTGCTGGAGCCTATCCCAGCTGTCGAGAGGCAGCGAGAGGCGGGGTACACCCTGGACTGGCAATATAGACAAACAACAACCAACCATTCACACTCACATTCATACCTATGGACAATTTGGAGTCGCTAATTAACCTAGCATGTTTTTGGAATGTGGGAGGAAACCGGAGTACCCGGAGAAAACCCCACGCATGCACGGGGAGAACATGCAAACTCCACACAGAGATGGCCGAGGGTGGAATCGAACCCTGGTCTCCAAGCTGTGAGGTCTGCGCACTAACCACTATACCGTCGTGCCGCATTCACATGGATTAATCATACATTTTTTCAATTTAGTGTGTTATTGTGTGTAGCCGGCGGGCGAGTGGTTAGCGCGCAGACCTCACAGCTAGGAGGACCAGGGTTCGATTCCACCCTCGGCCATCTCTGTGTGGAGTTTGCATGTTCTCCCCGTGCATGCGTGGGTTTTCTCCGGGTACTCCGGTTTCCTCCCACATTCCAAAAACATGCTAGGTTAATTGGCGACTCCAAATTGTCCATAGGTATGAATGTGAGTGTGAATGGTTGTTTGTCTATATGTGCCCTGTGATTGGTTGGCTGGCGACCAGTCCAGGGTGTACCCCGCCTCTTGCCTGAAGACAGCTTGGATAGGCTCCAGCACCCCCGCGACCCTCGTGAGGAAAAGTGGTAGAAATTGAATGAATGTTTGTTGACTAGGCTGTAGTGGTTAGCGCACAGGCCTCACAGCTAGGAAGCCCGAGTTCAATTCCACCCTCAGCCATCTTTGTGTGGAGTTTACATGTTCATAACATGTACATGTTTACATATAAGTGGGAGGAGCATGATGCCCAAAATGTTAGTTAGGGCAAGAAACTACACTGTATGCAAGTATCGCTGCAAGCTACATTAGCACTAGCCACAGGTGATCGGCATTGAATGGCATTTTAGCGTATGTCAATCACGTGATTTTACACAGAAATTGAACAGTTACTGATTACCGATTACTCACATTGTGTTGTTTTTTTTTATTCCAGTACAAGGAGAAACGTATGGAGCAAGAAAAAGAGCTGCTAAATGGACAAACATCTTGGCTGAATGAGGAATTGAAAGCCAAAAGTGAAGAACTTTTGAACCTGTCCCGACAGAAGGGTAATGAGATCCTGGAGCTGAAATGCAGCCTGGAGAACAAAAAGGACGAGGCACGTTTCTTCCTCATTTGATCCGTTCATGTTGCCGCCATGACAACCTGAGCTGATCAGATTTTTGTGTGCGCTCAACTTGTAGTTGAACAGAGTCCAGGAACAAGTGGCCAGTCTCAAGACATTCAGTGAAAACTATCAAAAACTGAATGAGGACCTGATCCAGAAGCTGAAAGAAGTATGTGAAGTTTACCTGTGAGGTTTCTGTTTTTAATTATGTATTTTTTTCGTATAAAAAAATGATAATTTCACAATGTTTATTTATTC
Organism: Doryrhamphus excisus; assembly: GCF_030265055.1. Classification (NCBI taxonomy): domain Eukaryota; kingdom Metazoa; phylum Chordata; class Actinopteri; order Syngnathiformes; family Syngnathidae; genus Doryrhamphus; species Doryrhamphus excisus. The sequence goes on from NC_080470.1 coordinate 2,865,913, forward strand.
CAGGCAAAGGAGCAGCAATCTAACATGGAGGAAAAATTCCAAAATGAACTGAACGCCAACATAAAAATTTCCAATTTATACAAGGTATGTTGTGTGACGTTCGCAAAAACATTAACATTTCATAGGTTGTGTTTGAAGTGCCTTAAATGCGCGATAAATAGATGCTAGCGCTGCACCATTTAGCAAAAAGAATTATCATCGTAATTATCATTATGTACACTCATTATATTCAGGGTCATATGCTAAAAACCAGAGGTAGTCATTAGAGTCCTTATCTTTAAAGGGGACCTATTTCCACTTTACTGACACATAAATATTGTTACTATGTAATATTGTCTTTTGGGTGGAAATCCAAGAAGCGCCTGGAAGATCTAGAAAGCTTTTTCAGTGGGTTATCGTTTGGAGCTGATCTATAGGAGTCCACATCTTAATACAAAGTCCTGAGAATTAGTATAATATGTCCTTTGTAGGTGTCACACGGTGGTCGTGTGGTTAGCGCACAGACCTCACAGCTAGGAGAGCCGGGTTCAATTCCACCCTTGGCCATCTCTGTGTGGAGTTTTCATGTTCTCCCCGTGTATGCGTGGGTTTTCTCCGTGTACTCCGGTTTCCTCCCACATTCCAAAAACATGCTAGGTTAATTAGCGACTCCAAATTGTCTAACAAAAAAAAAAGAGAGAGAGGCTGACAAAGTGTGTGATGAAGGAATTATGAGGCTGTTCAATTCTGACACTAAAGAGAACGACTTTAGTGGTTTTAGTTCAGGAAGACTGCTGTTTAGCTAGCCATATTACACACACTGTTCAGTGCTGTTTGAAAAAAAAGCATGTATTATTATCATTCAGACCAGGGTTCAATTCCACCCTCGGCTATCTCTGTGTGGAGTTTGCATGTTCTCCCCGTGCATATGTGGGTTTTCTCCGGGTACTCCGGTTTCCTCCCACATTCCAAAAACATGCTAGGTTAATTAGCGACTCCAAATTGTCCATAGGTATGAATGTGAGTGTGAATGGTTGTTTGTCTATATGTGCCCTGTGATTGGCTGGCGACCAGTCCAGGTTGTACCCCGCCTCTCGCCCGAAGACAGCTGGGATAGGCTCCAGCACCCCTACGACAGTATCACTCAGATACTGTGAACATCCAGCAGCAACACAACATTTTGGCATGACTACTATTTTGATGAAAAATATACTGAACCAGGGCTGCACAGCGGCCGGGTGGTTAGCACACAGGCTTCACAGCTAGGAGACCCAAGTTCAATTCCACACTCGGTCGTCTCTGTGTGGAGTTTGCATGTTCTCCCCGTGCATGCGTGGGTCTTCTCCGGGTACTCCGGTTTCCTCCCACATTCCAAAAAAAACATGCTAGGTTAATTAGCGACTCCAAATTGTCCATAGGTATGAATGTGAGTGTGAATGGTTGTTTGTCTATATGTGCCCTGTGATTGGCTGGTTTGCCGATGACTATGCAGTATGAGTCCTTGAATAAAATGGCAGCATTTGTTTGTTATGGAGCTTAAGTTTGCATATTGAGAATCGAGATCACTTTTTTTGTTGTTGTTGCTGCTGCTGCTACCCTTGATGCTAATGTGTGATTGTCACCGCAGGGAGCGGCAGCTGATGCCGAGGCGAAAAGCGAGGAGCTGAGTCGAGCGGTGGACGAGTTGCATAAACTGCTGCAAGAGGCAGGAGAAGGTGAGACGCTTTGAATATTTGGTCGTGTTTTTTTTTACCCTGTTCTTTTTTTATTCATTTCCTTTTCTTTTACCTCAGCCAACAAAGCTCTTGAAGAGCATTTCCAAGCAACCAAAGCTGCTTCAGACAAGACTGCCGTCGAGCTAAAAGAGAGAATCGAAGTACTTGAGAAGGAATTGGACAATGCCAACGATCTCCTGTCTAACTCTAAACTAAGAGGTAATTTGGGTTTAATTGTTCTTTGACTGACTTTTATTTATGCATGCTAACATTTTTGGAGGCATTAATAAAGCAGCATTTTTGAAACCTTCAGCTCAAATTGCAGAGTTACAAAAATACAAAGAGGACAACAGATATGCTTGAATCAGAACGTTATTATTATTATTATTATTATTAAGTTACAATATCTGCCCTCACGACAATCAGCAACATAACCTGATATTTTGAAATATCAGATATTCTGCCTTGATTGTTTTTCTATGAATACAGTGCAACCCTGATCAACATCATTAATTAATTCAAGACCTGAATCAATTTTTTCCATAAGAAATAATGTAAATCCAAAGTTTGTATTTCAGTTCCTAATGCATATAAATTACATGAAAATTTAAGCTTAGCCTTACTTTCATTGAAGACATGTGACTGAAAATAAGAAGGTTTAATACATATAAAACTATAAAAATGTGTTTTTTGTTGACATTTCTGAGAGTCGACAGCTGATGGCATCAGACAGGCGACGTAACTTGTGATTCTGGTTGCCGTTTTCTTTAGCTAGCTATTAAGACGCTAACAACGAAGGACGTTTTGTGATAAACGCAGAATAACACAAGACCCATACGATATTAATAGTGGTTCCGCTGTGTATGATGATGCATTTTGCCCTTTTTTCTGCCTCCAGGTCCAGTTGGCACATCATCTGTGCTCACCGAGGAGCAAATGACAACAGTGTCTCCTACGGCGACCGCAGTGGCGAAAATAAAACCCGGAATGAAGCTAACCGAGGTGTGCGTCATTTCATGATGTTTACAGCTTTATGCTTGATTATTAAATTTCTCTTCTGGCATTTTGATCTGTATTATTATTTTTTTTTTAGTTGTATACTGCCTACGTCGAAAGCCAGGAGCAGCTGCAGTTGGAGCGCTTGGAGAATAAGCGGGTTAACAAGTATCTGGATGACATCGTGCAGGAAGTGGAGGCAAAGGCCCCCATTCTGAAACGGCAGCGGGATGAGCATGAGCGCATGCAGAAATCGGTGGCCAGTCTGTCGGCCAAACTGGAGCAGGCTGTTAAGGTAGGAAGTGGAATGGCTGTTTCAGGAATCCCGGTGGTGCTAAAAAAATAGGGGAGTCCAAACATGGCTGTTTGTTTGTGAACATCCAGCAGCAACACAACATTTTGGCATGACTACTATTTTGATGAAAAATATACTGAACCAGGGCTGCATAGCGGTCGAGTGGTTAGTGTGCAGACCTCACAGCTAGGAGACCAGGGTTCAATTCCACCCTCGGTCATCTCTGTGTGGAGTTTGCATGTTCTCCCTGTGCATGCGTGGGTTTTCTCCGGGTACTCCGGTTTCCTCCCACATTCCAAAAACATGCTAGGTTAATTGGCGACTCCAAATTGTCCATAGGTATGAATGTGAGTGTGAATGGTTGTTTGTCTATATGTGCCCTGTGATTGGCTGGCCACCAGTCCAGGGTGTACCCCGCCTCTCGCTTGAAGACAGCTGGGATAGGCTCCAGCACCCCCACAACAGTATCACTCAGATACTGTGAACATCCAGCAGCAACACAACATTTTGGCATGACTACTATTTTGATGAAAAATATACTGAACCAGGGCTGCACAGCGGTCGAGTGGTTAGTGTGCAGACCTCACAGCTAGGAGACCAGGGTTCAATTCCACCCTCGGTCATCTCTGTGTGGAGTTTGCATGTTCTCCCCGTTATTTCTTCTATTGTGTCTTTGTTTAATTTCCACCGCTTTCAATGATTGTTTCAGGAGGTGCACCGCCTGCAGAATGAAACCGATGAAGCCAACAAGCGTGCCACTGTTTTAGAAAGGGGCAATCGAAGGTGTGATTTACAGCTCGCGGATCTTTCTCAGCAGGTAGTTTCTTTTTTTTTTCCCCCAAAAGAGCTCATTGTGGTTATATTTTCAGATGACAAAAATTCAAAGTTTCTCTCCCACCAGGTTCGTGTGCTCCTCATTGAGCTGGAGGAGGCCCGGGGAAACCATGTGATTCTCGATGAGGACTTGAGCTCGGGAGACGTCAGCAGCACCTCGGAGGTCATCAGTCAACACCTGGTGACTTTCCGAAGCGTGGAAGAGTTGCAGAAGCAGAATCAGCGTCTTCTGGTGGCCCTCAGGGATCTCGGCGATGCCCAAGAGAAAGAAGAGTTGGAAGCCTCTAGCACCAAGTATGCTAATGTTAATTAGCATTAGTTATATATGATTTTGGCTAATCAGGATTAATGATCACAGGCGCGTTGAGGTGGAGAAGAGTTTGGAGAACACGCTGGTTGAGGTGGAGTCGCTGAGGGAGCAACGCAGCCAGCAGATTAAGATGACCGAGTCCATCATGAGGCAGAGGGACATGTACCGTGTGCTGTTGGCCCAAGCAACAGGAGTCAGCTTCCCCCAGCAAGGTAACGCCCCCTCACTGCCAAGTTAATCCCACGATGAGGCAGCATTTAGCCACTATGGCCCCCGCCCGTGGAACAGCCTGCCGGAGGGCCTCAGGACTGCGGAGACTGTTGATATTTTTTAAAAAAAGATTAAAGACGCACCTTTTTAATCAGGCTTTTAACTCATATTTTAAACATTTCTTATGTTTTTATCTTTTTAGTCCTATTTTATGCTCTTGGTCTTCAGCTTTTAACTCCAGTGTTATGTTTTTTATCTTTTTAGTCCTATTTTATGCTCTTAGTCTTCAGCTTTTAACTCCAGTGTTTTGTTTTTATCCTTTTAGTCCTATTTTATGCTCTTGGTCTTCAGCTTTTAACTCCAGTGTTATGTTTTTATCTTTTTAGTCCTATTTTATGCTCTTAGTCTTCAGCTTTTAACTCCAGTGTTATGTTTTTATCTTTTTAGTCCTATTTTTTTTGCTCTTGGTCTTCGGCTTTTAACTCCAGGGTTTTGTTTTCATCTTTTTAGTCCTATTTTTTTGCTCTTCGTCTTCAGCTTTTAACTCCAGTGTTTCCTCAGGGGGAGGTCCTCCACACTGGGGGCTGTGTCGGGTCTGCTGAGGGGGTGCCATCCTTGGGTCCCTTCGACCCGGCCGGCTGGGGGTTCCTCCCTTTAATGTGGGGGTCCGCCCGTCTGTCGGAGTCGGGGGGGCCCGGGTGCTGGGCCTCCGATGGCACGGCCTGCGGCTCCTCCCAGTGTGGACGGCCCCAAAGGTGGCGTTTCCTTGTTCCTCAGTGCCATGCCATGTCTCCCTACTGTGTGTGATTGTGTGTGTGTGTGTGTGTGTGTGGGTCTAGTATGGATGGTGGGAAGGAGGGCCTTTCTTTTGTTTCTTTGTTTTTTCCTTTTAATTGTGGAAATTTTTTAATTCTGTAAAGCACTTTGTGTTGCATGTCTTTGCAGGAAAAGTGCTATACAAATAAAGTTGATTTGATAATTGCATCGGTAGAACGAGAAATGTTCTAAAGACATTGAATATGAAAGAATTACATTTCAGTGTACAGTGCAGTGTTAGGATGTCTGAACGCCTTTTCTGTTGTAAGGTACATTACCCGAGGAGCTCACCCTCACATCCACCCCCCGGCGTTCACCCGCGGCCACTCCCACCACGGGGACACCCACGACGCTTGTTTCCATGGCAACCGATTCGGCTGAAGCATTGGAGGCCAAGGCAGCCTTGCGACAGGTAAACAGTTAGCCATGTCACCTTTTGAAGCCGTTGTGAAAATGTGTTGACATACAGTAGATGAATTTTTTACATTTCCTCGACTATTCCACCATGCATCAATGTAGACGAGACAGCACACTTTAGAAAGGTAAACAGCACTTTTTCCACCCAACCGTTTTTTTATCGCAACAACATTAAACCACCATTATTATCTTCACTCGCTTAAATGTACTGCAAAAAAAAGGTCAGTAAGGATAATCCATAATGCCGCCCTACAGAGAATATGCTAACTCCTTATTTCTAAAATCACAAATACTTCAACTTGCTGATATAGTTCATCTTCAAACAGCTAAAATAATGCATAAGGCTAAAAATGAGCAATTAGCTAAAAATGTCATCCAATACTTCTCTACAAGAGAGGAGAAATATGATCTCAGGGAAGAAGTACATTTGAAACACTTCTATGCTAGGACTACGTTATGCTAGCCATAGCATTTCAGTATGTGGAATCAAACTATGGAATGGATTGAGTAAGGAAATCAAACAATGCACAACGATGAGCCAATTCAAGAAACAATACAAGCAGTTGATGTTTGCTAAATACAAGGATGAAGAGTCTTGAACCAGTCATGATGTGCTATATATATCACTATATTGACACTTACTATGGTACCCATTATGGCATTGGATGCTCATATCACCTTGTACTTTGGTACGAGGTACATTATTTAAAAAAAATTAAACTACATTAGGAAAGCAGGACGTGAACAAATGTAACAGTTACTTATTGTGAAAGTACCAAATGTAGGGGTAGGATTTAATAAGCTGAGCTTCTTCCTACTCCTTTTGGACATGTGGAACTGGGAACTGATTTAACAAAAATGGAAAAAAAACAAAATAAAAAAATTTAATTATATTAGGAAAGCAGGAAGTGAACAAATGTAACAGTTACTGATTGTAAAAGTACCACGTGGAGGGGTAGGATTTAATAAGCTTTGCTTCTTCCTACTCCTTTTGGACATGTGGAACTGGGAACTGATTTGACAAAAATAAAAAAATGAAAACAAAACAAAAACTATATTAGGAAAGCAGGAAGTGAACAAATGTAACAGTTACTGATTGTAAAAGTACCACGTGGAGGGGTAGGATTTAATAAGCTTTGCTTCTTCCTACTCCTTTTGGACATGTGGAACTGGGAACTGATTTGACAAAAATAAAAAAATGAAAAAAAAAACAAAATAAAAAAATTTAACTATATTAGGAAAGCAGGAAGTGAACAAATGTAACAGTTACTGATTGTAAAAGTACCAGATGGAGGGGTAGGATTCAATAAGCTTTGCTTCTTCCTACTCCTTTTGGACATGTGGAACTGGGAACTGATTTGACAAAAATAAAAAAATGGAAAAAAAACAAAATTAAAAAAAAAACTATATTAGGAAAGCAGGAAGTGAACAAATGTAACAGTTACTGATTGTAAATGTACCAGATGGAGGGGTAGGATTTAATAAGCTGTGCTTCTTCCCACTCCTTTTGGACATGTGGAACTGGGAACTGATTTGACAAAAATAAAAAAATGAAAAAAAAACAAAATAAAAAATTTAACTATATTAGGAAAGCAGGAAGTGAACAAATGTAACAGTTACTGATTGTAAAAGTAACAGATGGAGGGGTAGGATTTAATAAGCTTTGCCTCTTCCTACTCCTTTTGGACATGTGGAACTGGGAACTGATTTGACAAAAATAAAAAAATGAAAAAAAAAAAACAAAATAAAAAAATTAGGAAAGCAGGAAGTGAACAAATGTAAAAGTACCAGATGGAGGGGTAGGATTTAATAAGCTGTGCTTCTTCCTACTCCTTTTGGACATGTGGAACTGGGAACTGATTTAACAAAAATGAAAAAAAAAACAAAATAAAAAAATTAAACTATATTAGGAAAGCAGGAAGTGAACAAATGTAACAGTTACTGATTGTAAAAGTACCAGATGGAGGGGTAGGATTTAATAAGCTTTGCTTCTTCCTACTCCTTTTGGACATGTGGAACTGGGAACTGATTTGACAAAAATAAAAAAATGAGAAAAAAAAAATAATAATAAAAAATAAACTATATTAGGAAAGCAGGAAGTGAACAAATGTAACAGTTACTGATTGTAAAAGTACCAGATGGAGGGGTAGGATTTAATAAGCTGTGCTTCTTCCCACTCCTTTTGGACATGTGGAACTGGGAACTGATTTGACAAAAATAAAAAAAATGAGAAAAAAAAACTAAATAAAAAAATTAAAACTATATTAGGAAAGCAGGAAGTGAACAAATGTAACAGTTACTGATTGTAAAAGTACCAGATGGAGGGGTGGGATTTAATAAGCTGTGCTTCTTCCTACTCCTTTTGGACATGTGGAACTGGGAACTAATTTGACAAAAATAAAAAAAATGGAAAAAAAAACAACTATATTAGGAAAGCAGGAAGTGAACAAATGTAACAGTTACTGATTGTAAAAGTACCAGATGGAGGGGTAGGATTTAATAAGCTTTGCTTCTTCTACTCCTTTTGGACATGTGGAACTGGGAACTGATTTGACAAAAAAAAATGGAAAAAAATAAAAATAAAAAAAAAAACTATATTAGGAAAGCAGGAAGTGAACAAATGTAACAGTTACTGATTGTAAAAGTATCAGATGGAGGGGTAGGATTTAATAAGCTTTGCTTCTTCCTACTCCTTTTGGACATGTGGAACTGGGAACTGATTTGACAAAAATAAAAAAAAATAAAACTTAAACTATATTATGAAAGCAGGAAGTGAACAAATGTAACAGTTACTGATTGTAAAAGTACCAGATGGAGGGGTAGGATTTAATAAGCTTTGCTTCTTCCTACTCCTTTTGGACATGTGGAACTGGGAACTGATTTGACAAAAATAAAAAAATGAAAACAAAACAAAAACTGAAACTATATTAGGAAAGCAGGAAGTGAACAAATGTTACAGTTACTGATTGTAAAAGTACCAGATGGAGGGGTAGGATTTAATAAGCTTTGCTTCTTCCTACTCCTTTTGGACATGTGGAACTGTGAACTGATTATGTGATGCATTCAATTGCAATCTGATGCATGTTCAAATGAAATAAAACCATTACCATTAGGTCAAATCCAAGCTGCAGTGTTGTTGGATGCACAGATCACATTAGTTTTACTTAGTTGTGATGTGAACGTGTGTGTATTTTTCCCACTCGCAGTTGCAGGAGGTGTTTTCTTCCTACAAGAAGGAGCGAGAAGAGAGTGACAGGGCATTGACCAAGCAGAATGACAAACTCCTGGAGCAGCTGTCAGACCTGCGCTCCCAGAATGCCAAGACGGCGACGCAGCTGGAGTTTGCGTCCAAGAGGTGCGTCCGAACACTCACAGCAAGGACACTTTGCATTTAAGAACTTGCTTCTGCGGATGCCGTTTCTGACATCTTTGAACTGATTTCAGGTATGAGATGCTACAGGTTAATGTCGAGGGATACAGGAAAGAGATTGCTTCACTCCGAGAGAAAGAGCAAAAGATGGCCACCGCCACGCAGAACCACGAGAAAAGCATCCATACGTTAACTGAGGATCTAAGAGCTGCTCGGGAAAGGCTTTCAATGGCGGAGGTATTTATTTGAAACTAATTTGTATCCTTTTGTGAAATCTCGCCTTTTAACAGTAGCTTCTCTTCCCCTTTTAAGGGTCTTGCTGAAGGTCTCCGTAAAGAACGAGACATGCTGAAGCTGATTGAGTCAAAGTTGAACGACGAGAAGGAGAAAATCCTGAGCCAGCAGCAAAGCCAGAAGATGGTGCTGACCAACCTTCAGGCTATTCAGGTAAATCAGAATGATCTCACTCACAACAGTTTTTTTCCGATATTAATGAATGTGTTTTTTTTTCAGGCCACACTTGAGCGTTCGGATACCGACACACGTCAGCGTCTCAACAGTCACATCGAGAAGCAGGAACGAGAGATCTCCCAGCTGCAGAAGAGGTTGGAACACGAGGTGGAACAGCGGCATTTGCTGAGCAGGAACCAGGAAGTAGGCAATTGTTTTGATATTTTAATGTCTCTATATTATATTATATATTTTATATATATACCTTTTTTTTGTTATTTTCATGTATTTTTTTTTGTAATTTCCTCACAACTAGTAAACACTGCACCGACCCGGGGACACAAATACACATTCATAATCCTCATTCTCCTTCATCTGCTAAGATTCAGGTACTGGAAGCAAAGCGACAAATGGAGACCCAGACGGCGCTACACCAGCGGACTAAAGAGATGCTGAATGCCGCGGAGGTAGAGCTCAACTCTCTCAGAGGGCAGCAAGGTAGCAGCGAACCACGTCATATCCTGGGCTCCCCCACCACGCCTATAACCAGAGGTTGGTGCAAAGACGCATATATCATATTTATCTTGCATTAAGGCGACTATTACCATTGTAATTTCCACCAAAGTCATAATTTAGCAATGATTTGTTGTAGAAGTATATGAAGTATATGACCCCCAACACATGAGATTTACATTGTTTTAAAAACAATGAGGGCTGCACGGCGGTTGAGTGGTTAGCGCGCAGACCTCACAGCTAGGAGACCAGGGTTCAATTCCACCCTCAGCCATCTCTGTGTGGAGTTTGCATGTTCTCCCCGTGCATGCGTGGGTTTTTCTCCGGGTACTCCGGTTTCCTCCCACATTCCAAAAACATGCTAGGTTAACTGGCGACTCCAAATTGTCCATGGGTATGAATGTGAGTGTGAATGGTTGTTTGTCTATATGTGCCCTGTGATTGGCTGGCCACCAGTCCAGGGTGTACCCAGCCTCTCGCCCGAAGACAGCTGGGATAGGCTCCAGCACCCCCGCGACCCTCGTGAGGATAAGCAGTAGAAAATGAATGAATGAATGAATGAGTTCTCCTCCTATTTTGTGTGGAAGTGGTAACTTTTTGGTTTCTTATTTTGTCTTTCCCCACCCTCGGCCATCTCTGTGTGGAGTTTGCATGTTCTCCCTGTGCATGCGTGGGTTTTCTCCGGGTACTCCGGTTTCCTCCCACATTCCAAAAACATGCTAGGTTAATTGGCGACTCCAAATTGTCCATAGGTATGAATGTGAGTGTGAATGGTTGTTTGTCTATATGTGCCCTGCGATTGGCTGGCCACCAGTCCAGGGTGTGCCCCTTCTCTCGCATGAAGACAGCCGGGATAGGCTCCAGCACCCCTACGACAGTATCTCACAGATACTGTGAACATCCAGCAGCAACACAACATTTTGGCATGACTACTATTTTGATGAAAAATATACCGAACCCAGGGCTGCACAGCGGCCGGGCTCCAGCACCGCCTGTGACCCTTGTGAGGATACGCTGTAGAAAATGAATGAAGGAATAAAAACAATGACTTCCTACTTTTAGGCTTACAAGCTTCAAGTCAAGACCGCGACGACCTTCAGAGTCGCATGCTACAGACTGAAGCACGGGCACAGGAGCTGGCAGAGAGCCTGAGGGCCACCACCTCCAGCATGGAGCAGTACCGAGCCATGGCTCAGAGTCTGGAGGAATCCCTGGAGAAAGAGAAACAGGTGACGTACCGAATGAAATTGATACACACCGGACGTGTACCGTTTACAGCTGGAGTTATAATAAATTATAATAATACATTTTATTTGTATAGCGCTTTTCAAAATACTTTTCAAAAAAATAGAATGAAGTTGAATAAAGCAAGTAAACAGAATAGAAGACACACAAAAATACAACATTCATTGGTTAATACACAGTTAAAACATGAGTAAAAACAGTCAGATATAAAAGGTTAGACATTAAAAACAGATTTAAAGAGGTGGGTTTTTAGTTGTTTTTTGAAGTTGGGAAGGTCAGGGCAAGCACGGAGTGAATGGGGCAAAGAGTTCCAGAGGGTGTGTGTGGGGGGCAGCGATGGAGAAGGCTCTGTCACCCCAGGTTCGGAGCTTGGTCTTACAGGGGAGTGCCAGGAGGTTGGAGTCTGAGGAAGCGAAGGGGACACGGGGGATTGTGTGTGGATGGAGCAGGTCTGTGAGATATGGGGGGGGGTCAGATCATGGAGGGCTTTTGTAGGTGATGAGAAGAATTTTGAAGTGAATGCGTTGTCATATTGGAACAAAATGGAACAAACGTTTTCTTTTCCAACATACAAAGCATGGTATTTTGTGAAATCATTCATTCATTTTCTACCGCTTTTTCCTCACGAGGGTCGCGGGGGGTGCTGGAGCCTATCCCAGCTGTCTTTGGGCGAGAGGCGGGGTACACCTTGGACTGGTCGCCAGCCAATCACAGGGCACATATAGACAAACAACCATTCACACTCACATTCATACCTATGGACAATTTGGAGTCGCTAATTAACCTAGCATGTTTTTGGAATGTGGGAGGAAACCGGAGTACCCGGAGAAAACCCACGCATGCACGGGGAGAACATGCAAACTCCACACAGAGATGGCCGAGGGTGGAATTGAACCCTGGTCTCCTAGCTGTGAGGTCTGCAAACTAACCACTCGACCGCTGTGCAGCCCTGGTTCAATATATTTTTCATCAAAATAGTAGTCATGCCAAAATGTTGTGTTGCTGCTGGATGTTCACAGTATCCGAGTGATACTGTCGTGGGGGTGCTGGAGCCTATCCCAGCTGTCTTTGGGCGGGAGGCGGGGTACACCCTGGACTGGTGGCCAGCCAATCACAGGGCACATATAGACCAACAACCATTCACACTCACATTCATACCTATGGACAATTTGGAGTCGCTAATTAACCTAGCATGTTTTTGGAATGTGGGAGGAAACCGGAGTACCCGGAGAAAAAACCCACGCATGCACGGGGGAGAACATGCAAACTCCACACAGAGATGGCCGAGGGTGGAATTGAACCCTGGTCTCCTAGCTGTGAGGTCTGCGCGCTAACCACTAGACCGCCGTGCCGCCTGTTTGTGAAAACATCTAATAAAACTTTTTTGACCATATTCCAAATATTCCATATGCAGGTTACTGAGCAGGCCCGTGCCTCCATTGAAATTTGTATGAAGGAAGCTGAGGAGCACAACCGCAGACTTGAGGAGAAGCTTCTGGAAGCAGAGAAGGAGAAACTGAATATTGCAGAGGAACATACGAAGGCCATTGCCTCTTTGAATGAGCAGGTAATTATATACTATATAATATTTCACACTTTCATTGTAAATATTGCTATAGATTTCTTTAAAAACAATTCCATATTTTTCTCCTTAGATGGATGGTCTTAGAAGGAATATTAGCAGCGCCCAAACAGAACTTCAGACGGCGCTGCAGCGTTTATCAGCTGCCGAAGCCCAGCAGCAACAGTCTTTACAAGACAGCCAGGAGCAGGTAAAATGGCCGCCATAAAATGTATTACCCTTGAGATTGTTCTTAATAATAGCTTGAACTCAAGTTACATATAATATGGTCTCTCCCATTTGTAAGGCTAAACTGGCAGCCGAAGCACAAGATAAGTATGAGCAGGAGATGATGCTGCACGCAGCAGATGTGAAGGCTCTCCAGGATGCCAAGACTCAGGCCCTGCAGGCCGCTGAGCTCCGGCATCAACTGGAGGAAAGATCCCAGAGAGTCAATGCTGAGCTAATGGAGGCTAGAATCTCCTGGGGGGAGCAGGAAAAGATCCTCAAGGTATGTTGGCCCGCAGAAGATTTCGATACACGTCATGAAATGTGGATGCGGTTTAGATTTCGTTCTGTTTCATGTCCTCCCAGGAGGAGATGTCCAAGATAGAGAAACGCTATGAAGAGTTGCAGAGGCAGAACGCACTCCTGCATGAGCAAATCCAGACAATGAGCGGCAAAATGGCTGAGAATTTGCAGCGTGCTGCAAGCGACAGTCCGCTGAACATCTCTCTCTCTGAAGAGGGCAAGTCTGAAGACCAAGTCCTAGAGATTCTAAGGTAGTACACATACACAGAAATTGAATATTAAGTCCTCCTCACCCGTTTTAAAGAGGAAAATCAAATTTAAACAATAAATCATAATCCGGGCTGCACGGTGGTCGAGTGGTTAGCGCGCAGACCTCACAGCTAGGAGACCAGGGTTCAATTCCACCCTTGGCCATCTCTGTGGAGTTTGCATGTTCTCCCGGGTTTTCTCCTGGTACTCCGGTTTCCTCCCACATTCCAAAAACATGCTAGGTTAATTAGCGACTCCAAATTGTCCATAGGTATGAATGTGAGTGTGAATGGTTGTTTGTCTATATGTGCCCTGTGATTGGCTGGCCACCAGTCCAGGGTGTACCCCGCCTCTTGCCCGAAGACAGCTGGGATAGGCTCCAGCACCCCCCACGATCCTTGTGAGGAAAAAGCGGTAGAAAATGAATGAATGTTCTTGTTAGCATAACTTGCTAACAAAATGGCCACCGTAAGCAGAAGTCAGCTGTGTCGCCCATCTAGATGTCATCTACGGTTGACAATTTGTTTTACTTGCATAAAACTCTAAAATTCTAAATGCATAAAAATGAAAGGATTCCAAATTCTTGTTAGCATAACTTGCTAACAAAATGGCCACCGGAAGCAGAAGTCAGCCGTGTCGCACATCGAGATGTCATCTACGGTTGACAATTTGTTTTACTTACATAAAACTCTAAAATTCTAAATGCCTAAAAATGAAAGGACTCCAAATTGTCCATAGGCATGAATGTGAGTGTGAATGGTTGTTTGTCTATATGTGCCCTGTGATTGGCTGGCCACCAGTCCAGGGTGTACACCGCCTCTTGCCCGAAGACAGCTGGGATAGGCTCCAGCACACCCCAACGACCCTCGTGAGGAAAAAGCGGTAGAAAATGAATGAATGTTCTTGTTAGCATAACTTGCTAACAAAATGGCCACCGTAAGCAGAAGTCAGCCATGTCGCCCATCTTTTATAGTTTTACAATTTGTTTTACTTGCATAAAACTCTAAAATTCTAAATGCATAAAAATGAAAGGACTCCAAATTGCTAGGTTATTTAAGGCCAATTAAACATGCTAGGTTAATTGGCGACTCCGAATTGTCCATAGGTATGAATGTGAGTGTGAATGGTTGTTTGTCTATATGTGCCCTGTGATTGGCTGGCCACCAGTCCAGGGTGTACACCGCCTCTCGCCCGAAGACAGTTGGGATAGGCTCCAGCACCCCTATGACAGTATCACTCAGATACTGTGAACATCCAGCAGCAACACAACATTTTGGCATGACTACTATTTTGATGAAAAATATACTGAACCAGGGCTGCACAGCGGCCAGTTGGTTAGCACACAGGCTTCACAGCTAGGAGACCCGAGTTCAATTCCATCCTCTGCCATCTCTGTGTGGAGTTTGCATGTTCTCCCCCCCTCAGGATAAGCGGTAGAAAATGAATGAATGAAATCATAACCTGTGTCACAGGTTTGTGCGGCGTGAAAAGGAGATTGCAGAGTCTCGTTATGAGTTTGCTCAAGGGGAGAGTCTGCGCTACCGCGTCAGGGTTGAGCACCTGGAGCAAGAGCTCAAAGAGCTGCAGGACACCTTGAGTGCTGCTCGAGAGAAGATGCAGGTACGTTTGTATTCTCCTGGGTTACTACAGTTACTACAGTAAACCTCGGATATATCGGATTCAATTGTTCCCACTGGTTTTGTCCGATATAAGCGAAATCCGTTATATGCGTATACCGGAAAATGTCCGTTTTACACATATATCGGATTTATATCCGGTATATGCGTAAATCGGATTTTATCCGTTATAAAAAGGCACTTCCTTGACTATGTTTCCAATGTACCTGGACTGGGCAATGAAAAGAGACGTAAGGTAATGAGAATTGAACTTTATTGGACTCTGAGCATAACAAATTGTTAATTAAGCTAGGCCCTGTTACGCCCGTCAGGCCTACGTTATTTCCAATAGTGAGGTTAAGATCTCATTCACTGCTGTGCTAGTATTATTGACGTCACTCACTTTTATATTTGTCCTAAATCTGGAGCCAGGAGAAAGACAATAGCCAGTGACATCAACAAGATTAGCATAACGATGCGGCCATCCGATATATGCCAGGGAAATTTCATGGAAATGCATTGGAACGGGACTGGAGATTTTGTCCGAAATAGGCGAAATCCGTTATAAAAAAATCCGATATATGCAATGAATTTTTATTGGAAATGCATTACAGAAAAATCGCTTCTTTTTATCTGTTCGTTGTGAGCGAATTTCCGATATATCCGAGTCCGATATATCCGAGGTTTACTGTAGTAAGTGATTTGCAGCAGTTTTTAACAATAGTTAAAAATTGCTGTAGGAAGACTTTTTTTTTTTGTTTTAATTCCTTGGATTTATTGATCTGTAGTCGTCCATGTTTTGACCCCATTTCTTATACAATGGCATGAGACAGTGTGTCCAATAAATATTTTATGATATGCACATATACTTGTTTAATTTAGCAATACTATGTGTATATTTTTGATATCTTGTATATATCTTGTACATATCTTGTTAAATTGTCTTTTTTAACTCTACTTTTATATACTTATTTTAAAACTTGACTACTGCACTGAAAGGAGAAGCTCTCCAATCTCGTTGTACATCTTGTATAATGACAATAAAGGCCATTCCATTCCATTTCAACCACAAAATCTGGGTAGCTGAGATAAATTTTACCGATATAGTTTGGTCCTAATCTCTTCCGCATCAGGTGACGGCAAAGACCTTGGCCCAGCATGATGAGCTTATGAAAAAGACAGAAACTATGAGCATCCTAATGGAGACAAACAAGATGCTTCGAGAAGAGAAGGAAAAACTGGAGCAGGAAATGCAGCAAATCCAAGCAAAGGTATATTATTATTTTTTTGTCTGCATTAACCAACAATATTTCTATAATTCAGTTGACAATATACACTGACTTAATAAATCTTGTGGTGGATCTGGTATTTTAGCGTTGCCATCATCCACGTTTAAGTAGGTTAAATCATGTCATTTATCTCACAGGTCCAAAAGTTGGAGTCAGACGTTTTACCACAGCAGCAGGCAAACGTCGAACTGAGTGAGAAGAGTGGCGTTCTGCAAATGGAGAAGAAAATACTGGAGGAGGAGATCAAGCGCTGGAAGGCTCGGGCACAGGTCAGTGTACACGGCGTATGTATCGGTACACCCCTAAAAAATTGAACGAAGATTTCTGCATTTAGTAAAGTTATACCCTCATTCATTGTGGTTAAGTGAATTCTGGAAGTAGGATTCCTTATTCATTTAAAAAGGGATATTTTCGTACTTTGCTACTAGCTACTTTATTATTTTGCCTATATTAAATATAAATATATATTTATTAATATTTATATTCAAATATAAATATTTATATTTATTTATAAAAATAAAAGTATTTATTTATTTATAATATATATTTATTTATTATATTTATTTATTATATTTATATTTAATTATAATAATATAAATATTTATTTATATTTATTTATATTTATTTATATTTATAAATATAAACACAAACATTCATTGTGGTTAAGTGAATCCAGACCTGATTGTGATAAGTGAATTAGGAAGTAGGATTCCTAATTCATTAAAAAGGGATATTTTCGTACTTTGCTACTAGCTACTTGGTTATTTTGCCTATATTAAATATAAATATATATTTATATTCAAATATTAATATTTATATTTATTTATAAAATAAAATATAAATATTTATAATATTTATTTATTTATAATCTATATTTAATATTTATTAATTATATTTATTTATATTTATTTATAATAATATAAATATTTATACTATATATATATATATATATATATATATATATATATATATATATATATATATATATATATATATATATATATATATATATATATATATATATATATATATATATATATATATATATTTATATATATATATATATATATTTATATATATATATATATATTTATATATATATATATATATATTTATATATATATATATATATATATATATATATATATATATATATATATATATATATATTTATATTTATAAATATAAACACAAACATTCATTGTGGTTAAGTGCATCCAGACCTGGTTGTGATAAGTGAATTCTGGAAGTAGGATTCCTTATTCATTAAAAAGGGATATTTTCGTACTTTGCTACTAGCTACTTTATTATTTTGCCTGTATTAAATATAAATATATATTTATTTATATTTATATTCAAATATTAATATTTATATTTATTTATAAAAATATTTATATTATTTATTTATAATCTATATTTAATATTTATTTATTATATTTATTTATAATAATATATTTATTCTATAAATATATATATATATATATATTTAGAATATTGTATATATATTGTAATATTGTTTACATAATATTTATGTTTATATTCAAATAAAAATATTTATATTTATTAATAAAAATATAAATATTTAGAATATTTATTTATTTATAATATATATTTAATATATATTTATTTATTATATTTATTTATAATATAAATATTTATATTTATAAATATAAACACAAACATTCATTGTGGTTAAGTGAATCCAGACCTGATTGTGATATAATAAAAAAAGTAGTATAAAAAAGTATAATAAAATATAAATATATATTTATTTATATTTATATTCAAATATAAATATTTATATTTATAAAAATATAAATATTTATAATGTATTTATTCATTATATTTATATGTATTTATAATAATATAAATATTTATGTATATATTTATAAATATAAACACAAACATTCATTGTGGTTAAGTGAATCCAGACCTGGTTGTGATAAGTGAATTAGGAAGTAGGATTCCTAATTCATAAAAGGGATTTTTGTATTTTTGTACTTGGAGCAAAGAAGTTTATGACCGTCTAAATATGTTTCTTCGCATTATTATAACCTAGACATTGAAATAATGCTCCTACAATGCCTTTACGCTCGTATTACCCAATAAAATGAACATAATATAGACCAAAACATGTTAGCATTTGTACGTCTGTTTTTCCCCCAGTACTACCTGCCGTGGCTATCGTCTCATTATTGTAACCTTGTGACCATTGTCCAATACCGCGTATAAATGTGTCTTTAAATACGTTTTCCAAATGCCTTATATTTATATTTTAGTTCATTTAGCAGTTTTTTTTGCTTCAAAATTCGGGCAAAAAAATGTAAAAGTTGCTTGTTGTTTAACTAATGAGCCCTATTGAACCACTGAAAAGCGATAATTCATTAATATATTTTGAAAAAAACGTGATAGTGGATCTGTGGAATTCGAACCTTGACTTGTTGTACTTGGAAACCAATGATTTCGCTGACTTGGAATCAAGCAATCCGTTGGTTTTCAGTATGTTGTTTGACTATTAACTATGATTTCTGCGCTGACCGGCATTGTTTCCTCTCTTTTCAGTACTTGGTTAGCCAGCAGAAAGATTCCGATCCAGAGGAGTACAAGCGTCTACACTCGGAGAAGGAAGTACACCTTAAACGTATTCAGCAGCTCACTGAAGAGAACAGCAGGATCAAAGCAGAAGTTACCAGGTGAGTAAAATCATACAGTTGCCAGTCCATAGCAGATCACCGTTTCTTCTGACGTCTTAACATCTGTTTAGAACCGGCAATCTCACAGCATCCCAGCAAAGCCAAATACAAAACTTGCTTGACAATTTGAGTAAGATAACTGAAGAGAGAAATGTCCTCAAAGAGGATGTAGCCACAAAGACTCTGGAAATCCAGGAGAAGGTGAAGACCATTACCCAAGTCAAGAAGATCGGACGCCGCTACAAGACTCAATACGATGAGCTCAAAGTACAACACAGCAAGGTGAGAGCTCCGAAGCTAGCACTACCGCCCCTTTTTAAGTTTGACCGCAATTGAACCTTGTTGTGTTGTGTCTAGGTGGTAGCTGAAGCTGCAGGCCCATCCAAAGACGAGGAGACTCGTCAAGCCTCTGTTCAGGAACTGCAGAGCCTTCGAGACTCCCTGAGCCAGGCTGAGACCAGGATTAAAGACCTGGAGGGACAGCTGGAGAACATCAACAGGGTCAGCCAACCAATATGTTCTTCCTCACTTTTAATGATTGTAACCTTCTGGGGCAGATACTTATTATTCATTATTCCACTCACTTCTGTTGTAGATGATCACTGTTTTGTTTGGATTTCATTCAAATGTTGGGTTTGGCACGGCGGACGAGTGGTTAGCTAGGGGACCAGGGTTCAATTCCACCCTCGGACATCTCTGGTTGGAGTTTGCATGTTCTCCCCGTGCATGCGTGGGTTTTCTCCCACATTCCAAAAACATGCTAGGTTAATTGGTGAATCCAAATTGTCCAACAAAAAAGAGAGAGACTGACAAAGTGTGTGATGAAGGAATTATGAGGCTGTTCAATTCTGACACTAAAGAGGACGACTTTAGTGGTTTAGAGTTTTCTGGAAGACTACTGTTTAGCTAGCCATATTACACACACTGTTCAGTGCTCTTTGGAAAAAAAGCATGTATTATTATCATTTTCAAACCAGGGTTCAATTCCACCCTCGGCCATCTCTGTGTGGAGTTTGCATGTTCTCCCCGTGCATGTGTGGGTTTTCTCCGGGTACTTCGGTTTCCTCCCACATTCCAAAAACATGCTAGGTTAATTGGCGAATCCAAATTGTCCAACAAAAAAAGATAGAGAGACTGACAAAGTGTGTGATGAAGGAATTCTGACACTAAAGAAGACGACTTTAGTGGTTTTAGCTCCCAAGAGATTGAGTTTTCTGGAAGACTACTGTTTAGCTAGCCATATTACAACACTGTTCAGTGCTCTTTGGAAAAAAAGCATGTATTATCATTTTCAAACCAGGGTTCAATTCCACCCTCGGCCATCTCTGTGTGGAGTTTGCATGTTCTCCCCGTGCATGCGTGGGTTTTCTCCGGGTACTCCGGTTTCCTCCCACATTCCAAAAACATGCCAGGTTAATTGGCGAATCCAAATTGTCCAACAAAAAAAAGAGAGAGACTGACAAAGTGTGTGATGAAGGGTGTACCCCGCCTTTCGCCTGAAGTCAGCTGGGATA
This sequence comes from Doryrhamphus excisus, assembly GCF_030265055.1. NCBI lineage: Eukaryota > Metazoa > Chordata > Actinopteri > Syngnathiformes > Syngnathidae > Doryrhamphus > Doryrhamphus excisus. The sequence goes on from NC_080470.1 coordinate 2,886,516, forward strand.
GGCTCCAGTATACCCCCACAACCCTAGTGAGGATAAGCGGCATAGAAACTTACAAGAAGAAAGTTGAAATAGTTAACAGAACTGGAAAATCAGCTGTAATTTTGCAAGAATAAAGTCAAAATATTGAGAAAAAAATTGGCAATTTGACGAGAATAAACTTGTAATATTATGAAAAAAATAAAGTTTAGAAAGAAATAGATTTGTAATTTTTTTGAAAATTAGATTGGGGAAAAGTTCTAATATTATGTGAATAAAATCCTAATATTACTAAAAGAAAATTTGAAGAAAGTTGAAATATTTGGAAAATAATAAAAAAAAAAATTTAAATGTAGAAAGACCTCAATAAAAACTATGTATTAAGCGTGGGTTTTCTCCGGGTACTCTGGTTTCCTCCCACATTCCAAAAACATGCTAGGTTAATTAGCGACTCCAAATTGTCCATAGGTATGAATGTGAGTGTGAATGGTTGTTTGTCTATATGTGCCCTGTGATTGGCTGGCCACCAGTCCAGGGTGAACCCCGCCTTTCGCTTGAAGTCAGCTGGGATAGGCTCCAGCATACCCCCACAATCCTAGTGAGGATAAGCGGCATAGAAACTTACCAGAAAAAAGTTGAAATAGTTAACAGAACTGGAAAATCATTTGTAATTTTGCAAGAATAAAGTCAAAATATTGAGAAAAAATTTGACGAGAATAAACTTGAAATGAAAAAAATAAAGTTTAGAAAGAAATAGATTTGTCATTTTTTGAAAATTAGATTGGGGAAAAGTTCTAATATTATGTGAATAAAATCCTAATATTACTAAAAGAAAATTTGAAGAAAGTTGAAATATTTGGAAAATTTAATTATTTTTTTAATGTAGAAAGACCTCAATAAAAACTATGTATTAAACGTGGGTTTTCTCCGGGTACTCCGGTTTCCTCCCACATTCCAAAAAAACATGTTAGGTTAATTAGCGACTCCAAATTGTCCATAGGTATGAATGTGAGTGTGAATGGTTGTTTGTCTATATGTGCCCTGTGATTGGCTGGCCACCAGTCCAGGGTGTACCCCGCTTCTCGCCTGAAGACAGCTGGGATAGGCTCCAGCACCCTTGCGACCCTCATGAGGAAAAAGCGGTAGAAAATGAATGAATGAATGTTGGGTTTTGTAACACTTCACATGGACCAAAAAGGGTACCTTCGACGTAACTGATTTATATATAGTGTTCACTTCACACCTGATCAATATATCACCAAACCAAACTTGTGAACTACGAACACACCGTAACGACTCTACAGTCAATTATTAATAATCCAGAACATGGCAGTTTCTACATACTTAATGACAGAATACACAGTAGGAGTAACTGCAAAGTATGTCAATATTATATGTTCTGGATCAATAGTATGTATTTGCAACGACAATTCTAAGTAAAGACTCTGTAAGAGATGCGTTAATTTAACAATAAGTTTGCGGTGGTGTACCAATGCACTGCATCATGCTTAGCATGAACACTATTTAACGCTGTAGCCGTTAGCCCACCAGATGGCAACAAAGACCCATCGATGACTTACCGTGCAGTTGTAGCAAGGGGTGTCCAAACATTTTCCACCAAGGACCGCACACTGAAATTGTATTTCTGCAATATGCCACGGGCGATTAAACGGGCCGTACTTTTGCGACACCTGACTTGGAGCATGTGGATAGGCACAAAACAAAGGAAGTCGTACTAAATTACCTGAGGTGAATGAAATATCCGGGAATCTCAAGAGGGAGGCCCGCAATGTTGGATTTTAAAAACCCTTGATACTGATAAATAGATTACATCAAATATGAACAATGTACAGCGTAAACGGTAATTTGTACAAATAATTTAGAATAAATAAGAATAATTTGAGTGTGAATGGTTGTTTGTCTATATGTGCCCTGTGATTGGCTGGCCACCAGTCCAGGGTGTACACCGCCTCTCGCCCGAAGACAGTTGGGATAGGCTCCAGCACCCCTACGACAGTATCACTCGGATACTGTGAACATCCAGCAGCAACACAACATTTTGGCATGACTATTATTTTCATGAAAAATATACTGAACCAGGGCTGCACAGCGGCCAGATGGTTCGCACACAAGCTTCACAGCTAGGAGACCCGAGTTCAATTCCATGGACTGGTGGCCAGCATGTGGATAGGCACCAACAAAGGAAGCCGTATTAAATTACCTGAGGTGAACGAAATATCCGGGAATCTCAAGATACTGAAAGCTGTGTCAACCGTTTCGATGTAGTACTACAGTAAACCTCGGATATATCGGATTCAATTGTTCCCACTGGTTTTGTCCGATATAAGCGAAATCTGTTATATGCGTATACCGGAAAATGTCCGTTTTACGCATATATCGGATTTATATCCGGTATATGCGTAAATCGGATTTTATCCGTTATAAAAAGGCACTTCCTTGACTATGTTTCCAATGTACCTGGACGCGCAGGCAACGCTGCAAATGACGTCGTATAGCGGCCTGTCACGATTCGGCGAATCGGAGCGCCACGATGCGGCCATCCGATATATGCGAGGGAAATTTCATGGAAATGCATTGGAACGGGACTGGAGATTTTGTCCGAAATAGGTGAAATCCGTTATAAAAAATCCGATATATGCAATGAATTTTTATTGGAAATGCATTACAGAAAAATCGGTTCTTTCTTATCTGTCCGTTGTGAGCGAATTTCCGATATATCCGAGGTTTACTGTACTATCTCTGTTGAGTCTTCATTTCGTTAGATTGTAGAAGTGTACCTAATGCAGTGCCCAGGAGAAACTTCTTCTCGGCCTGTTACAGGTGGTTGCAGAGCGTGAAACTGAGGTGCACAATTCCCAGGAAGAGTCATCCAGACTGAGACAGGAGCTGCAGGACAAATCCAAGCAGATGGCCGACAAGGAGGAGAAGACTAAGAAGGCGATTGTTTTTGCCAAGCAGAGGATCAGCCAGCTCACAAGTAAGATGGAATCCATGACCTCTAGTGACAATTATTCTATTTGAATTGTATTTTTTGTTAAATTTTTATTTTTTGTGCGGGAACTATTGATGGAAAGCATACTGTTATATCCGTTATTGTCTTATTGAAACCTTGCTCGGCAACACAAAGTAATGTAAAATGAGCATCCAACCTAACTCAAAACACCAGAAACCCGGTCTCGGGGGTGGCTCTCCTCCGGCCTGCTGGTGGCGCCCTGTTGCCGGTTGGGATTGATCCTCCATGCCCTCTTGCTGGTCTCTTCATGGGGAGATGCTTCAGGAGCGGGTTTAGTAGAGTCGGCCCTGGCTTGGCCCGCTCCCACGGGGGGCCGGTTGATCTCTGGCGGTTGGGGGCTTGACCTGGCTGCATGGGGGGCGGGGTTGGGTGGTAGAAGGCAGTCTCTCTTCCTTTTGTCATTCTCAGTGACAATTACACATGAGCACACATATACGCACACATATATGGATGGATGGGACCAATCCATCCACCAATTTTCCTCCGCTTATCCGGGTCCGGGTCGCGGGGGCAGCAGTCTTAAGTAGGGAAGCCCAGTCTTCCCGGTCCCCGGCCACCTCCTCCAGCTCCACCGGGAGGACACCAAGGCGTTCCCAGGCCAGCTGTGAGACATAGTCCCTCCAGCGTGTCCTAGGTCTGCCTTTTCCCGGCTGGGCATGCCCGGAACACCTCACCAGGGAGGCGTCCGGGAGGCATCCGGACTAGATGCCCGAGCCTAGCGGCTTTACTCTGAGCCCCTCCCGGATGACTGAGCTCCTCCACCCTATCTCTTAGGGTGAGTCCAGCTACCCTACGGAGGAAACTCATTTCAGCCGCCTGGATCCGGGATCTCGTTTTTTCGGTCATGACCCAAAGCTCATGACCATAGGTGAGGGTGGGAACGTAGATCAACCGGTAAATTGAGAGCTTAGCTCTATTTTTACCACGACGGTCCGGTACAGCGACCGCATTACTGCCGAGGCTGCACCGATCCGTCTGTCGACCCCGAGATACTTAAACTCCTCCACCTGGGGGCAGGACCTCATTCCCAACCCCCTGGAGGGAGCACTCCATCCTTTTCCGACTGAGAACCATGGCCTCTGATTTGGAGGTACTGAGTCTCATCCCAGACGCTTCACACTCAGATGCAAAAACCGTCCCAGTAAACGCTGAAGGTCGCAGCCCGAAGAAGCCATAAGAACCGCATTATCTGCGAATAGCAGAGATGAGATTCTAAGGCCCCCGAACCGGACCCCCTCAACACCTTGGCTGCGTCTAGAAATTCTGTCCATGAAAATTGTGAACATTTTTTTTTTTTTTTTGATGGGACCAAAAAAAAAAATCAGATACCAGAAATAAAAGTAATTAAAACACCAATTAGATCAGGGGTGGGCAAACTACGGCCCGGGGGCCACATCCGGCCCGCTAAGTGTTTAATACGTTCTTTCCATTTCATTGAAACTTAACATACAACCTGGCATCATGGCTTGAGCCAACCTTTTCATGGTTTAAGTAGCTTTTTTAATCAATTTGGTTGTTTAATGTGATCTGCTGTTGACAAAGTGCTCCTGAAAAAAGGGCCCCCCTCAATTTTGTTAAATCAATGCGGCCCGCGAGTCAAAAAGTTTGCCCACCCCTGAATTAGATCAATAAGACTTCACTGATGGATTAACGTCAAACTCTCATTTGTCATATCCAGACACCAAAGACGAGCTGCAGAGGGAAAACGAGGAGCTCAAACAGCAACGCGAGGAGTTAGAGGTGCGCGTAAGCGCCATCAAGTCCCAGTACGAGGGACGCTTTAATCGACAGGAGCGAGAACTGCGAGAACTACGAGGTCAGCAAGAGAGACAAGAGCAAAGGGATGAACCAGCTGAGGCGGGTCCAAGCAAAGTGAGTCTTTCACATAAAGAATTTTTTTTTTTTTTTTTTTAACTCCAAGCCAGTTAAAAATCCAAATGAATGACTGTTTATTATTATGGTTCTAGACTCAGGAGCAACAGAGGAGCACGGAACAGAGACAGATCAGTCTCAAGTCAACGCCTGTTACAGACAGGGGCAGGTATGATGCGCAAATACTGGGGGAGAAAAAAAAAAGCAAATTTTTTTTAATTTCCCAATTCGACAGTGATCTTACATACATGAGTTGACAGTGTGCCACATTTTTATTTTTATTTTTTTTCTTCAGTGCTAGCACCTCCGAGCCTCCGACTGCCAACATAAAGCCAACACCTGTAGTAGCCTCGGCTAGCAAGCAAGCCGTCAACCCAGGGAATAAACCCACTCCAAGGGCAAGCATCAGGCCCATGATCACCCCTGCCACTGTGCCCACCCCAACGCCCACGGCCACCGTCATGCCCACCACACAGGTTGAGACCCAGGAGGGTAAGTCAGCGCGTACACAGGAAGTGATAACTGGTGTTCAGAGTTGTTGTACAGTAAACCAGGGATATATCGGATTCAATTGTTCCCACTGGTTTTGTCCGATATAAGCGAAATCCGTTATATGCGTATACCGGAAAATGTCCGTTTTACGCATATATCGGATTTATATCCGGTATATGCGTAAATGGGATTTTATCCGTTATAAAAAGGCACTTCCTTGACTATGTTTCCAATGTACCTGGACTGGGCAATGAAAAGAGACGTAAGGTAATGAGAATTTAACTTTATTGGACTCTGAGCATAACAAATTGTTAATTAAGCTAGGCCCTGTTACGCCCGTCAGGCCTACGTTATTTCCAATAGTGAGGTTAAGATCTCATTCACTGCTGTGCTAGTATTATTGACGTCACTCACTTTTATATTTGTCCTAAATCTGGAGCCAGGAGAAAGACAATAGCCAGTGACATCAACAAGATTAGCATAACGATGCGGCCATCCGATATATGCCAGGGAAATTTAATGGGAATGCATTGGAACGGGACTGGAGATTTTGTCCGAAATAGGCGAAATTTGTTATAAAAAATTAGATGAATTTTTATTGGAAAAATCGGTTATTTTTTATCTGTCCGTTGTGAGCAAATTTCCGATATATCCGAGGTTTACTGTATTTTGGCATGGGTTAGTGATCAGTTTCACTTTTAGCATATGGTCCTTTTTGTCCATCCATCCACCATCCATTTTCCTACGCTTATCCGGGTCTGGGTCGCGGGGGCAGCAGTCTCAGTAGGGAAGCCCACACTTCCCGGTCCCCGGCCGCCGCCTCCAGCTCCACCGGGAGCTCCACCAAGGCGTTCCCGGGCCAGCTGTGAGACATAGTCCCTCCAGCGTGTCCTAGGTCTGCCTAGGTCGGCCTTTTCCCGGCCGGGCACGCACGGAACACCTCACCAGGGAGGCGTCCGGACTAGATGCCCGAGCCACCTCAACTGACTCCTCTCGACGTGAAGGAGAAGCGACTCTACTCTGAGCCCCTCCCGGATTGGCTGAGCTCCTCATTAAATTAATGTGTTTTTTTTTTTCTAATTGCGTTACAGCCATGCAGACTACAGAGGGCCCACCAGTGGAGCATGTGACCGTGTACGGGAGTGCCAGTGGTTCCGTGCGCTCGGCAAGCCCCAACATCCAGACCACGTTAGCGAGCCCCATGTTAACCGTGCAACAAACCCAAACGCAGGCCACGGCTTTTGTCCAGCCAACACAGCAGCAGAGCGTCACCCACGCGGAGCCACTCAATCAGGAGCCACCACCCGTGGTCATCGAGGCAACACCCAGCTCGCAGGTGGAATGGCCTTCGACGTCTTCCACCTCTGCTGTATTTGGGACTGGTGAGGAAAAGTTTTTGGAGAGAACTGAATATAACTTTTGTCGTGGAAAATCCACTTTCACACTAAATAATGGAAATGTGTCTACATAATACTCTTCAACCTTTGTCTAGTTTCTGCAACTCCTGGATCTTCTTCCTTATCCAAAAGACCCCGCGAAGAAGAGGAAAGTAGCACTATGGTCACAGAAACAGAGGCCCCTCCGGAGGACACCACCCGGGCTCCCATACCAAAGAAGCTACGTATTATCCAAAGAGTTGGTCCAGAGGTGAGGGACCTGGCTGGATTACTAATCTATTTGTGCTGTGTTACGTAATAAAACACGGTCACGTGTTCCCCTTAGGAGGAAATGATGGCCGATGACAACGCTGAGGCTGAAGGGGTGGTACCAACAGACAGTCAAGACGTCGCGGAAACCAGTCAGGTATGACTGGAACAAAAATAATCAATAATCTAGGCCAGGGGTCTCAAACTCAATTTACTTGGGGGGGCCACTGGAGCTCGGGTCTAGGTGAGACTGGGCCGCATCAGGTTTTCCAAAATATTAAAAACAAAAATTTTTTAAAAACTTCGCTTTGGTTCCAATTTTCTACAATAAAAGCTCTGATAAAACATTCCACTGTTCTCAAATATCTTACTTTTTATTTTTCTACACAAAATAAGATGAAAAATAAATAAACAAATCAAGAATAAAGAAAATCAATCAGTAATAAATAAATATAATAATAATAATAAAACGGCAAATAATAAAAACTTAAGAAACCACATATAGTTGGTGGGTAGACAAATTATTTTTTTCAGATTAAAATGAACAAAGCATTATTAGAGCCCTGTAGACATGACAAAACACGACTATAGTCACATTTATACTCTTTTTATTTACAACATATTGCGCAACTGCAGCGTCTTGAGACACATGCTAACTCGCAAACTAGAGCGCTAGCGACCTAAACGGTAGCCTCCAAGTTATTTCCTTTCAACTTAAATAGCCAAAAACTTACCACTTCCACACGGATAGGGAGGATAACTATTAACAGTTATTTAACCTTTAACATGAACATTAATCAAACGTAATAATTTTTTCTGGGTACATGATACCATACAGCATCCATATCAAACTTGCGCGGGCCGCACTAACATTAAACTTTCATATCAAGGTGGGGGCCTCAAACTCGTGTCCTGCGGGCCACATTTGGCCCGCGGGCCGTGTGTTTGAGACCCCCGATCTAGGCACTAAGTTTTTGTTTTTATACACATTGAATCGATGATGTGATTCGATAATACAGTGGAACCTTGGTTAATGTACGCCCCCGGTTAGTGAAATTTTATACCAACATTTTACCTCAGTTTGCGTACCCAGCTGTGTTATGTGTTTTTATCACAAAATGTCCTTGTTTTGCATCCTTTTACCTTGACACTACATGGAAACAAGAGCTGGAAGTCAGCCATCTATACGCATATAACGGATTTCGCTTATATCGGACAAAACCAGTGGGAACAATTGAATCCGATATATCCGAGGTTTACTGTACTATGCAGTGACAGGACGGGATGATTGGGCGAAGAAATGGGGGGGGACAACACTAGGAGAGGGGAGGGGAAAAAAAACAACTCCAAACTAGACTCTAAAATGGAGTACAGTGGTACACAGTGAGTGTACAATTAATGATGCTAACCAAGGTTCCACTGTATCCAGTATCTATTTTTTCTATATGATCTGAACTCCGCCTCCATAATGTACTGATGTTACTAATTGTTGGTCCTTTTTTAGACAGAAGAACTTGCAGCCCTGGAAGATGATGACGAGACGACAGCCTCTCAATCCACCACCATGTACCAAGAAGTTGCTTTAGCACAAAGCGAAACGCCCGAGCAGCAGCTGGAGGTCATCGTCATAGTCACCGATACAGAGAGCGAGGAAAACCCCGAAGAGGGAGATGAAGAGGAAGACGAGCAGGTATATAAAGAATTTGCATAGAAGTCTTATCTTGCACATATAGACAAACAACCATTCACACTCACATTCATACCTATGGACAATTTGGAGTCGCCAATTAACCTAGCATGTTTTTGGAATGTGGGAGGAAACCGGAGTACCCGGAGAAAACCCACGCATGCACGGGGAGAACATGCAAACTCCACACAGAGATGGCCGAGGGTGGGGAAAAACAAAATAAGTCAAAAAGTTACCACTTCCACACAAAATAGGAGGAGAACTCATTCATTCATTTTCTACCGCTTTTTCCTCACGAGGGTCGCGGGGGTGCTGGAGCCTATCCCAGCTGTCTTCGGGCGAGAGAGGCGGGGGTACACCCTGGACTGGTGGCCAGCCAATCACAGGGCACATATAGACAAACAACCATTCACACTCACATTCATACCTATGGACAATTTGGAGTCGCCAATTAACCTAGCATGTTTTTGGAATGTGGGAGGAAACCGGAGTACCCGGAGAAAACCCACGCATGCACGGGGAGAACATGCAAACTCCACACAGAGATGGCCGAGGGTGGGGAAAGACAAAATAAGTCAAAAAGTTACCACTTCCACACAAAATAGGAGAACTCATTCATTCATTCATTCATTTTCTACCGCTTTTTCCTCACGAGGGTCGCGGGGGTGCTAGAGCCTATCCCAGCTGTCTTCGGGCGAGAGGCGGGGTACACCCTGGACTGGTGGCCAGCCAATCACAGGGCACATATAGACAAACAACCATTCACACTCACATTCATACCTATGGACAATTTGGAGTCGCTAATTAACCTAGCATGTTTTTGGAATGTGGGAGGAAACCGGAGTACCCGGAGAAAACCCACGCATGCACGGGGAGAACATGCAAACTCCACACAGAGATGGCCGAGGGTGGAATTGAACCCCGGTCCCCTAGCTGTGAGGTTTGTGCGCTAACCACTCGTCCGCCGTGCCGCCCTGAAAAATAAATGTGAGAGGAAAAAAGAAAAATATTCTTTAAAATACCTCAAATTAAATAATCACGCTTAAGTTTTACTTCTACTACTGTTGTCCTAGCCTTCCCTACCTTAGCCTCAAACCTACCACCTCCTCCACCAATACATTGCGGTCCTGTGAGAAACACTGATGAATGTTTAGCTCCATGCCTATAAAGCAGAGGAGCACTCTGGGATTAAACCACAGTTTTGTTTGATCCTTCAATGCAGGACTACGAAGAAGGCGACGAAGAGGAAGATGAAGAGGAGGAAGAAGAAGAGGAGGAGGAGGAAGAAGACGACGGGGGGATGGGAGAAGGCCAGGAGAGCAACGAAGGGAGCGGAGAAGGCAACGAGGCCTACGAAGGCGATGACACAGAGGTTTGAGCAGCAGACACACGTCATGTACCCGCAGTGACGGGCTCGAATCGTACACACTCACACCCACGCGCTTGTCATTTCCAGTAGATATCTTAACCCTTCCCACTCTCTCTCTCTGTAGAGTCTTCTGCGCTTTCCAAGTCAACAAGTCATTTTTTCCACTCCTATCCTTTTAGAATTTTACCCCTGTGTCATAGATTTGTCTCTTTGAATCCCAACTTAACTTGGGTTTTATTTGCCGCCCCATGTGAGTCAGTGTCTGCATTGGGGGGGGGTTAGGGATTTGCGGTGTCACCGCTAATGTGCGTGTGTGAAAGTAGCCCCGATGAGCCGCAAACGGCTATACTCATGGTGTTTTTGTGTAACTCGGGTGTTATGTAATAAAAGTTTTACTGTTAACGAGCTTTGCTGGAAAGAAGAAACGCACGCCAGCTCGGACCAAAATGAAAAGCGAGCACTGAACCAGGAGTTTAGACCTTTAGACCTCTAACACAAACAAAACACTGAAGGGAAAATTTGAAATGAGAATTCCTAAAGCAGGGGCCTCAAACTTGCGGCCCACGAGCCGCATTTGGCCCGCGAGCCGCTAGTTTGAGCAAGCACTGAACCAGGAGTTAGACCTTTTAGACCTCTAACACAAACAAAACACTGAAGGGAAAATTTGAAATGAGAATTCCTAAAGCAGGGGTCTCAAACTTGCGGCCCGCGAGCCGCTAGTTTGAGCAAGCACTGAACCAGGAGTTAGACCCTTTAGACCTCTAACACAAACAAAACACTGAATGGAAAATTTTGAAATGAGAATTCCTAAAGCAGGGGTCTCAAACTTGCGGTCCACGGGCCAAATGCGGCCTGCGAGCCGCTAGTTTGAGCAAGCACTGAACCAGGAGTTAGACTTTTAGACCTCTAACACAAACAAAACACTGAAGGGAAAATTTGAAATGAGACTTCCTAAAGCAGGGGTCTCAAACTTGCGGCCCACGGGCCAAATGCGGCCCGCGAGCCGCTAGTTTGAGCAAGCACTGAACCAGGAGTTAGACCTTTAGACCTCTAACACAAACAAAACACTGAAGGGAAAATTTGAAATGAGAATTCCTAAAGCAGGGGTCTCAAACTTGTGGCCTGCAGGCCAAATGTGGCCCGCTAGTTTGAGCAAGCACTGAAGCAGGAGTTAGACCTTTAGACCTCTAACACAAACAAAACACTGAAGGGAAAATTTTGAAATGAGAATTCCTAAAGCAGGGGTCTCAAACTCGCGGCCCGTGGGCCAAATGCGGCCCGCGAGCCGCTAGTTTGAGCAAGCACTGAACCAGGAGTTAGACCTTTAGACCTCTAACACAAACAAAACACTGAAGGGAAAATTTGAAATGAGACTTCCTAAAGCAGGGGTCTCAAACTTGTGGCACCGCGGGCCAAATCGAGTTTTCAATCGCCAATGAAATGTTGTTGCCTGGCTACCGCATAATAATAAATAATAATAATAATAATGTGGAGAATAAATAGACAATGAAATATGAACAACAATGTACAGCGTAAACAGTAATTTGTACAAATAATTTAGATTAAGTAATACATACATGCCGGATGACATCAACTACAGCAGGGGTCTCAAACTTGCGGCCCGCGAGACGCTACTTTGAGGCCCCTCGCACCTTGATACCAAAGTTTAATGTTGAAATGACAGCTTAAAGCTATGTGTGCACACCGGACACAATTAACATGATTTTTGCCCCCGCCCATAACTGTTACCCCGCCCTGTTTAGCTTTGGATTAGCAATGAAGCTAAAGGCTTATATGACGCTGGGTATAAATAAATACAGGAAATGATTTGGAATGAAACAGGGAAAATACACGTCAAGATAAAACATGTTGTTAAAGTTACGACGCTGCTCCCAGATGGAAGTGAGTACGATGCTAACTTGCTAATTGGGTCAAATTATTAAGTTACATTAATGTTCATGTTAAAGGTTAAATAACTGTTAATACTGTACATTTGTATCTGGAAAAAATAATTTCTTACATTTTTCTTATTTGCTGTTTTATTATTATTTTACTTATTTATTACTGATTGATTGATTTATTGTTTTTATTCTTAATTTGTTTATTTTTTAAAATTTTGTGTATAGAAAAATAAAAAAATTAAGATATTTGAGAACAGTGGAATGTTTTATTAGATTTTTTTTATTGATATATATATATATATATATATTTTTTTTTTTTTAAACCTGATGCGGCCCGGCTTCACCCAGAACCTAGCTCCGGTGGCCCCCATAGGTAAATTGAGTTTGAGACCCCTGTCCTAAACGGTTCTGTCCTTACCATTGTGTATATTCTTCTGCCGTATCACAAAAACATATATAATTAAAATTCATCAGTATATGATTACAATGTGACAATATTATGCTTGAATATTCCATCCATATTCGACCAAAAATCAAAGTATGCATTTTTCTCTTTCACTCCGTTCTCAAGGGAGCTGATGTAACCGACCCGGGGACAGAGACTGAGGAGAGTTTGGGGGCGTCTGACTCCACCCAGAGACCAGCGGATTCCCAGACGGCCAGTTGTAAGATCCAGGAAATCTTATTAATGCAACACGTGCGGCTTCCACATTGGACTCGCCCAATGCGCTCACTACCTGTCCCGCCGTCTAATTAGTTATCGAACGCAGCGCCATGACCGAGAGAGGCGTAATGTTGTCTGTCTGGAAGAAAGGGCGGCACAACTTGGAACATCATTCCAACAACCGTCTTTTTAATGTCTCGATAGGGTGTTTTTTTGCTACATTAACATAAAATACCCCTTTGATACAGAATTGGTTCAGTCCACTGAACTTTTTTTTCCACTTCTTTTTAGTTGAGAGCACAACAATGGAGGCATTCTGTACTGACCAACCCATCACAAGCTCCGGTATACGTATGCCACAGTCGCCAAGAAGAACAACACATCCACTGCCCCCTCGTCCCTCATCAGAGCTAGGACCACCCACTCAGGTATGTGGAATCCGGGTCCCGGGTCCGGGTCGCGGGGGGCAGCAGTCTTAGTACGGAAGCCCAGACTTCCCGATCCCCCGGCCACCTCCTCCAGCTCCACCGGAAGGACACAAAGGCGTTCCCAGGCCAGCTGTGAGACATAGTCCCTCCAGCGTGTCCTAGGTCTGCCCCGGGGGGGGCCTTTTCCCTGCTGGGCATGCCCGGAAACACCTCACCAGGTCCGAGGTGACGGGACAGACCAAGAGTGATTCAGAAGACCCATATGAATAATAACAAGAAGAGGAACCGTACCTCGCCCGGATGTGGGATACCGGGGCCTCACCCTTGGAGCCCGGCCCGGGGGAGGGGCTCGCAGGGTGAGCGCCTGGTGGTCGGGCCTTCACCCATGGAGCCCGGCCGACCCACCACCTACGGGGGCAAGCATAAGGGTCCGGTGCGTTGTGTGTTTGGTGGCGGTCAAGGGCGGGGGTGCGTAGGCGACCTGGTCTTCGGCGGCCAAATCTGGTTCTTGGGAATGACAGTCCTTCTTCCCAATTTGGAGACATGCAAAAAAAATAAAAAATTGACCTTTTTGTCACATGCTATTAGATGTCCCAGCGCATCCCTGCGCGTCGCCAGTCAGTCGGCAGGGTCCCTCAGCTCTCCTCCGGGGTCCCCAGCAGTGCTGTAAGTAATATCTCCTTGAAAACGAGTATCATTTTACAAATGAAGACCTTGCAACCAAAAGGCGCTAAATCCAATTTTCACTAAGTTGCATGTTTTTCATGAGTTTAATAGACCTCTGTCATGTGTATCCAAATCACATATTTTTGGTCTTGAAATCATTTTAAAAAATATGAAAACAAGTGATATGAAATGTATGCTTTCAACCAAAAGGCGCTATTTCCATTTCAGATTTCAACCAAAAGGAGCTAAATCCCTTTCTTTCTTCTTTATTCTGATTGGCCCAAGTTTCCCATCTATTGATAATCTGACCAATCAGAGAGAAGAATACAATTGGCACTGCACATACAGAAAGCCAGTATCAGTGCGCATCCTGTTTTGTTTGTGTACATTAAGTACACGTATGATAGTTACAGTATGTTATGCAATTCAGGAGAACACAAATTGTGTTTTTACAGTATTCTGTAACATGGAAGTTTTTTTGGAAATCTCTACCTTGACACCTCCAACTTTCACGAGAAACATTATTTTACTTGTACTAAAAAACATACAATGTAAAGAGTTTGGAATGAGATGATTTTTGTCACTGTCACCTTCATGGTGCAGTCAAATATGAGCACTGCTTTTAATAAAAAAAATTTATTAATTTAATTAATAATAATTATTTTGTATTGTATGTTGAGAATGGCTTCTGTGTTGTAATTATTTTATTAGCATAGCACATTAAAGCACCTTACATTCTTTTACAACAATGCCATTGAAGAAGTTAAAGGTGACTTCAAATTTATTTCAGCTAAAAGGCGCTAAATCCATAATTTCAGCCAAAAGGCGCTAAATCCGAAAAAAAAAGATTATTAAAAAAAATATATAAAATATATGGTGTGTGCAGGATTTTTATAGCATGCATTTTTATGACCTATATTGATAGCTCTTTCATTTGCAATATAGACTTGATGACCAAATAGATTGATATGTGCGTAGTTAAAAATCATTGATTTTCCCGAAATCAGCCAAAATGGATTTAGCGCCTTTTGGTTGCAAGCTCTTCAAAAATACTATTTACTATTTGCTATACTATTTACTATTTTACATTTTACAAACATCTGGCTATCTTTTGCTGCAGCACCTATTTGACGAGGACGACCGCATGGTTCCCAACACTCCCACGTTGGTTGTGCCGCACCGCTCCGATGGTTTTGACCAGGCCGTCCAGTAAGTCTCACATGTGAACAGACATGGGAATAACTTATCTTTGAAACCGGGAATGTCAACTAAGGATCGACCGATATATCAGCCGGCCGATATATCGGGCCGATATTTGCGTTTTTTTTTTTTTACAAGGGTGGGTTCGCCTATGTATTTTTCCACCGCATGATTTACAGTCAGGCATAAGGCAGAGGACCCCGCAACACATGTAGTCGCGGTACCCCGCCCCCACTGTTGAATCACATCAAGAGCACGTTTTCACAAGTAATAGAGTTAGTTACTAAGCCCATCACAATTCACCGGGTGATCGCTAGGCATAACAGTTTAAATCAGGGGTGCTCACACTTTTTCAGCATGCGAGCTACTTTTAAAATGACCGAGTCAAAATGATCTACCCACTACAAAAATGCAAAACATCTATTTATTTTCAAATGTATTGAGGATTATTTGTACGTACAATGTATGTTGATGTACCTTACATAACCAAATGAGCCGATATTGCAAAACACACATAATTAACTATTAACATTTTTTGTAATTACCTGAGTTTACTTTGATGACTTGCACTGAATTGAATCAGCCAGGGATGCATAGTCCGGACAGTAGCTGCTGATAGCCAGCCTCAAGCACACTTCCAAATGTTTATCAGTCATGGATAATATCCGTATCATAATATCCGTATAATATTCCATATCCGTATGGAAGTGATATGTTTTTGCCTTTTTACTTGGTCCAGCTCCTTCACTCATTTTAGTGACCATAAACTTTAGCGAGGGCTTAAAATCTGACGCAATTCGCCGACTAGCTTAGCACTTTGCATTGTTGTTTACGCATGAGCGGTGACCTAAAGGTCAAAATTCAGGTGTCATCTGACTGGTTGTCCTGTATGTCAATCAAGTAACGGGGATGGATGATAGGCTGACATCGTAAGTTCTGCTGCACTTAGAGACCTTGTTTGATTTGATTGGTCGCCCGAAGGGCAACATTCAGTTGTCATCTGAATGGCTGCCCTGCATATCAATCAAGTGACGGCATTGATGCGAGGATGATATTTTTTTTAATGTCACGCCGCGATCGACCAGCGATCGACCAGTACCACCTCCGCGATCGACCGGTAGATCGCGATCGACTTAATGAGCACCCCTGGTTTAAAGTCACGGTGGGACAACAAGAAAGCCCCAAAAACATCACATACCAACGCGACAGACGAATAAAAGCACTCTCGCTAGTCGAGCAGAACAAGAATGAACAACTATGCAACTTTAAATGCGGAATTGTAGCAGCCATGTTTGCTTATGAGAGGTCTTAATCGTGCACAACACTAACTTTAATTATGAGAGAAATGTTTCATATAACGTACTAAATTGTGTCAGTGTGATGCGTTTGTGTGTGTGGAGGTGGGCGGGGGGGGGGCAGTCATCACATCGATGCTAGATAAATTTAAACTACAGTAAACCTCGGATATATCGGACTCGGATATATCGGAAATTCGCTCACAACAGACAGATAAAAAAAACGATTTTTCTGTAATGCATTTCCAATAAAAATTCATTGCATATATCGGATTTTTTTATAACGGATTTCGCCTATTTCGGACAAAATCTCCAGTCCCGTTCCAATGCATTTCCATGAAATTTCCCTCGCATATATCGGATGGCCGCATCGTGGCGCTCCGATTCGCCGAATCGTGACAGGCCGCTATACGACGTCATTTGCAGCGTTTGCAGCGTTGCCTGCGCGTCCAGGTACATTGGAAACATAGTCAAGGAAGTGCCTTTTTATAACGGATAAAATCCGATTTACGCATATACCGGATATAAATCGGATATATGCGTAAAACGGACATTTTCCGGTATACGCATATAACGGATTTCGCTTATATCGGACAAAACCAGTGGGAACAATTGAATCCGATATATCCGAGGTTTACTGTACGACAGGAATGTTTTGCACACGGTTGAATATTTACTCCTTTTAAAGTTAATAATGCCGTTTAAATGTGTGTTTTAAGAAAGCTGAATCCTACTATGTTCAGTGTTTACATTTCAATAAATATTTGTTTAAACATGAGACCTGGAATATTTGTTATCATGGTCATTTTTTCATGTAAATTTGAGGGATCAAAAGCGATATCGGCCCAAGCAAAATCGGCCATCGGCTGAGGGTGATGGGGGAAAAAATCGGCATCTGCCCCCCAAAAAAACACATCGGTCGATCCCTAATGTCAACAAGACTAATGCTAGTTAATAGTAGTATAATCACATCATGTCATAACATAATGCATGTATAATAACAGATTAGATGGTCAGCAAAAGTAAGAGTTTAACTTTATTAGGCTTTGTCTTTCATACTACAGTAAACGTCGGATATATCGGATTCAATTGTTCCCACTGGTTTTGTCCGATATAAGCGAAATCCGTTATATGCGTATACCGGAAAATGTCCGTTTTACGCATATATCGGATTTATATCCGGTATATGCGTAAATCGGATTTTATCCGTTATAAAAAGGCACTTCCTTGACTATGTTTCCAATGTACCTGGACTGGGCAATGAAAAGAGACGTAAGGTAATGAGAATTAAACTTTATTGGACTCTGAGCATAACAAATTGTTAATTAAGCTAGGCCCTGTTACGCCCGTCAGGCCTACGTTATTTCCAATAGTGAGGTTAAGATCTCATTCACTGCTGTGCTAGTATTATTGACGTCACTCACTTTTATATTTGTCCTAAATCTGGAGCCAGGAGAAAGACAATAGCCAGTGACATCAACAAGATTAGCATAACGATGCGGCCATCCGATATATGCGAGGGAAATTTAATGGAAATGCATTGGAACGGGACTGGAGATTTTGTCCGAAATAGGCGAAATCCGTTATAAAAAATCCGATATATGCAATGAATTTTTATTGGAAATGCATTACAGAAAAATCGGTTCTTTTTTATCTGTCCGTTGTGAGCGAATTTACGATATATCCGAGTCCGATATATCCGAGGTTTACTGTAGTACAGTTTATAAGCTTAGCCTAGCTAAGTATGCTATCTTTCAGTGGTTATATTAGACAAGTATATATATTTTTTTCCTCTTCTCAGTTCTTCCCAAGTGGCTGCAAGCCGGAGCTTCCGTTTTGGCCAATCGGACGACGTGCCGCAGACTAGCTCAGATCTAAGTCAGCTTGCATCTCAAGGAGGTACGCCACCGCTCTTCATTCTGTGAAACGCCGCTAAATTCAAAATACTTTAATGTTATCGTAAATGTCTTCAGGTCTCGGCATGTTTGAAAGCCCCATGTTCCTCGCGTCCCATGAAGAGGAGTCTGGCGGACGCAGCGTCCCCACCGCACCACTCCAAGTGGCGGCCCCAGGTATATAACATACATATATATACAGTGACCGGAAATGGCATGGCTGTACATACTCCAATTAGTAGTTTTTCCTCTGAAGTGGTTTCTTCAGACGCCATGGAGCAGGCCTCTCAGTCGGTTCCCATGGTGAGCACCTCCACGCCCGGCCTGGTTGTGCCCGGCATGGCTGGTACAAGCGAGGATCGAGATGACGTCTTCCTGGAGTCAGACCCTGATAAGTAAGCATCTCTGTTTTTATTTGTGAGTGTTTGTGAACATGGCCGCCAAGGGACACATATACATTCTATATCCGTGATTTTCAACCACACTAGTGTACCTTGAGAAACCGTCAGGTGTGCCGTGAGGAATTATCCAATATCACTTTTTATAATTTAGATTTATTAATCATCATTTGCAAATATTATGTCAATAGTATACATGGACCCAAATATTCCAATTCACTTTGGTTTATTTGCTCAAATGGAAAGAATTGAACAGGGATGGAATATTCCTTTAACCCAGTGTTTTTCAACCTTTTTTGAGCCACGGCACGTTTTTTTTTTACATTGTAAAAATCTTGTGGCACACCACTAACCAAAAATGTTCCAAAATGTCACCACGACCTCACACGTGCATCAATAAGTCTATCGGAGGAACAAGGTAGGTGTTGCCACACGGACCAATATTACATTGCTATGCTAGTCTTTACACCACAGACACTCCACAGTAGCCACGTTTTTACATCACCACTTTTTCTCTTTCCGAATGACCTTTCGGGAAACAATGGTATCCACGGAAAGGAATATTCCAATCTCTTGTCTACATGCGCCGTGAAAATCAACCAGAATAGTCAATAGGGCATGCCCAGTAAAACGTAAACATCAACATCACATCGTGATACCGGCTTCCCCGAGTTTTTCTTTCACTTGTTAGAATAACTCCGTATTGCCAGTTTTTCGTCTGTCCAGTCTTGAAATTTAGTTTGAATCAAAAACAAACTTTGCTTAGCAGTCCAATGCCGATTGCCGGCCTCCATTTTTAAAAGTGAAGAACGTCTGGATCTGCGTGTTACGTCATATCTGAGCATGCTCTGAAAGAACGCACGCCGGGATAAATTTAAACAGGAAAAGATCAAATTCAATCTTGCTAATATTTTATAATTAAACTCAGGACATGTTTTATATAGATATATATTTTATTTTTAAATAAAACTGGACTTGTGAATGGCGTATAGAAGTGTTTAGATTCTGTTTCACAGATGGCGCTAATGCACACGAAAGCTGCTTGCCAACCGCCAATAAACAACAGAAGAAGAAAAACACCGCGAAGAAGAACGCACCCTGACAACTTTCCGTTTGAGCGGGTACAAGATACCTGAATCGGATTGGTTAAAGGAATATTCCATCCCTGTTCAATTCTTTCCGTTTGAGCAAATAAACCAAATGCAATTGGAATATTTGGGTCCATATATTCATGGCTATTGACATAATATTTGCAAATGATGATTAATCAATGTCAACTATAAAAAGTGATATTGGATAATTCCTCACGGCACACCTGACGGTTTCTCAAGGTACACTAGTGTGCCCGCGGCACAGTGGTTGGAAATCACTGCTTTAACCAATCCGATTGAGGTATCTTGTACCCGCTCAAACGGAAAAGTTGTCAGACTGCGTTTTTCTTCGTGGTGTTTTTCTTCTTCTGTTGTTTATTGGCGGTTGGCAAGCAGCTTTCGTGTGCATTAGCGCCATCTGTGGAACAGAATCTAAACCCTTCTATACTTTTTATTCATAAGTCCAGTTTTATTAAAAAAAGAAAATAAATATCCTGAGTTTAATTATAAAATATTAGCAAAATTGAATTTGATCTTTTTACTGTTTAAATCGATCCCGGTGTGCGTTCTTTCAGAGCATGCTCAGATATGACGTAACACGCAGATCCAGACGTTCTTCACTTTTAACCCTTGTATTATTTTACGGGTCAATTTGACCCGTTTCAGTTTTTGTGTTAATGACCCTAGATGAGGAAAAGTCACAAAATTTCATGAAGAAAAAGAAAGGATAAACCAGTACTTTGGTCAACACAAAAACTGAAACGGGTCAAATTGACCCGTAACATAATACAAGGGTTAACAAATCATGCTAGTTAACCTTGTATTATGTTACGGATCAATTTGACCCGTTTCAGTTTTTGACAAATCATGCTAGTTAACCTTGTATTATGTTACGGATCAATTTGACTCGTTTCAGTTTTTGTGTTAATGACCCTAGATGAGGAAAAGTCACAAAATTTCATGAAGAAAAAGAAAGGATAACCAGTACTTTGGTCAACACAAAAAATTAAACGGGTCAAATTGACCCGTAACATAATACAAGGGTTAAAAATGGAGGCCAGCAATCGGCATTGGACTGCTAAGCAAAGTTTGTTTTTGATTCAAACTAAATTTCAAGACTGGACAGACGAAAAACTGGCAATACGGAGTTATTCCAACAAGTGAAAGAAGCCGGTATCACGTGATGTTGATGTTTACGTTTTACTGGGCATGCCCTATTGACTATTCTGGTTGATTTTCACGGTGCATGTAGACAAGAGATTGGAATATTCCTTTCCATGGATACCATTGTTTCCCGAAAGGTCATTCGGAAAGAGAAAAAGTGGTCATGTAAAAACGTGGCGACTGTGGAGTGTCTGTGGTGTAAAGACTAGCATAGCAATGTAATATTGGTCCGTGTGGCAACACCTACCTTGTTCCTCCGATAGACTTATTGATGCACGTGTGAGGTCATGTGACATTTTGTAACATTTTTGGTTAGTGGTGTGCCACAAGATTTTTCCAATGTAAAAAAAAAAAAACGTGCCGTGGCTCAAAAAAGGTTGAAAAACACTGTTCTATATAATGTGTTTATTGTAGTTGAGTAGCATATGACTTTGTATTCCACGTTAGTTCCAGGCCCAGTGCTGAAAGTTCAGTGGATGCTGTGGTGTCTCAGGATGATTTGGTGGAGCCTAGTCAGCCTTCTGACACGACCAACCTGCCATCCACCAGCCAGGAACCTTCCTCCAGCTCTGCAGGTACACTTTCTGCCCAAAGACGAACTTCACGTCAGGGTGCAGCGAAGGTCATGTGATTCTCTGTGTTGTGCTTTCGCAGATACAAGCAGTGTTCTAACCAGACCGGGACCCAGCAGGCAGCTGCAGCGCTGGCCGGAGAGTCGCGGTGGGCGAGTTAAGCGAGGAGGTAACGTTTGAGCTTGCGTTCACATCGCATGGTGCAGTTTCTCATACCATCAAGTACCGTAATTTCCGGACTATAGAGCGCACCTGATTATAAACCTCACGCACTACTTTTTTTTTTTTTTTAGAGGAAAACCGATTTTGTACATACCTGTATATAAGCCGCATGTGCCCACATTAAAACATGTAAACATATTTACAAAGAAAGACGGTACACAGAGAGAGTTTTCAAAGTTTTTATCATATAACTTAACAATAATAATAATAATATAACTTTCTTCACAAGCGGTGCCTGTGACGCGGCAGTAAAACGGTAGCAACACGGTTAACAACACGCTAGCAACACAATAGCAACACAGTATAACAGGTCTGGTTAAAGAACATACTGGTAAAAAAATCACGTGCAGCAGCTCTGTTTCCTTCTTTATCGGAAATGCAAAGTTGAAATCTATTTTTTGTAACTCTTATTGGTTGAGTGTTAAGTCGATGAGTGATGAGTTTAGCAGCTGTTTCCTTCTTTATGGGAAATGCAAAGCTGAAATCTATTTTTTTTAACTAGTATTGGTTGAGTGTTAAGTCGATGAGTGATGAGTTTAGCAGCTCTGTTTTCTTCATTATCGGAAATGCAAAGTTGAAATCTATTTTTTTTTAACTCATATTGGTTGAGTGTTAAGTCGATGAGTGATGAGTTTAGCGGTTCTGTTTCCTTTATCGGAAATGCAAAGTTGAAATCAATTTTTTTTAACTCGTATTGGTTGAGTGTTAAGTCGATGAGTGATGAGTTTAGCAGCTGTTTCCTTCATCGGAAATGCAAAGTTGAAATCTATTTTTTTTACTCGTATTGGTTGAGTGTTAAGTCGATGAGTGATGAGTTTAGCCGCTCTGTTTCCTTCTTTATCGGAAATGCAAAGTTGAAATCTATTTTTTTAAACTCGTATCGGTTGAGTGTTAAGTTGATGAGTGATGAGTTTAGCGGCTGTTTCCTTCATCGGAAATGCAAAGTTGAAATCTATTTTTTTTAACTCGTATTGGTTGAGTGTTAAGTCGATGAGTGATGAGTTTAGCAGCTCTGTTTCCTTATCGGAAATGCAAAGTTGAAATCTATTTTTTTTTTACTCGTATTGGTTGAGTGTTAAGTCGATGAGTGATGAGTTTAGCCGCTCTGTTTCCTTCTTTATCGGAAATGCAAAGTTGAAATCTATTTTTTTTAACTCGTATTGGTTGAGTGTTAAGTCGATGAGTGATGAGTTTAGCGTCTCTGTTTCCTTCTTTTTCGGAAATAAAAGTTGAAATCTATTTTTTTTAACTCGTATTGGTTGAGTGTTAAGTCGATGAGTGATGAGTTTAGCCGCTCTGTTTCCTTCTTTATCGGAAATGCAAAGTTGAAATCTTTTTTTTTTTTTACTCGTATTGGTTGAGTGTTAAGTCGATGAGTGATGTGTTTAGCCGCTCTGTTTCCTTCTTTATCGGAAATTCAAAGTTGAAATCTATTTTTTTTAACTCGTATTGGTTGAGTGTTAAGTCGATGAGTGATGAGTTTAGCGGCTCTGTTTCCTTCTTTATCGGAAATAAAAGTTGAAATCTATTTTTTTTAACTCGTATTGGTTGAGTGTTAAGTCGATGAGTGATGAGTTTAGCAGCTCTGTTTCCTTCTTTATCGGACAGCTCGATTTGCTTTTAGATTGAAAGCTGCGTCATATGCCTTTTCTTTTTGCATTTTCCATGATTAGGGTATGTTCACGCTAATTTAATTTATGCACAAGACAAGAAGTTGCAGTCTTCCTCGACGCATATATTCCACCGGTCTTAATCTTACCTTTTCTACTCGAGAGCCCCTGGTGGCTGATAGAAAAATTACATAAATTGGCTGCATCACTGAATAAGCCGCAGGGTTGAAAGTTTGGGGAAAAAAGTAGCAGCTCATAGTCCGGAATTTACGGTAATATCTTTGCACATATGTGCAGATACATAATTTTTTATAATGTATAGAAGTGGTTGGTAAAATTGGTGAATCAACACATCGTTTACAATTGTGTTCTTAAAGTATTTTAATCACAACAAGCTCTTGTGAGCATCCTTAGCCCGTCAACATTTCCTCAATGGTACATTCAAAGCACAAAACAGCAAAGTTTACAATATAACCATCTTTTATTTCAAATCAAATGTAAAGTTACAGAATGATTTTACAAAAACAAATCTTTCTATTATATGCTTATTAATTTTCAGAACAGTAATGCACATTATTTACAGCCACTGTACTAAATGATTACACCCACCGATGTATATACTCCCAACAGGCCAAGCATTTCCTTCACGGGGGGTCCATGGCAGACGTATCGCCAGATGAAGCTTCAACGATGGGAAACGTCCCTGACAGAACTTCTGTCATTCCCGGGGTTAGCATTTTTTTAAAATCATACAAATACAAAGGATATGTTTTCACAGTCCATACTGAAGTGATGTGTTATTTTAATAAATGTTATTAAAAGTTGTCAACTATTACAATGTTAAGGTTAACTTCTTGAAGCGATGCGTCGCCGTTCTTTAGAGGGTCTTTGGACATTTGATGAAGTTGTTCTGAGAGGAAGGGTTTCCTCTTGGGGAAGTGATAACGGGTCGGTCGGTGTCCATCCTGATGTTGTACGATTTAGCTGCAAAAGACACACAAGCACATGAACTTGGACATATTGCCAGAGACTCAATGTTGCAGATCTATGAAGCAGTTGAACGGCATTGTAGTTTTGATAAAATAGCAACCAAAAATCGCAGGAGATCACTGCTGAATACATCTTAGAAAGAAAGATGCTAAAATCATCACACAGCAACTTAAGACTCAAAAGGTAGATAAGAAATATACAAGCCAAGTACCAATTGTAGTTTGGAATAAACAACTATTTTGTATGTTGGTGCTTGTATATTTTTTTACCTTTTGAGTGTTAAGTCGCTGTGTGGTGATTTTCGTGTTCTTTGTAACATGACACCATGAGTCAGACTATTTGTTTATATTGACAATGAGCTCATGCGATTTCCAATGGTTTGACAAGCTCCTTGGAAGTTTGCTTATAGCTTGTGATTGGCTCCTGTCAAATAAAGTACTACTGTTTCCTCACCGACTGGTGAGCAGCACAGTATTTATCGATTAGTAGTAGTTCCGAATTAAAGGAGATGTCACAAGATAATAAAATGGCATATTGTCCGAGAGGACTAGGTAGCTTGTCAACCCGTCAGAAATCGCAGGAGATCACTGCCAAATACACCTTAGAAAGAAAGATACTAAAATCATCACACAGCAACTTAAGACTCAAAAGGTAGATAAGAGAGAGGACTAGGTAGCTTGTCAACCCGTCAGAAATCACTACTAAAAACATTTAGAAATATGCTAAAATCATCACACAGCAACTTAAGACTCAAAAGGTAGATAAGAAATATACAAGACAAGTACCAATTGTAGTTTGGAATAAATTTGTATGTTGGTGCTTGTATATTTTTTTACCTTTTTGAGTGTTAAGTCGCTGTGTGGTGATTTTCGGGTTCTTTGTAACATGACACCATGAGTCAGACTCCTTGGGAGTTTGCTTATAGCTCGTGATTGGCTACTGTTTCCTCACTGACTGGTGAGCAGCACAGTATTTAACGATTAGTAGTAGTTCCGAATTAGAGATGTCACAAGATGATAAAATGGCATATTGTCCGAGAGGGCTAGGTAGCTTGTCAACCCGTCAGAAATCGCAGGAGATCACTGCTAAAATACATCTTAGAAAGAAAGACGCTAAAATCATCACACAGCAACTTAAGACTCAAAAGGTAGATAAGAAATATACAAGACAAGTACCAATTGTAGTTTGGAATAAACAACTATTTTGTGTGTTGGTGCTTGTATATTATTTACCTTTTGAGTGTTAAGTCGCCGTGTGATGATTTTCGTGTTCTTTGTAACATGACACCATGAGTCAGACTCCTTGGGAGTTTGCTTATAGCTTGTGATTGGCTACTGTTTCCTCACTGACTGGTGAGCAGCACAGTATTTAACGATTAGTAGTAGTTCCGAATTAAAGGAGATGTCACAAGATGATAAAGTGGCATATTGTCCGAGAGGACTAGGTAGCTTGTCAGCCCGTCAGAAACCGCAGGAGATCACTACTACTAAATACATCTTAGAAAGAAAGATGCTAAAATCATCACACAGCAACTTAAGACTCAAAAGGTAGATAAGAAATATACAAGACAAGTACCAATTGTAGTTTGGAATAAACAACTGTTTTGTATGTTGGTGCTTGTATATTTTTTTAACTTTTGAGTGTTAAGTCGCTGTGTGGTGATTTTTGTGTTCTTTGTAACATGACGCCATGAGTCAGACTTCTTGGGAGTTTGCTTATAGCTTGTGATTATTTAACGATTAGTAGTAGTTCTGAATTAAAGGAGATGTCACAAGATGCTAAAATGGCATATTGTCCGTGAGGACTAGGTAGCTTGTCAACCCGTCAGAAATCGCAAATCACTGCTAAATACATCTTAGAAAGAAAGATGCTAAAATCATCACACAGCAACTTAAGACTCAAAATGTAGATAAGAAATATACAAGACAAGTACCAATTGTAGTTTGGAATAAACATCTATTTTGTATGTTGGTGCTTGTATATTATTTACCTTTTGAGTGTTAAGTCGCCGTGTGATGATTTGCGAGTTCTTTGTAACATGACACCATGAGTCAGACTCCTTGGCAGTTTGCTTATAGCTCGTGATTGGCTACTGTTTCCTCACAGACTGGTGAGCAGCACAGTATTTAACGATTAGTAGTAGTTCCGAATTAAATGAGATGTCACAAGACGGCCATAAATTAACCACACAGATGATGAATAAGCCGCAGGGTTCAAAGTAGCAGCTTATAATGTTAAAAAAAATTTTTTTTTGCATGAATTACAGTAAAGTATGTTTTTAGGCTGTACTTGTACTGTAATGGAACTTTGACTGCGGTCAAAACGGCAATAAACATCACCACCTAGCCCCGCCCACCCACACCCTAACACACATGGTTCCTGTCAGCCGTGTTATAGACTCTATAAATGAGTTTAATATGTTTTTTGGTTGTTTTTTTTTTAAAGATAAAACTCACATCTAGAGAAGACGTAGTATTTGTATCCTTCAGGTTCTCTGTTCGTCGGGACGGACACGGCAGAGGTGACGGTCGTTGGGAACCCTCGCCAAGACATCCTGATATTAATTGTTGGCCCTAAAAGAGATGCTGGAAACAATTCGGCGCGGTTAAAAAAAAACAAGTCATGAACATTTCACCGTTCCAAAGGTTTCCCATAAATTCTTCCTTTGAGGCTTTTTGCCGATGTGTTAGATCTCAAAGGATCAGGTTGTCCCTCTCAGTTGAAGCATGAGTCATTTTTTCCCAGAGCGGGACATGTGTTGAAACACATAAAAATGGCCTGCGTATGTTTAAATTGCCGTGCTCACACCCACTGTTGCATTCACCACACAATTTCACTCGGGACATTTGGGGCTTAGCAGCTGCCACATATTGGGAAAACATTAGGTCCACCTGTGTTATGTTATTCTTAATTCGGAATTCTGGCTTTTGCACAATTTATGTTGTATTTTGAATAACACGTATTTGTATATTTTTTAACTTTTGAGTGTTAAGTCGCTGTGTGGTGATTTTCGTGTTCTTTAACATGGACACCATGAGTCAGACTATTTGTTTATATTGACGTATACTGTTGATTACTGTGGTTAACAACACGGTGGATCCTCCGCTATCCATGGAAGCTAGTTCCATCATCCTTGGGGAAATATAACACCTAAAGCAGTGATTTTCAACCACACTAGTGTACCTTGAGAAACCGTTATAGTTAACATTGATTAATCATCATTTGCAAATATTATGTCAATAGCCATGAATATATGGACCCAAATATTCCAATTGCATTTGGTATATTTGCTCAAACGGAAAGAATTGAACAGGGATGGAATATTCCTTTCCCCAATCCGATTCAGGTATCTTGTACCCGCTCAAACGGAAAGTGAAAGAAAAACTCGGGGAAGCCGATATCATGTGATGTTGATGTTTACGTTTTAGCAGTATACAGTAGTGTACTTGAGACAGCGCCCTCTGCTGAATTAATAGGTACAGTACTGTTTTTTCCCCTGCAGATAGTGCCATCAATCCACTTGTTATTTTAAAATTCATTATTTACAATTTAAAGCAGAGGGGAAAAAATCTGTAAATATGCGTGAATCTTCAGTTTTAAAAATGGAGGTACAGTACTGTTTTTTTCCCCCTGCGGATAGTGCCATCAAACCATTTAAGTTATTTTAAAATTCATTATGTACAATTTAAAGCAAAGGGGAAAAAACCTGTAAATATGCATGAATCTTCAGTTTTAAAAATGGAGGAGGTCCAGTACTGTTTTTTTTCCCCTGCGGATAGTGCCATCAAACCACTTAAGTTATTTTAAAATTCATTATTTACAATTTAAAACAGAGGGGAAAAAAATCTGTAAATATGCGGGAATCTTCAGTTTTAAAAATGGAGGTACAGTACTGTTTTTTCCCCTGCAGATAGTGCCATCAAACCACTCAAGTTATTTTAAAATTCATTATTTACAATTTAAAGCACGGGGGGGGAATCTGTAAATATGCGGGAATCTTCAGTTTTAAAAATGGAGGAGGTCCAGTACTGTTTTTTTCCCCCTGCGGATAGTGCCATCAATCCACTTAAGTTATTTTAAAATCCATTATTTACAAGTTAAAGCACTGGGGGGGGGGGGGGTCTGTAAATATGCGGGAATCTTCAGTTTTAAAAATGGAGGTACAGTACTGTTTTTTCCCCTGCAGATAGTGCCATCAAACCACTTAAGTTATTTTAAAATTCATTATTTACAATTTAAAGCAGAGGGGGAAAAAATCTGTAAATATGCGGGAATCTTCAGTTTTAAAAATGGAGGAGGTACAGTACTGTTTTTTCCCCTGCAGATAGTGCCATCAAACCACTTAAGTTATTTTAAAATTCATTATTTACAATTTAAGCACAGAGGGGAAAAAATCTGTAAATATGCGGGAATCTTCAGTTTTAAAGATGGAGGATGTACAGTACTGTTTTTTCCCCTGCGGATAGTGCCATCAAACCACTTAAGTTATTTTAAAATTCATTATTTACAATTTAAAGCAGAGGGGGGAAATCTGTAAATATGCGGGAATCTTCAGTTTTAAAAATTGAGGTACAGTACTGTTTTTTCCCCTGCGGATAGTGCCATCAAACCACTTAAGTTATTTTAAAATCCATTATTTACAAGTTAAAGCACGGGGGGGGGGCTGTAAATATGCAGGAATCTTCCGTTTTAAAAATGGAGGAGGTCCAGTACTGTTTTTTCCCCCTGCGGATAGTGCCATCAAACCACATAAGTTATTTTTAAATCCATTATTTACAAGTTAAAGCACTGGGGGGGGGGGGGGGGTCTGTAAATATGCGGGAATCTTCAGTTTTAAAAATGGAGGTACAGTACTGTTTTTTCCCCTGCAGATAGTGCCATCAAACCACTTAAGTTATTTAAAATTCATTATTTACAATTGAAAACAGAGGGGAAAAAATCTGTAAATATGCAGGAATCTTCAGTTTTAAAAATGCAGGAGGTCCAGTACTGTTTTTTTCCCCCTACGGATAGTGCCATCAAACCACATAAGTTATTTTAAAATCCATTATTTACAAGTTAAAGCACTGGGGGGGGTCTGTAAATATGCGGGAATCTTCAGTTTTAAAAATGGAGGTACAGTACTGTTTTTTCCCCTGCAGATAGTGCCATCAAACCACTTAAGTTATTTTAAAATTCATTATTTACAATTAAACAGAGGGGAAAAAATCTGTAAATATGCGGGAATCTTCAGTTTTTAAAATGGAGGAGGTACAGTACTGTTTTTCCCCTGCGGATAGTGCCATCAAACCACTTGAGTTATTTTAAAATTCATTATTTACAGAGGGGAAAAAATCTGTAAATATGCGAGAATCTATACCTTTCGGAAAGGCGTTTTTGCAGTTTGTACATTTTTTGTGTAGTTGAAGGGTGGAATTCGTACCTGCTTGCCGAACTACTCGGCGGCGGACTGTGTAAATGGCAAACTGTGGTTTCTTGTTACATGAACTACTGCTGCCAGGCCGATATGAATATTTCTGGACCAATCCACCTGAAAAAAGATCGAATTTAGCGTACAGATTTGATATTGAAACTTCGGTTATAAAATAACGTTTCAATATTTGTTCACCTCTCTTGAAGAAATAGACCGATTCTGTCCTCCTGCGGTACTCGGGCACAGACAGAGCAGCTGTGACGTGGCCCCGAAGTCCATCAAAACCCGTCTCCACAGCCTTGGGATAGCCTTGGTCCAAATGGTCGTTCTCAAATCTCCAGTACTGGTTTCCCTGCAAAACATATGATGTCATAAAATACAAAGCGTCTATGTACTTTTGAGAATTGTGATGAAGTAACGCAAATTACCTTCATGATGTACGTTTTACCATGACAGTTGCAACGGGTAAACACGGTATCAATTGGGGACGGGACACCCCAGGTTTGTGTGATACCACGAGCAGGACCCGGCACCCTGTTTTGGTCCAAAAACCAGAAGTAGTGACCTGTGTAGCATACATTAAAAGCTTATCAATGTCATACAGGAACTCTTCTAACATGAAAAAAATACATTACCCGAGTATCTGTGATTTTAGAAATAAGGAGTTAGTATGTTCTCTGTAGGCGCCATTATGAATTATCCTTACTGGCCTTTTTTGCAGTACATTTAGCGAGTGAAGATTGCTTTTATAGTTATTAGCCCATATTTCCACATAATAAGTAAGATATGGTTATGGTTATTTTTAGCCTTATGCAGTATTTTAGTCGTTTGAAGATGAACTATATCAGCAAGTTGAAGTATTTGTGATTTTAGAAATAAGGAGTTAGTATGTTCTCTGTAGGCGCCATTATGAATTATCCTTACTGGCCTTTTTTTGCAGTACATTTAGTGAGTAAGGTAGAACTTCATTAGCGAGAACAGTAGGCTATTCTTTATCACGCCCATATTTCCATACAATAAGTAAGATATGGTTATGGTTATTTTTAGCCTTATGCAGTATTTTAGTCGTTTGAAGATGAACTATATCAGCAAGTTGAAGTATGTGTGATTTTAGAAATAAGGAGTTAGTATGTTCTCTGTAGGCGGCATTATGAATTATCCTTACTGGCCTTTTTTGCAGTACATTTAGCGAGTGAAGATTGCTTTTATAGTTATTAGCCCATATTTCCACATAAGTAAGATATGGTTATGGTTATTTTTAGCCTTATGCATTATTTTAGCTGTTTGAAGATGAACTATATCAGCAAGTTGAAGTATTTGTGATTTTAGAAATAAGGAGTTAGTATGTTCTCTGTAGGCGCCATTATGAATTATCCTTACTGGCCTTTTTTGCAGTACATTTAGCAAGTGAAGATTGCTTTTATAGTTATTAGCCCATATTTCTACACAATAAGTAAGATATGGTTATGGTTATTTTTAGCCTTATTTTGAAGATGAACTATATCAGCAAGTTGAAGTATTTGTGATTTTAGAAATTTTGATTGTATAAATACTAATCAAGAAAATGATTTTAGCTAATTGGTTGTTTTTAGCCTTATGCATTATTTTAGCTGTTTGAAGATGAACTATATCAGCAAGTTGAAGTATTTGTGATTTAAAAAAAATTTGATTTTATAACTACTAATCAACAAAAGGATTACTGTGTTAAGATTAAGTTATTTTGGAAATAGAAAATTCAATGACCAAAAGAATTAAATCCACTCAAGTGGACAAGTGAAAAATAATAATAATAATAATCAAATTCTGCTCAACTCAGGCTATGTCAGATTGAGATGAGCATAAATGACACGACACAGATTTGATTTAGAGACCGGGTTCTAAACTGCGTTCCACTGTCACACTAACTTGTGTCACTGACACTGCCTGAACCCACAGCGACTTGACTTTTTGTACAAATTTTTGTACACTGACCTCTGAACACCGCAATTGTTCCGTTCCTCAGTGTAGTGATTGCACTGGCCGGCCGCCCGCTGCATAAGTTGGTGTCATTGCTGTCATCTGGTGAGTGGGGGTGGGGGGGGGGGTGTGGGGGTGAAAAAGACATGTGAGAAAACATCACTCGAACCACAATGTGATCTCTGGGTGGGCGATTCTTTGACCTCAAGCTCTCACCTCCTTGGTAGTTCATGGAATCATCCAGAGTACCGGGTTTCGGAGTCGGTTTATCCACAGGAGCTGTGCTTTTCTGTGAATTGGAAGAGTTGGGTTTATGTTCAGGTTTCGGGGTTGGTTCAGATGACTCGGGGCTGGTTGGTTTCTGTGTCGATTCTAGTGGATCAACCGTTGTAGAATCGCCCTGCGGTGCACCTGTGGCCAAGGGACCGACTGTCGTTATAGCATCAAGGTCCGGAACCACTGGAGAAACAGTAGTGGTGGGATTCTGTAGGTCTAGTGGAGAGGAAGGGTCTGTTGGACTTAACGTGGTCTGGATTGATGGAGGGACAGTTGTTGTTAAATCAGGGACGGTGGCATCGGAGCTTTCTGCATCTCTGGAGGACTCTGTAGTGGGTTCTGAAGGCACTGAAGTTGAAACTGCATCAGGGGACTCTGGTGTGGGTTCTTGGGGTGCAGAATTGGTGGAGACGTCTGGGGAGGCTTCTGTTGGTACCGGAGTTGTAGTGGGTTCTTGTGAGGGTTCTGGCGTCGGGGATGCTGAAGAATCTTGTGAGGGTTCTGGTGGTACTGGTGTTGTAGAGGATTCTTCTGGGGGTTCTGTGTATACTAAAGATTTAGAGGAGTCTTGTTCGGGTTCTTGTGGGGGTTCTTGTGGTGTTGGGGACGCTGAAGAATCCTGTGAGGGTTCCGGTGGTACTGGTGTTGTAGGGGGTTCTGTTGATACTGAAGATTCAGAGGAGTCCTGTGAGGGTTCCGGTGGTACTGGTGTTGTAGGGGGTTCTGTTGATACTGAAGATTCAGAGGAGTCCTGTGAGGGTTCTGGCGGTACTGGCGTGGAGGATTCTTGTGGGGGTTCTTCTGGTGTTGGGGATGCTGAAGAATCTTGTGAGGCTTCTGGTGGTACTGGAGTTGTAGAGGATTCTTGCGGGACTTCTGGTGGTACTGAAGATGTAGAGGAGTCTTGTGACGGTTCTGGCGGTACTGGCGTGGAGGATTCTTGCGGCGGTTCTTGTGGTGTTGGGGATGCTGAAGAATCCTGTGAGGGTTCCGCTGGTACTGGTGTTGTAGGGGGTTCTGTTGATACTGAAGATGCAGAGGAGTCTTGTGAGGGTTCCGGCGGTACTGCCGTCGAGGATTCTTCTGGGGGTTCTTGTGGTGTTGGGGATGCTGAAGAATCTTGTGATGGTTCCGGTGGTACCGAAGACGTAGAGGAGTCCTTTGAGGGATCTGGTGTTGCTACTGAAGTTGTTGAGTCTGGTGAGGGTTCAGAAGTTGTGGCGGAAAATGAGGGTGTAACATCAGTTTTTTCAGAGGCACCTTCAGTTGGACCAACAGTCTGTGCCAGGGACGTTCTGGTTGGTTCTGGTTGGTTTTCCAAGGTGGTCGTTGGTTGGGTGGAGGCCTGCTCAACCGGTGCGGTGGCTTGCGGAGATGTTGCTCCAGTGTCTGGTAAAGTGGTAGCATCATTGACATCTGGAAGTGCAGAAACTAAATAAAACTAAAATAAATTAGGATTACTTGCATTTTTACATTAGTTTCTGGTCTACACACCTGCACCCTCGGTAGATGTGACCTCCTCGGGCACGTCAATGGTTCTTGACTTGACCTCGGTTGCTTTGTTCTCCGAGGGAGTGGCCGCTGTTGAAGAAACCAATGTAACTGCCTCCGGAGTGGTGACATCCCCGCTCTCTGGTGGGGTCTGATGTTCCCCTGGAGCCTCAGTGTTGGAGAATCCATCATCTGGTGTGGCTTCTGTGGGTACATCTACAAACCACAATGTCGTAACGTACGTTATGAGTAGAAAAAAGTATTTACTTTCCTTAAATACTACATCACTCACCATTATTTGGATCATCTTGCGGATTGGATGTTGGAGTCACCGGTGGAACTTCATAATTATCTGTTATGGGAAAATATGCAAGAAATAATAGAAAATGTCTCAGAACTATTAACAGTAATATAAATAATGGAACATCCTGCTCATTACACCCACCGACAGCAGCTGTTTCCAGGCTTTTTTCCACCGTTAAAAATGACATCCTGTATGCAGGGGGACTCTTTGATCATTTTCAGCTTTTGTTATGCTAAAACTAACATACTGTAGTTCAAAATTCCGTATGTAGTTAATCATATTTAACTCTGTTTTGTCATACAGATGACAAAGTAAATTGTTAAATTACCGTTAGGTTGGCTGTCCCTGCCACTTATACTCCAGAGCGACTTTTTCTGTTTATTTTTTATGTAGCTGTACCATTATGTTAGCATATCTTACACCTGTTCTCTATTCTTTTATTGTTAGAACTTGCCTTCCAAGATGGCGTAATGTCTGTTTTGGTCATAAAATAAATTAACCACAAAAAAAATGCGACTTTTTTCTACCTAATTAAAAGAAAATACGGTAATAATGCAGCTGTCAAAAGTAATGCTAACTTATTTCAATAATTATGTTAACACACAGCGTGAGAACCCGAGTTCAATTCCACCCTCGGACATATCTGTGTGGCGTTTGCATGTTCTCCCCGTGCATGCGTGGGTTTTCTCCGGGTACTCCGGTTTCCTCCCACATTCCAAAAAAAACATGCTAGGTTAATTAGCGACTCCAAATTGTCCATAGGTATGAATGTGAGTGTGAATGGTTGTTTGTCTATATGTGCCCTGTGATTGGCTGGCCACCAGTCCAGGGTGTACCCCGCCTCTCTCGCCTGAAGACAGCTGGGATAGGCTCCAGCACCCCCTACGACAGTATCACTGGGATACTGTGAACATCCAGCAGCAACACAACATTTTGGCATGACTACTATTTTGATGGAAAATATACTGAACCAGGGCTGCACAGTAGCTTGGTGGTAAGCACACATGCTTCACAGCTAGGAGACCCGAGTTCAATTCCATCCTCAGCCATCTCTGTGTGGAGTTTGCATGTTCTCCCCGTGCATGCGTGGGTTTTCTCCGGGTACTCCGGTTTCCTCCCACATTCCAAAAACATGCTAGGTTAATTGGCCACTCCAAATTGTCCATAGGTATGAATGTGAGTGTGAATGGTTGTTTGTCTATATGTGAACATATACTGTGAACATCCAGCAGCAACACAACATTTTGGCATGATTACTATTTTGATGAAAAATATACTGAACCTAGCGCGCAGACCTCACAGCTAGGAGACCAGGGTGATTGGCTGGCCACCAGTACAGGGTGTAAACCACCTCTCGCACAAAGACAGCTGGGATAGGCTCCTGGAAGCACACCAGCACACATCTAAGCAATTAAAATATCATCAAAATAGTAGTCATGCCAAAAATGTTGTGTTGCTGCTGGATGTTCACAGTATCCCAGTGATACTGTTGTGGGGGTGCTGGAGCCTATCCCAGCTGTCTTCGGGCGAGAGAGAGGCGGGGTACACCCTGGACTGGTGGCCAGCCAATCACAGGGCACATATAGACAAACAACCATTCACACTCACATTCATACCTATGGACAATTTGGAGTCGCTAATTAACCTAGCATGTTTTTGGAATGTGGGAGGAAACCGGAGTACCCGGAGAAAACATGGAAACTCCACACAGAGATGGCCCGAGGGTGGGGAAAGACAAAATAAGAAGCCAAAAAGTTACCACTTCCACACAAAATAGGAGGAGAACTCATTCATTCATTCATCTATTTTCTCCCGCTTATCCTCACGAGGGTCGTGGGGGTGCTGGAGCCTATCCCAGCTGTCTTCAGGCGAAAGGCGGGATACACCCTGGACTGGTGGCCAGCCAACCACAGGGCACATATAGACAAACAACCATTCACACTCACATTCATACCTATGGACAATTTGGAGTCGCTAATTAACCTAGCATGTTTTTTTTGGTATGTGGGAGGAAACCGGAGTACCCGGAGAAAACCCATGCATGCACGGGGAGAACATGCAAACTCCACACAGAGATGGCCGAGGGTGGAATTGAACCCTGGTCTCCTAGCTGTGAGGTCTGCACGCTAACCATAACGTTCCCAATTCCATCCCCATTAGTCTCCAATAATACAACAACATTCTCTTGTGTTTATGTTGGCCACCCCAGCTTGTTCTTCTTGGCCCCTTTCTGGTGACCAAACCACGGCATCACAGCCGCAGTGTGACATCTCACACTCGGTAATATAGTCCAGCTCATATTAAAAACAGATGAGCTCAAGAGAATGTTGGATTACATCACTCGGTTTACCTTCATCGGTTCCCTCGATGTCTGTCAAAGGTGGCGGAGTTTGATCTGTCGGGATAATAACGAGGATTTGTTAGAGGGATTTTCTTGGAAAAACATTCACCTGAAGAACGACAAAATTCCATGAAATGTAACCCAAAATGGCGGTGGTGTGCATTGCATGCTGCATGCAGCTCCTCATGCAGGACTACTACGTTATCATCTACTATTTGTGGCGTTCCTGCCTGTTTAGTTGCTCATGCTGTGTCTTCACTTGGGAACGCTACACCGATCATGCGGAATATGGTCAAATATGGACGACGAAGCTTGCCTTCTTCATCACAGTGGATCTTGTAATCTGGGCAGCACTGCTTGTATTTAACACAATCAGAGTCGCAGCTACACACTTGGCCTCTCTTGAACGTTTCCCCGCATCGACCTCTACAGGAGTTTTCTGTGGTACATAAATGCAACACATACGGGTTTAAATCCGGCATTAATATTGGTATTATTATTATTAAGAGATAAGCCAATAACAGGGCACATATAGACAAACAACCATTCACACTCACATTCATACCTATGGACAATTTGGAGTCGCTAATTAACCTAGCATGTTTTTGGAATGTGGGCGGAAACCGGAGTACCCGGAGAAAACCCACGCATGCACGGGGAGAACATGCAAACTCCACACAGAGATGGCCGAGGTGGAATTGAACACGGGTTTCCTAGCTGTGAGGCCTGTGCGCTAACCACTAGATCACCGTGCAACCTAGTCAACAAACATTAATTCCCTCATTTTCTACCGCTTTTCCTCACAAGGGTCGCAATGGGTGCTGGAGCCTATCCCAGCTGTCTTCAGGGCGAGAGGCGGGGTACACCCTGGACTGGTGGCCAGCCAATCACAGGGCACATATAGACAAACAACCATTCACACTCACATTCATACCTATGGACAATTTGGAGTCGCCAATTAACCTAGCATGTTTTTGGAATGTGGGAGGAAACCGGAGTACCCGGAGAAAACCCACGCATGCACGGGGAGAACATGCAAACTCCACACAGAGATGGCCGAGGGTGGAATTAAACACGGGTTTCCTAGCTGTGAGGCCTGTGCGCTAACCACTAGATCACCGTGCAACCTAGTCAACAAACATTAATTCCCTCATTTTCTACCGCTTTTCCTCACAAGGGTCGCAATGGGTGCTGGAGCCTATCCCAGCTGTCTTCAGGGCGAGAGGCGGGGTACACCCTGGACTGGTGGCCAGCCAATCACAGGGCACATATAGACAAACAACCATTCACACTCACATTCATACCTATGGACAATTTGGAGTCGCTAATTAACCTAGCATGTTTTTTTGAAATGTGGGAGGAAACCGGAGTACCCGGAGAAAAAACCCACGCATGCACCGGGAGAACATGCAAACTCCAGGATTTAATAAGCTTTGCTTCTTCCTACTCCTTTTGGACATGTGGAACTGTGAACTGATTATGTGATGCATTCAATTGTAATCTGATGCATGTTCAAATGAAATAAAACCATTACCAATTAACATAGCATGTTTTTAGAATGTGGGAGGAAAAATAAAAAAATAGTAAAAATTAAAAATTTTTTAAATAAAACAAAACAAACAAAAAGCTCTACCATACCAATACTTATTATATTTTTTTTTTATTTTATATCTTATTTATATAGAATTATATAAAAAAAAATATTATTTTTTTTTAAAAAAACTTAAACTGTATTATGGAAAGCAGGAAGTGAACAAATGTAACAGTTACTGATTGTAAAAGTACCAGATGGAGGGGTAGGATTTAATAAGCTTTGCTTCTTCCTACTCCTTTTGGACATGTGGAACTGTGAACTGATTATGTGATGCATTCAATTGTAATCTGATGCATGTTCAAATTAAATAAAACCATTACCATTGCATTTAATTTCAAGAGCGTTTGCCTTTTTTAGCTACTCTAAACACCACTGACTATTTTCTTTGTAGCGAATATCACAGTTTAATAATTATTATAACCTTGAAAGGTTTGATGACATTTTGTATCAATTATAATATAATGTAATATCTGCACTTTAATATAAGAAATCCATATTGTGGTTCAAAGTTACCCGGGTAATAAAGGGTGGGGAAAAAAAAAAAGCCTCACTTGTGGTGCACTGAGCTTCAAAGTCAAGGCAGCATTCTCCGTAGGCCATGCATCCGTAGTCGCACTGACACAGGTACCCTCTGTAGTACTCGATACCGCACCGTCCTCTGCAAGTGGCTGTTTACGAGAACGACAACATGAACACACACGTAAGCTCTCTGGTCAATTATTGTTAACATGGTAAACACAAATGAGCACAAGTACATCAAACATTAATTAGTAATGACATATTTGCTCACTGCATGCCCCCCCCCCCCCAAAAAAAAGTCACTTTTTAGAAAATAAAAGGCAATATTATTTATACTCACTTTGGCTAATACTCGGCGTCAAGGCACAAGTTAGCAGAATAAATGAAAGTATTAACGACATCGTCTTGTAGATCTGAAATATGAAATCGTCATATCAGTTTTATTTCAATGAGTGCAAAAAAAACACCAAAAAACCAAATGAAGACCTACCATGGATTGGGTCTCTGTGATAATCCCGCCTAACTTTGGACTCTGGTTGCTTTTAAAGGCTGAAAGAGGCCGGCTACCTTCGTCATAATTGGCACATCCGGTTTAATATGCAAGAGTGATGATGATGATGATGATGATGATGATGATCTCACAGGCTGCTTGCTGCACAGGGAGGGTCTTCTAGTCCAGTCCAGTCCAGACAGACGGCAACACCTGGAAGAACACCAACACACATCTGGACCTGCCAGTACTTGGAAAACCATTAACTTTCATACTTTTTTTCCACTGAAAGAAAAATATAGGTATAGGTATATATATAATATATATTACAACTTTTGTTGTTTGAATATGACTTTTTTTATCTTCGCATTTTGACTTTATAAAAAAAGCATTTTTTTTCAATTTTTTTTTTTTTTTTAGTTCAATCATTTTTTACCACTTATCCTCACAAGAGTCGTGGGGGTGCTGGAGCCTATCCCAGTTGTCTTTGGGGCGAGAGACGGGATATATATATATATATATATTACAACTTTTGTTTTTTGAATATGACTTTTTTTATCTTCGCATTTTGACTTTATAAAAAAGCATTTTTTTTTCAAATTTTTTAGTTCAATCATTTTTTACTGCTTATCCTCACAAGAGTCGTTGGGGGTGCTGGAGCCTATCCCAGCTGTCTTTGGGGTGAGAGGCGGGGTATATATATAATATATATATTACAACTTTTGTTGTTTGAATATGACTTTTTTTATCTTCGCATTTTGACTTTATAAAAAAGCATTTTTTTTCAATTTTTTCAAATTTTTTATTTTTTTTCATTCAATCATTTTTTACCGCTTATCCTCACAAGAGTTGTGGGGGTGCTGGAGCTTATCCCAGCTGCCATTGGGGCGAGAAGCGGGGTATTTATATATTAATATATATTATATATATATATATATATATATATATATTACAACTTTTGTTGTTTGAATATGACTTTTATCTTCGCATTTTCACTTTATATGAAAGCATTTTTTTCAAATTTTTTAGTTCAATCATTTTTTACCGCTTATCCTCAAAAGAGTCGTGGGGGGTGCTGGAGCCTATCCCAGTTGTCTTTGGGGCAAGAGGCGGGGTACATATATAATATATATATATATATATATATATATATATATATATATATATATATATATATATATATATATATATATATATATATATATATATATATATATATATTACAACTTTTGTTGTTTGAATATGACTTTTTTTTATCTTCGCATTTTGACTTTATAAAAAAAGCATTTTTTTCCAATGTTTTCAATTTTTTTTTATTTTTTTGAGTTCAATAATTTTTACCGCTTATCCTCACAAGAGTTGTGGGGGGTGCTGGAGCCTATCCCAGCTGTCTTTGGGGCGAGAGGCGGGGTATATATATAATATATTATGTATATATATATAATATATATTACAACTTTTGTTGTTTGAATATGACTTTTTTTATCTTCGCATTTTGACTTTATAAAAAAGCATTTTTTTTTTTCAATTTTTTCAAATTTTTTATTTTTTTTCATTCAATCATTTTTTACCGCTTATCCTCACAAGAGTCGTGGGGGTGCTGGAGCTTATCCCAGCTGTCATTGGGGCGAGAAGCGGGGTATTTATATATTAATATATATTATATATATTACAACTTTTGTTGTTTGCATATGACTTTTTTTATCTTCGCATTTTGACTTTATAAAAAAAGCATTTTTTTTCAATGTTTTCAAATTTTTTTGTTCAATCATTTTTTACCGCTTTTCTTCACAAGAGTTGTGGGGGGTGCTGGAGCCTATCCCAGTTGTCTTTGGGGCGAGAGGCGGGGTATATATATAATATATATATTACAACTTTTGTTGTTTGAATATGACTTTTTTTATCTTCGCATTTTGACTTTATAAAAAAGCATTTTTTTTTCAATTTTTTCAAATTTTTTATTTTTTTTCATTCAATCATTTTTTACCGCTTATCCTCACAAGAGTCGTGGGGGTGCTGGAGCTTATCCCAGCTGTCATTGGGGCGAGAAGCGGGGTATTTATATATTAATATATATTATATATATTACAACTTTTGTTGTTTGCATATGACTTTTTTTATCTTCGCATTTTGACTTTATAAAAAAAGCATTTTTTTTTCAATGTTTTCAAATTTTTTTGTTCAATCATTTTTTACCGCTTTTCTTCACAAGAGTTGTGGGGGGTGCTGGAGCCTATCCCAGTTGCCTTTGGGGCGAGAGGCGGGGTATATATATAATATATAATATAAATAAATAAATAAATAATCAGTGGGCTGCAAATGCCCCCCAGGCTGCAATTTAGACACCACTGCTGTAATTTGTCCAGAGCTGGCCAAATTACTAGCATAAGTGAAATAAGCACCTGCTTAGCGACCAGTGAATTTGTCTATAGGTCTGAATGGTTGTTTGTCTACTTGTGGTTAACTCATGACCAGTTTGTGGTGTACCGCACTCCTGAGTCTGCTGGGATAGGCTCCAGCTCACCTGCAACCCGAATGAGGACATGTGCTAACAGAAAATGAATGAATGGATGTTTTTCCAATTTCATTATCATTTTCCATGTAATTATATTGTAGCTAATATGTTCAAGATATTTAATGTTATTGTTTTATATCAAAATCTGTACAATAGATGTTAGAATTTTTGCTTGTTTTTTTTTGTTTTGGTTATTTCGTAATATTTATATTTAGAAAATATGTAATTTTGACTTCTTTTTCTGTCAAGAAATAAATAATAAATATTTTAAGACATCGGGTGATTTAATATCGTATGAAAAACAGCTAAAGTATTTAAAAAAAATAAATCCCAAGGCTGCACTTTGGCGACCCCTGCTGGTTGGGACGTGAATGCCGCTTCCGGGCTTTGAGAAGAGACTATAGCGGCCCGTGCTGTCTGCTTTCATTCATTTTGATGGACTTGAACTTGTTATAATAATAAATATATGTTTTTTTAATAGTTTTAATATTAATGGCATATTTTACTCCGATGATGAATGTATTTTCAAGGTGAAAACAATATCTGAATAACTGGAACTGTACATTCGCGTACAAAAGCGGGTCTCTTCCGCCATCTTGTGGCTGTACTGTTTATGTGTAAACGACAACTTTTTAAATAAAGTTCGACAGTTTAAAAATGACGCTCAAAAAACGCTTTTTGCACCACTGATTCTTGATTTTTAATAAACTATCGCCAAGTTGTAGTTAATTTGGAGTTTGCGTGCTTTAAGAAGAGCGCTAGAGAGTTAAAAAAAAAAACAAAAAAAAACAATGCATCATCGTCGGCATCCATGTTGGATTTTCAAGACGTGCGTCACAAACGTCATATTTTAACTACAACTAACGTGTGTCGTCAGAAATTCGCAAGAGAGAGCCGGAGAGAGTTCATTTGTTTATTTTAATGTTATTATTTCTTTTATTTACGTTTTGTTGTATGTATGGTCTGGTGTGAAGAGTGAACTTCTTACAATCTCTTATGGAGAAGGATGCTCCTGAATCACCTAAGGAGGTAAAGACATCTTTGGAACATGGCGCGGCTCCTCAAATACAGGTGGACAATACAAATGAGAAGAAAACAACAGATGAGAAGGAAACAACGGATCCACCTCCTGCTACACCTCCCAAGAAGGGAGCTCTTGTTGCAACTGAGGATGATAGGCCTCCAGAAGAAAAGGAGGACCCCACAGCAACACCTTTGGAGGAGAAGGAAGATGATGAGATGATGAAGCCTACAGATGAGAAGAAAAGCAGTCCAGATCCACCTGAAACCATGGAATGGCCTCAGGTACAGGAATCGGCTGCTCTTCTCTCGGTGCGGGAAGCGATGATGGGAAAAGTCATGGACGAAAACAGTTTTTTTGTTCGCGAAAAAGAACGACGAAACCGTTTCTTTGAACAACAGATAGAACATCGGAAACTGGAGTTGGATCTGAGGCTCCAGCAACGCAGAGTTCTCTGGCAGCCGAAGCAGATGGAACAGGCGGCACAGACGGAGGAGGATTGCAGTGACTCCAATGAAAGCCAACAAAACCTCTCGACATTGGAGGGGGCCATGATGGAGACCACGGAGGAAGATGGAACCAGAAGTGGTCAACTTGACCCTGAACGCCACAATGGAGGAGTGGATGAAGAAAATGAAGCATTGTCACAGAAAATGTCGTCAAGTGAAGACAACATAAAGAAAAAGCCTAAGAAGCAGTCGTTTATTTGCTGGTTTCTGGGTTTTTTCAGGCGGAATAAAACAAAAACAAAAAACAAAAATAGGGATCCAAGATTGACTCCTGAGGAACCCCACAGGTCGTAATCATTTCTTCTGAGACTTTTATCGTTTATTTGCTGGTTTCTGGGTTTTTTCAGGCAGAATAAAACAAACTAATCATCATCCATTATAAACTAAGTACAGCACATGACAAGTATAAACAACAGGGATCCAAGATTGACTCCTGAGGAACCCCACATGTCGTAGTCATTTATTCTGAGACTTTTATCAATTCTAACAGTAGTTCCTCTCCGAAAGATAGGACTTAAACCATTTTAGAGCACTTTTACAGAGTCCCAAATAGTTCTCTAACCTATGTAATCAGATCACAGGGTCAACCGTGTCGAAAGGCAGCGCTCAGGTGTACCAGAACTAAAACCAAGACCTTGCCTGAATCTGTGTTCAAACAAATAGTACTGTGGTGGGGCCTAAATCCTGTATGTAATCCAACACATTGTTAGAAATCGAAAAAACTGTTTATTTACAAAGTTTTGTATACCAAGAATGTCAGGTTTTCATATTTGGGTTCGATTTAATGCTGTTGCTATGTATGGAGTATTTTAACGTTATGTAGTTGCTATCATTATCCGCACGGGGGTGCTGTTGCTCTGTAGTTTCTGTTTCGAGACCTTTTCGGTGGCAGTTAAGATTCCACGGTGGGTATGTCAAGATGATAAGATAAGATATGCTTTTATTCGTCCCTCAGTGTGGAAATTTTCAGTGTATTGATAAAAAAAATGTTTTATTTATACGACCTAATTTATATAGGCAGATCTACAGTCGATTCCTTAAGAGAACTCTATCTAATAAT
Organism: Doryrhamphus excisus; assembly: GCF_030265055.1. NCBI lineage: Eukaryota > Metazoa > Chordata > Actinopteri > Syngnathiformes > Syngnathidae > Doryrhamphus > Doryrhamphus excisus. Next base: position 2,930,177 of record NC_080470.1, read on the forward strand.
ATCGATTAAATGTTGTGGAATATATAAAATATAACATAATATATAACATTATAATTAGGTTAGACTACATCACGCGTAGTAAATTGACTAAAGAAGACACAATAAATAGACAAATTAAGTTGTCGAGTTTCCAAATTCAACAAAGTTTTTTTTTTAACACGGGGCTTCCCCCTGTGAATAATGAACCAATAAAATACTAGTATACACTCTTAAACCCGCCTCTGTATGGTTGCTATGCCTACTTCAAGGTTTCTGTATGAGTGACAGGTTATCCAGCCAATCATTGCGGAACTGGGCGTGAAGCGGGAGTGCACACTGGAGAGTTGACTTGCCTCGCGCATTTCTACTACAACCACCAAGGGTTACCTACGGGTGGTTGGACGGCGGCTGTCGGAAGACTGGAGATGGATAATGCTATATAAACGTCTACGGAGAAATCTTCACAGGTTATTAATTTAATCTTTCTTTTAATTCACCTCTTTTATTCACGTCAGTAGCATTTCTCCCGGTTTTGGCGGTGTGTGGTTTGGTCATGCATGGCTGTGACAGCAGTATACAAGACGGTGGTTTGACAACAAGCTAACGCAGCAAAAAGGGTGCTTCACGTGGACTAAATCGTTTATTGTATGTAAAAAATATGCAACATAAATTCAAAAGTTAATATATATTAGTGTTTGGTTGTCTAAGAGTATGTATATGTATATATATATACACATACACACATTTAATGCCAGTTTTAAGCTAAAATTGATATCGTTTTCAGTTATACCATCATCAAGAAAGGTGCTTTCTACGGTGGCCGACAGGGAAAAACGCAAAAACCCCAAAATAAATTAAAAACAAAAAACCAATAAGTCCATAACACCCCAAAACAAAGTGAATGAGGTAAATGGTCCAAATTCACACAACAGAATGAAAGGTATTTTAAAATATTTTGGTTATTATTTTACAACATTATACCGCAGATGTCGGCACGTTAATATTAGATATGTAAACCATTTGCTAGGGAATATTGTAATATTTTACTGCCATGTTTTTAACAAAGATAACTTTCTTTTGGGTGTCACACTCATGTCTTGAAAGACGAGTGTTTCTGTATGTTTTGTTTTTTTAAAGGTAGTTTTCAATATTCCTAATTTTTTAATATATCTCACTATGATACAAATTGACATGAACGCACCTCTCAAATGTAAAGCAGGGGTCTCAAACTCAATTTACTTGGGGGGCCACTGGAGCTCGGGTCTAGGTGAGACTGGGCTGCATCAGGTTTTCAAAAAAAACAACAAAAAAACGCATTTATTAAAAACAAAAACATTTAAAAAACTTCGCCTTGGTTCCAATTTTCTACAAGAAAAGCTCTGATAAAACATTCCACTGTTCTCAAATATCTTACTTTTTATTTTTCTACACAAAATAAGATGAAAAATAAATAAACAAATCAAGAATAAAAGAAATCAATCAATCAGTAATAAATAAATATAATAATAATAATAAAACGGCAAATAATAAAAACTTAAGAAACCACATATAGTTGGTGGGTAGACAAATTATTTTTTTCAGATTAAAATGAACAAAGCATTATTAGAGCCCTGTAGACATGACAAAACACGACTATAGTCACATTTATACTCTTTTTATTTACAACATATTGCGCAACTGCAGGGTCTTGAGACACATGCTAACTCGCAAACTAGAGAGCTAGCGACCTAAACGGTAGCCTTCAAGTTATTTCCTTTAAACTTAAATAGCCAAAAACTTACCACTTCCACACGGATAGGGAGGACAACTATTAACAGTTATTTAACCTTTAACATGAACACGAATCAAACGTAATAATTTTTTCTGGGTACATGATACCATACAGCATCCATATCAAACTTGCGTGGGCCGCACTAACATTAAACTTTCATATCAAGGCGGGGGCCTCAAACTCGTGTCATGTTGCGCAATATCACCAAAATTCTATATTCTATTTCTAGTTTAACCATGATGTGATGTATATGTCAACATAGAATGCTAGCAAAAGGAAGACGTAGCGTTTGTTTTCATAGATACATCAACCAAAATGGAGACTGGAGAAAGAAAGAAACCCATGAAGAAGTGAGATTTGCTTCTTTTGCATTTCGAACGGACGGAGTAACTAACACCTGCTGAATGGGTTCAAAATAGACAAACAGCAAAAATGTGCAGTCATGCACAGTAAGAGACCACATCCATGATGACTTTAAGGCTTTATTCTTTGTGACCCAGGATCTTCTTACTACCCTCCCTCCCCTACATGTTATTCGGTGCCCATTGCAAGCGTTAATTATACATTAGCCTCCAATGCAAAAGTGCTGCCAGACATTTCGTCTTTATTGCCAAAACCCTGAGGCGGAACATTGTAAAGCAGATCATTTAAAAAAAACTTTTATTACAATTAAATTATTATTATTATTATTTCAATGTATTGCATTACAAGTCTAGTGTTACTTATGCTGCGTCACAAATGAGAAATAACGTTGATGCCCCTCATGGAGGACCATGACCATGACCAGGACCATGACCCGAGGCGGTGAATGAGCCCAGCCAAGGTGCCTCTCCGCTGCAGATGGCAGCCTGGTCCTGGCTCTGTTTTCTGGGTCAGTGGTTCATTTAGTGCCCTGCTCTATTCAATAGTCAACCATTTCATGGCATGTTATATTAAAGTGATAAGACATTTTTTTTTGTATTATTAACTCATTCAATCCCAGTGTTATGTCATTGGATGGTCATATCACCTCATACTTACTGAGGTGATAAAAAAACCCCAAAAAACTTAAAACTATATTAGGAAAGCAGGAAGTGAACCTGCTTAAAAATTTGTGTTTTTTACACTTACTGACTTATTTTCACTTGGAAAACTTAAAAAAAATGTTTTACTTGAGTACAATATTTTACAGTGGAACCTCTGTTAGCATCCACCCTGGTTAGCGTGTTTTTTTTTTTTTGGTTAACATTGAAAATGTTGCCTGTTTTTCGTGAGAGTCGGACCTTCTGGAACATGTTAATGACGCTAGGCACGGTACCACTCTAGTTATGTTTCCGCCTCTTATTGTGGGAGTGTGTGTGTGTGTGTGTGTGGGGGGGGGGGGTACTACCTAATCTTCCTTTTATAAAGATAGCTACCTAAAAATAAATCATTAATTTATGAATTTATATACAAACTGCTCTCCATGGTGGACAACCCGCAGCCACCCACTGCATCGGACAATAGAAACTCCTCCAGTTCTGTTCCCACAGTAAACGCTACGGGACTTCATTCATTCCACACGCCACCCGGCTCTACCATACCAATACTTATTATATATTTTTTATTTTATTATATCTTATTTATATAGAATTATATAAAAAATATTTTAAAAAATAATACAAATTAAAAAAAACAACTTTAAACTATTATGGAAAGCAGGAAGTGAACAAATGTAACAGTTACTGATTGTAAAAGTACCAGATGGAGGGGTAGGATTTAATAAGCTTTGCTTCTTCCTACTCCTTTTGGACATGTGGAACTGTGAACTGATTATGGGATGCATGTTCAAATGAAATAAAACCATAACCAATTAACATAGCATGTTTTTAGAATGTGGGAGGAAACCGGAGTACAAATAAAAATAAATAAAAATAAAAATAGTAGTAAAAATAAAATTAAAAAATTAAAAAAAATAAAACAAAAAACAAAACAATCAAAAAACAAACAAAAAAAACTTAAACTATATTAGGAAAGCAGGAAGTGAACAAATGTAACAGTTACTGATTTGTAAAAGTACCAGATGGAGGGGTAGGATTTAATAAGCTTTGCTTCTTCCTACTCCTTTTGGACATGTGGAACTGGGAACTGATTATGTAATGCATGTTCAAATGAAATAAAACCATTACCAATTAACATAGCATGTTTTTAGAATGTGGGAGGAAACCGGAGTACAAATAAAAATAAATAAAAATAGTAGTAAAAATAAAATTAAAAAATTAAAAAAAATAAAACAAAAAACAAAACAATCAAAAAACAAAACAAAAAAAACCTTAAACTGTATTAGGAAAGCAGGAAGTGAACAAATGTAACAGTTACTGATTTGTAAAAGTACCAGATGGAGGGGTAGGATTTAATAAGCTTTGCTTCTTCCTACTCCTTTTGGACATGTGGAACTGTGAACTGATTATGCGATGCATTCAATTGTAATCTGATGCATGTTCAAACGAAATAAAACCATTACCATTCCCATTTTCTAACTAGGTGTGTACATACGTGTGCATACATTAAAATTTTCCCTGTCATAAAGGCCTTTTGTTGTGGCGATCAGGTGAGGTGCTTGTGTGTCTCACTGAACATTATAGTATCGTAAGTAGTAGTATAGAATACAGTGTTTTTGAATGTGTTTTAGAATGCCATATACTTGTATTTTAGTTCACTTAGCATTTTTTATGATTGGAAATGATTAATTTAGTAAAAAAAAAACTGTAAAATGTATTGTTTTGACTTGTAGTAGGCCGCATTCAACCACAAAATGCTAATTTAAATATTTTTGAAAAACGGACCCTGGACTGGTTGCCAGCCAATCACAGGGAAACACAACAAGTTGAGCAATGAAAGTAATGTGGGTCAATAAATAAATGTCTATGAGCGTAATTGTATATGTTTATTGTAAGTGTTTGCCGTGGCACAACTCGCACTGTGTTCTCACGCAGCTGCTCGCCAAGTAATGCTTGCCTGGTCACATGGTCACAGACTGCTGTAGTGCTGCATTGACAAAAGTACATTCAGGCCAGGACAATAGGGATACGGTCGCCTGGTCTATGTTGATCCCTATGTTCAGGGGTCCCCAAACTTTTTCCAGTGAGGGCCACATGACTTTTCTTTCCTCTGAAGGGGGCCAGGGTCAACAAAGTGTGGTTGTAGTCACGTCACAATAGGTTACCATTTCCAGTTCTATGACAGAAAAATGTATATGCTTTATTGTTCAAGGGGCCGGGTCAAATGTGGAAGTGGGCCGTGTCCGGCCCCCGGGCCTTAGTTTGGGGACCACTGCCTATGTTGATCGTTCCCATCTTTTCTTAGTAAAGGCTCAGTCTGGTTATCACTTTAAACTGTTTTCATTGTCTCCACTGTCTATTTATTTGTTTTGTTGTAATGTGGATGGAATTCTGTCTTGTCAATGGTGGTAATGAGGGCTGTTGGTTTCAGCATTTATGTGTTGTTTTTTTTATTTGGATTGGTAATATGGGGGTTGTGTGGTTAGCGCGTAGACCTCACAGCAAAGAGCCCCGGGTTCGATTCCACCCTCGGCCATTTCTGTGTGGAGTTTGCATGTTCTCCCCGTACATGCGTGGGTTTTCTCCGGGTACTCCGGTTTCCTCCCACACGAGTCCTGGTCTCCAAATTGTCCATAGGTATGAATGTGAGTGTGAATGGTTGTTTGTCTATATGTGCCCTGTGATTGGCTGGCCACCAGTCCAGGGTGTACCCCGCCTCTTGCCCAAAAACAGCTGGGATAGGCTCCAGCACCCCCGCGACCCTCGGAGGAAAAAGTGTTAGAAAATGAATGAATGAATTTTGGGGGGCTGCATTGCGGTCGTTTGGTTAGCGTGCAGACCTCACAGCTAAGAGACCCGGGTTCGATTCCACCCTTGACCATCTCTGTGTGGAGTTTGCATGTTCTCTCCGTTCTCTCCGTTCTCTCTTCCTCCCACATTCCAAAAACATGCTAGGTTAATTAGCGACTCCAAATTCTCCATAGGTATGAATGTGAGTGTGAATGGTTGTTTGTCTATATGTGCCCTGTGATTGGCTGGTACCCCGCCTCTCGCCTGAAGACAGCTGGGATAGGCTCCAGCACCCCCACAACAGTATCACTCGGATACTGTGAACATCCAGCAGCAACACAACATTTTGGCATGACTACTATTTTGATGAAAAATATACTGAACCAGGGCTGCACAGCGGTCGAGTGGTTAGTGTGCAGACCTCACAGCTAGGTGACCAGGGCTCAATTCCACTCTTGGCCATCTCTGTGTGGAGTTTGCATGTTCTCCCTGACCCAGTCAAAGGCATTGGTTACCATGTCAAAAAGGAGGGAATGACATTAATCTCGTCAGAAGTCTCTGTGTTCAACTCGAGTCCTGGTCGTAAACTCGAATCCCCATCGTAAAGTGACCCAGACCCCTGCACCCCACGGCAATTGAGACTACGATAAATACACAATTTTCATAATAATGTACAAAAATACATGTACAATTACAATTGACAACTCGAAAAAAGACGGAAAACGGTACTTATGGAAAGAACTGAAACAAAAAGTTATATTTGTCTTTTTCTGGAGTAATGGTACACATTGACAAACAATTCTCAACATTGCTCTCCTCTCGATGTCCAAATCCACAGCCAGACATGATGAGTACGAGAGGTGGCTGTGAAATGTAGGAATATGCTGCATCTCCTTCTAATGCTGCTGTCGGTTGCTTGGCAGCCTCCCTGACCTGTTTTCCTACTTTTCATCAAATTTGAAGTGATGCCCAGTTCACTAGAATGTCACTGTTGTGCCATATTTTCAGCACTTGTTTATTGATGGTCTGCTTTGCGGATCGAGTTATATTCAGTGGATTGGAAACTGTTTTGTTACATTCTGTCCCGTTTTAAAAAAATATCACCGACTTCACTTCAGAACTCATGAAGCGAAACGTCTTCTAACCTTAACTCTGATGTGACCCGTGGCAAAAACGACTTTGACACCCCTGGGGGTTCCACTCTAAAGTAATATCAAGACCCGTGGCCTTCCTAGCTATGTTTAAACTACTTAACATTCACATCCCCGCATCTCATTCCACGCTTGTGTATATGAAATATGATTTGTTGCTCACTGAGAAATACGACCTGACGTGATATGGTCTCCTCTCCATGCTATGCCAACCTAGGTTTAAAACTAACAAGGATAGATGCATTTCCACTTAAATTGAATTATCACAGTGTTCAATTAACATGAATAACACAGAGAGGGAGCAGTTTCTGGCTCTTCTGTAAATACTGACTGTAACATGTTGCCTTCATGGCACCTGGAAAAAGTAAAATACACTTTAAGAAAAGCTGAAATAAGAAGCATTCTTAAATGTCAGTGTTTTGTGTTCATAGTTATGATTTAGCTGTATTACATCATATTTGGCGGCACGGCGGTCGAGTGGTTAGCGCGCAGACCAGGGTTCAATTCCACCCTCGGCCATCTCAGTGTGGAGTTTGCATGTTCTCCCCATGCATGCGTGGGTTTTCTCCGGTTTTGTACTCCGGTTTCCTCCCACATTCCAAAAACATGCTAGGTTAATTAGCGACTCCAAATTGGCCATAGGTATGAATGTGAGTGTGAATGGTTGTTTGTCTATATGTGCCCTGTGATTGGCTGGCCACCAGTCCAGGGTGTACCCCGCCTCTCGCTTGAAGACAGCTGGGATAGGCTCCAGCAACCCCACGACAGTATCATTCGGATACTGTGAACATCCAGCAGCAACACAACATTTTGGCATGACTACTATTTTGATGAAAAATATACTGAACCAGGGCTGCACAGTGGTCAAATGGTTAGTGTGCAGACCTCACAGCTAGGAGACCAGGGTTCAATTCCACCCTCGGCCGTCTCTGTGTGGAGTTTCCATGTTCTCCTCGTGCATGCGTGGGTTTTCTCCGGGTACTCCGGTTTCCTCCCACATTTCAAAAACATGCTAGGTTAATTGGCGACTCCAAATTGTCCATAGGTATGAATGTGAGTGTGAATGGTTGTTTGTCTATATGTGCCCTGTGATTGGCTGGCCACCAGTCCGGAGTGTACCCTGCCTCTCGCCCAAAGACAGCTGGGGTAGGCTCCAGCACCCCCACGACCCACATGAGGAAAAAGCGATAGAAAATGAATGAATGAATGCTTCATATTTCACATTCAACCCAGCCTCAAAGAGCACAGAGCAAAAATGCTCTGTGGCATTTAGTACATCATGGCCCTGTGGTATAACACCTATCCAACCCCTGCTAGTCACTGTTAACCTACAAAGGCGGGAGGCAATAGAGGTGTGAGTCTGTGTTGACCTTGTCTCCGTTCCTCCTTCTTCTAGCACCCAAGGTTCTATCTGTGTGGGTGGGATGTTTACTATGTTTACAAGGGGGTGACAATATACTGCTTTGTGCTGTAATTAGAAGGGGTGGTGGTGGGGGGGCGTTCCAAGTGTTTTTCACTGTGTAAGAATTTTTTCATTAGTCCCCATCTGTTTCTCCAGACCTCATTTTTCATGGCGGCAATCTGTGCGGAGCCAGGCAGTGCAATTTTGGCTGGACTCAAATGAGCAGACGGAGGGGTTGCGGTGTCTCTGCTGATAAGTTAGCTCGCTATATCCGTCTGTCTGACTGACCCACAGCTTGTTTGCTGATATGATCATTTAGCTAGAACCGCTTTTTTTTACCATCATGAGACTCTGGAGCCATTGGTTGTGTCGTGGTTCACTTGAAAAATTTCTTGCAGTTTGCCAGGGATCAATTCCCACTTAATTGTCTACCTCGATGGGGAAAATGAATGAAGTGGTAATTTGGGCTGTGGTTAATGGTAATGGTAATGGTTTTATTTCATTTGAACATGCATCAGATTACAATTGAATGCATCACATAATCAGTTCACAGTTCCACATGTCCAAAAGGAGTAGGAAGAAGCAAAGCTTATTAAATCCTACCCCTCCATCTGGTACTTTTACAATCAGTAACTGTTACATTTGTTCACTTCCTGCTTTCCATAATACAGTTTAAGGTTGTTTTTTTTTTTAATAATGTACTATAATATAATGGGTACCAAAGTAAGTGTAGTAAGTGCATTGTTTGACTTCCTTACTCAATCCATTCCATAGTTTGATTCCACATACTGAAATGCTATGTTTTTTTTAACGTAGTCCTAGCATAGAAGTGTTTCAAATGTACTTCTTCCCTGAGATCATATTTCTCCTCTCTTGTAGAGAAGTATCGGATGACATTTTTAGCTAATTGGTTATTTTTAGCCTTATGCATTATTTTAGCTGTTTGAAGATGAACTATATCAGCAAGTTGAAGTATTTGTGATTTTAGAAATAAGGAGTTAGTATGTTCTCTGTAGGCGGCATTATGAATTATCCTTACTGACCTTTTTTGCAGTACATTTTTGCGAGTGAAGATTGCTTTTATAGTTATTAGCCCATATTTCCACACAATTTATCAGTTATTTAACAGTTATCAGTTATTCTGATATAAATTTTTGGAGCCAGAATGTTGGATGACATTTTTAGCTAATCGGTTATTTTTTGCCTTATGCATTATTTTAGCTGTTTGAAGATGAACTATATCAGCAAGTTGAAGTATTTGTGATTTTAGAAAAAAGGAGTGAGTATGTTCTCTGTAGGTGGCATTATGAATTATCCTTACTGACCTTTTTTGCAGTACATTTAGAGAGTGAAGATTGCTTTTATAGTTATTAGCCCATATTTCCACACAATTTATCAGTTATTTAACAGTTCTCAGTTATTCTGATATAAATTTTTGGAGCCAGAATGTTGGATGACATTTTTAGCTAATTGGTTATTTTTAGCCTTATGCATTATTTTAGCTGTTTGAAGATGAACTATATCAGCAAGTTGAAGTATTTGTGATTTTAGAAAAAAGGAGTGAGTATGTTCTCTGTAGGCGGCATTATGAATTATCCTTACTGACCTTTTTTGCAGTACATTTAGAGAGTGAAGATTGCTTTTGTAGTTATTAGCCCATATTTCCACACAATTTATCAGTTATTTAACAGTTATCAGTTATTCTGATATAAATTTTTGGAGCCAGAATGTTGGATGACATTTTTAGCTAATTGGTTATTTTTAGCCTTATGCATTATTTTAGCTGTTTGAAGATGAACTACATCAGCAAGTTGAAGTATTTGTGATTTTAGAAATAAAGAGTTAGTATGTTCTCTGTAGGCGGCATTATGAATTATCCTTACTGACCTTTTTTGCAGTACATTTTTGCGAGTGAAGATTGCTTTTATAGTTATTAGCCCATATTTCCACACAATTCATCAGTTATTTAACAGTTATTAGTTATTCTGATATAAATTTTTGGAGCCAGAAAACAAACAATGCCTATGCTTGTTGCAGCTAAGGACTATGGGAAATGAATAGATGTGAATAAACAAATAATTCATGTTTTTGTACACCCATTTTACTGTTGGAGTGTGTTGGTCACAGTGTCTTAAAGATAAATTACACATCACAACAGTAGAGAAAGCCTTATTGCTTAAAAGTTGATAAGTGTTGCTCGTGGGTAGGAATACTTTACAACCCACTGTATATATACTCATGTTATTGTGATTGTGTAGTTTCATGATGTGTTAGTGGTACACAGTATTGCTTTTCCAAATGCCTGTTTGGAGGCAAGAGACTAAGAAAACAGACACCCATGCACATGCCAGAAAATAGTGGCCGGCAAAATTATGAATTTAATTTTAATTTTTTTTTTTCTGGACGAGAAATTTTGTTTATCTCACGATATCCCATGACGTGAGATCTCGTGACACCCCTCGTTTCTGTATCTGTCATTTCAATCCGTATCTTTCCTAACTGTCATTCGCCGTCCCCCCCTCAGTCGACCTCCTTCCTTTGTCCCCCCCCTAACCCCCTCATCCTCTGAGCTTTTCTTTTGAAGTCTTTTCATATCTGTCATTCCCCAGGAGCACCCTTCCTACACTGAATGTGTCTCGCGTGCGTTTCCATAAAGACAATTCAATCCTAAACCTTCTTCTCGTCTCATTCTATCGTACGAGGGCAAATCTCTCAACAAATTGAAACATGACACAAACAATTTTAAGAAGAGATGGTGTGATAAAGAATAGCCTACTGTTCTCTCTAATGCAGTTCTACCTTACTCGCTAAATGTACTGCAAAAAAGGTCAGTAAGGATAATTCATAATGCCGCCTACAGAGAACATACTAACCCCTTATTTCTAAAATCACAAATACTTCAACTTGCTGATATAGTTCATCTTCAAACAGCTAAAATAATGCATAAGGCTAAAAATAACCAATTAACTAAAAATATCATCCAATACTACAAGAGAGGAGAAATATGATCTCAGGGAAGAACTACATTTGAAACACTTCTATGCTAGGACTACGTTAAAAAGCCATAGCATTTCAGTATGAGGAATCAAACTCTAAACCGTCAAACAATGCACAAATATGAGCCAATTTAAGAAACAATACAAGCAGTTGATGTTTGCTAAATACAAGGATGAAGAGTCTTGAACCAGTCATGATGTGCTATATACTTACTATGGTACCCATTATGGCATTGGATGCTCATATCACCTCGTACTTCCGTACGTGACAAAAATAAAATAAAAAATAAAAACACTAATTAAAAATTGTAAAAAAAATTTAAAATTTGTAAAAAATTTTTTTAATTTTTTAATTTTTTTTAATTTACAATTAAAAAATTTTACAATAGAAAATAAAATAAACGCATAAAAAACTCATATCACCTCGTACTTCGGTGCGAGGTGCATTATTAAAAAACAAAAAAAAATTAAACTGTATTATGGAAAGCAGGAAGTGAACAAATGTAACAGTTACTGATTGTAAAAGTACCAGATGTAGGGGTAGGATTTAGTAAGCTTTGCTTCTTCCTACTCCTTTTGGACATGTGGAACTGTGAACTGATTATGTGATGCATTCAATTGTAATCTGATGCATGTTCAAATGAAATAAAACTATTACCATTACCTTTACCTTCTTTCTGTTTCCTCCACAGAACGCTGTCAGTGCATGCTGAGTGACGATGGCTTTCTTTCAGAACAACTTCTGGGTAAGGAAGTCTGTATGATGATGGTAATGATGTTTTAAAAAAAAAATGTTTATTACAATTTTTGTATAGACAATTTTTTTTTTCAACAGATCATAATTACTAATCTTATTGTCAGTTTCACCCAGATGTGTGAAATGGTGGTACATGGACTCTATTCTCTCTCTCTTCTTCCCCTCAACACCCTCCTCGTCCCTCGGCGAGTTAGTCAGCAGTTAGATGACATCTCTACATAATTTTCTGTCCCAATGCACCTGCGACATCTATTTCAGTTGTGTGCCCTACTTTCTCCACTTGGCTGCCATCGGACTCTTAGAAACTTTGCTAAAACGGTAGCATTATATATACGATACACATAACGCGGCCCTGGACTTTTTGACACAGACTATCCCGTGTCATTTGTGTCCAGTGTGCACGCAGCTTTAAGCTGTTATTTCTGGGTACATGAAACCATACGGCATCCATATCAAACTCTTGTGGGCCGCACTAACATTAAACTTTCATATTAAAGGCGGGGGCCTCAAACTAGCATCCTGCGATTTGGCCCCCATGAGACCCCTGACTATACCCCTGTATAGTATGAGGCTCAGCTTGCATAGATAAAATAAAAGTTGGTGAGCGTGAATGTAAGTGATTTGAAGACTACTAAAGATGCATAAGAAGTACTAAATGTTATAATGATAATCATCATTCATTCATTTTCTACCACTTGCTGGAGCCTAGGCGGGATACACCCTGGACTGGTTGCCAGCCAATCACAGGGCACATATAGACAAACAACCATTCACACTCACATTCATACCTATGGACAATTTGGAGTCGCCAATTAACCTAGCATGTTTTCGGAATGTGGGAGGAAACCAGAGTACCCGGAGAAAACCCACGCATGCACAGGGAGAAAATGCAAACGGCACACAGAGATGGCCGAGGGTGGAATTGAACCCTGGTCTGATAATGATAATGATAATAATACATGCTTTTTTTCCAAAGTGTGTGTAATATGGCTAGCTAAACATTAGTCTTCCAGAAAACTCATTAATCTCCCGGGAGCTAAAACCACTAAAGTTGTCCTCTTTAGTGTCAGAATTGAACAGGCTCATAATTCCTTCATCACACACTTTGTCAGTCTCCCTCTCTTTTTTTTGTTGTTGTCGCTCTCGGTGTCACTTTTGTCTTGAGGCAAATTAGCCCCTTAGCTTGAGCGAGCTGTCCTCTTCCTCGGGCACTATAAACCTTCCAATCGTACCTCTGATGCGATGATGAGATGTGAGACGCTTGCAGATCTTCAAACGTTGCTGATTTTTTTCCCCCCATTTTTGCTGTTGTTGGATTTTAGCTTCCTTGCTAAATTATATTTTTCACTTTCATTTAGTGTGTATTTTGGTTCGCTAGGAGGATACACTTTCCTTTCCTTGCTTTCTCTTCTCCTACGTCTTTCTCTGACCTTGTTTTTCCGCCATTAGTCCTTGAGATCTATCCGGGGGCCAAACTGGATTAAGCGCCACGACACATCAATATAATCCTTACTGTATTTGTGTCCACGTTGGAGTGGAACGATCGGCAAAATTAGCTACAATGAAACTAGCGATAAATCATCATAGCATTGAATGGATGAGCTGACCGTTAATCACAGACTCGGTTGCGTATCTCGAGACACAATGCTCCATTCTTGAGAATATTTTTGACCTCCGCATTCAATGATTTTCGGCGTCACCATGCTGATGTTGCTACCTAATTATGTTGATGTTATTGACACACTCTGCTGTGAGGCGATCCATTCTGAAAACTGTCTTGTTAGCAGGAAACATTTGTGTGATCAGCGAAACTCCCCTGGCCATGCTGACTGGTCATTTAGCTGGATGGATGGATGGATGGATGGATGGATGGATGGGTTTTGTGGGACTTTGTGTCTATTGTACTTTCTATGCATTAGACCGTCACCAATATGACATTTAAGGCATATTTTGCCAAATATCCCAAAGTCAACACCTCTGGGTGGAGTTATATATTTTCCCTGTGTGTGCGTGGCTTCTCTCGGGGTACTCGAGCTTCTGCCCACATTCCAAATATATGCATGCTAGCTTATTCGGAGACTCTAAATTGCCCATAGGTGTGGGCCGTAGTGCGGTATATAAGCAGTATAGAAAATGGATGGATCTTAGAGTTTTCCCATTTACTTGTTGTTTTTTTTTACCATAATGTACTGAAAAATGAGATTACATATACTTGTACCGCTCTACCCCTATTGGTTAATCAGAGGTTTAATTCCCCAGTAATTGGTATCATAGAAGATTCACTCAATTAATTACAACTGAGAGCATTGACAGGGGCAAAGCTCTAGGGATGCATAATATTCACTCAGTGCGTAGATGAAAAATGTCAGCTGAGCATTGTATTCGTTTTCACTTTTGTCCTATACCAGGGGTCTCAAACTCAATTTAGCTGGGGGCCACTGGAGCTAGGGTCTGGGCAAGGCTGGGCCGCATCAGGTTTTCCAAAAAAACCCCAAAAACGCATTTATTAAAAACAGAAAAATATACAAACTTTTTCAGTGCTTTGGTTCCGATTTTCTACAATAAAAGCTCTGATAAAACATTCCACTGTTCTCAAATATCTTTTTTTTTTGTTGCACAAAATAAGATGAAAAATAAATAAAGAAATCAAGAATAAAGAAAATCAATCAATCAGTAATAATCAGCCCTGTAGACATGACAAAACTCGACTATAGTCACATTTATACTTTTTTTTATTTACAACATATTGCGCAACTGCAGGGTCTTGAGACACATGCTAACTCGCAAACTAGAGAGCTAGCGACCTAAACGGTAGCCTTCAAGTTATTTCCTTTCAACTTAAATAGCCAAAAACCTACCACTTCCACACGGATAGGGAGGATAACTATGAACAGTTATTTAACCTTTAACATGAACATTAATCAAACGTAATAATTTTTTTCCGGGTACATGATACCATACAGCATCCATATCAAACTTGCGCGGGCCGCACTAACATTAAACTTTCATATCAAGGGGGGGGCCTCAAACGAGTGTCCTGCGGGCCACATTTGGCCCGCGGGCCGCATGTTTGAGACCACTGATTTATACATATTTTGCTAAGCATTTTCTGAGAGATAATTCTTTATGTTTTATAATCTTTTTTTTATAGACATGACAAAACAGGACTATAGTCACATTTATACTTTTTTTAAATTTACAACATATTGCGCAACTGCAGGGTCTTGAGACACATGCTAACTCACAAACTAGACAGCTAGCGACCTAAACGATAGCCTTTAAGTTTTTTCCTTTAAACTTAAATAGCCAAAAACTTACCACTTCCACACGGATAGGGAGGATAACTATTAACAGTTATTTAACCTTTAACATGAACATTAATCAAACGTAATAATTTTTTCTGGGTACATGATACCATACAGCATCCGTATCAAACTTGCGCGGGCCGCACTAACATTAGACTTTCATATCAAGGCAGGGGCCTCAAACTAGTGTCCCGCGGGCCGCGTGTTTGAGACCGCTGTCTTATACTGTATGTACTGTGAATCTCAAATGCAACTGTTTTTCAAAACCAAACCAATTATACATAATTTATTATGATTCATATTAGTAAATTCAATTACCATTGTCTCAATGTATGCAAACATTCAGTACTAATAGCGGATGTAAATTATCATTCATCCCTTTCATTCGTCATTGTTTGTGTTTTACATGCGTCACTGTTTTATTCATGTAATAACATGAGACGATGCAAGCCATATTGTGTGCTAACCAGAGAATGCACACAAACCATGGCAAAATCCTGACGCTAAAATGAAAAACACGCCAACCGAGGTTCCACACTAATGCCTCAGTTACTTTGCCATAAATCAGTACATCAACAAGTGATACTGAAGCATTTCAATGTTTTTTTAAATACATTTTTTTTTTAGCTATTTACAGTCTCCCTTGACCCGATCTGAGTAAAATGTCTCACATTTCACAGTCTTCATGTGAAAGTTTTCCCCCGTGGAGATTTTTACACATCCACATAGAGCCCCTTCATTTCCCTCTTCTTTTTCTGACAGTTCCATCATTGTCATGGTAATGGGGCTCCCTGGTGCGTAACAAAAATGGTCAGTTTAATTGCTGAATAAGAGATCGGTCAGAGGTCAGGGAAAGAGGGGGGGGGGTTGCATAAATCAGCCGGAAGGATTTTTCATCAGACACTCGAGTGTAACATTGTGGCACTTGAAGAAGGCAGTTTGTGGGTTTTCAGTCCTCGTAAGTGAAGCCTTGAATGGAAAGCGTTAAAATCTGAAGGAAATTTTCATTTTTCGTTTCAGAAATTAATTTTAGCTCAATAATCCAGCTAGCTAGGGTAGGGTGGTTGGACGGGAAGAAACCTTTTGAGAGTAAGCGGAACGTCACAAGCAAAACAGTGGTCCCGAAGACCTCGAGGTGGAGGATTTGGCTATGGGTGAGAATATACTGAATGGAAAAAAAGGGGACCTAAAACGGAACCATGTGGGGCACCGAGAGTGAGGCGGGGAGAACTGTTATGATGTTGATAAACCGTTTCAAGTCCTGAGCTAGGGCGGCACGGCGGTCTAGTGGTTAGCGCGCAGACCTCACAGCGAGGAGACCAGGGTTCAATTCCACCCTCGGCCATCTCTGTGTGGAGTTTGCATGTAAACATTCTAAAAACATGCTAGGTTAATTGGCGACTCCAAATTGTCCATAGGTATGAATGTGAGTGTGAATGGTTGTTTGTCTATATGTGCCCTGTGATTGGCTGGCGACCAGTCCAGGGTGTACCCCGCCTCTCGCCCGAAGACAGCTGGGATAGGCTCCAGCACCCCCGCGACCCGAAAATGAATGAATGAAGTCCTGAGCTATGGTGTCAGACGCTGCGCTCAGGTTGCCCTCCGTTGTGTTTTTTTTGCACATGGACCACCTGTAGGAGCCCACACAAGCGGATGCGACCTGAGCTTTAATTTTAATAAATAAAGATATAAATAAAGATTTAATAAAGATTTATCACAACTCTACTGAATGGTATCGCATTAGCGAAAGTATAAAGAAGAAGCCGACTGTCTTTATGGAAGGAATGTTACTGGTTACTTTGCCGTTTTACCTCGAGCAACATAGATGAACCCCTAAATACTTTATTTACGATATTTATTTCTTTATACACACTGTAAAAACCATAATGTCTGACAATTTTAAGTTGAGAAACACCTGTTAAGAAGCTGCCATTGTTAAGACCAAAGCAGGAACACCTTTAGTAAATATTTGGCTACATTTCCCTTTCCATATTTGTACTTTGTCACTCACAGAAGGAAGCGCTCATGTTTCTGCCTTTTCAGCTATTTATATATACTAGTATAATATGTATTCCACTCTGCCTCTAGCCCGAAGTCAGCTGGGATAGGCTCCAATATAACCCCCGTGACCCTCGTAAAAAGATGGATGGATAAAATGTATTCCGTTATTTTCAAAACAAATGACTGACTGTAGACCGTCGGCAACAGAGAACAGGTGCTCCGGGGTATGCGTGTTGCTAACGTTTGAGGGCCAGCTCACCTAGAGTATCCGTAGCGCGGGTCGGGTTGCACCAGCAGATGCCTTGCCAACTGTAGGAAAGGGACAAATTCTTATGGGAGCCATTGACAGAGAACCCTCTTTCTTCTTTCCCTTGTTTCTCACAGACAGGACTACAGTGTGCCTAATTGTACTACGGTAAACCTCGGATATATCGGATTCAATTGTTCCCACTGGTTTTGTCCGATATAAGCGAAATCCGTTATATGCGTATACCGGAAAATGTCCGTTTGTCGGATTTTATCCATTATAAAAAGGCACTTCCTTGACTATGTTTCCAATGTACCTGGACTGGGCAATGAAAAGAGACGTAAGGTAATGAGAATTGAACTTTATTGGACTCTGAGCATAACAAATTGTTAATTAAGCTAGGCCCTGTTACGCCCGTCAGGCCTACGTTATTTCCAATAGTGAGGTTAAGATCTCATTCACTGCTGTGCTAGTATTATTGACGTCACTCACTTTTATATTTGTCCTAAATCTGGAGCCAGGAGAAAGACAATAGCCAGTGACATCAACAAGATTAGCATAACGATGCGGCCATCCGATATATGCAAGGGAAATTTAATGGAAATGCATTGGAACGGGACTGGAGATTTTGTCCGAAATAGGCGAAATCCGTTATAAAAAATCCGATATATGCAATGATTTTTTATTGGAAAAATCTGTTCTTTTTTATCTGTCCATTGTGAGCGAATTTCCGATATATCCGAGTCCGATATATCCGAGGTTTACTGTATTTTCAAACAATTTAGCTGTACTATTTAAAAAAAAAAAAAAAAAAATCTGTTTGAGTTGATTTGATAAAGCATCTTCTGCGATTTTCTCGGCCTTTTCAAGCTCAGGCAGGCTAAAGTCCTAAAGAACTTCACAATAATGATTATAGAAATGTACTTTTTAAATACATAACTGATCTGACCAATTCGGGACTAAGCATGGGTATACAGTGATAAGTCAGATAACGCCATAATCAAATCAACTTTATTTGTATAGCACTTTTCCTGCAAAGACATGCAACACAAAGTGCTTTACAGAATTAAAAACAATTACCACAATTAAAAGGAAAAACAAATACAGTAAACCTCGGATATATCGGACTCGGATATATCGGAAATTCGCTCACAACGGACAGATAAAAAAGAACCGATTTTTCTGTAATGCATTTCCAATAAAAATTCATTGCATATATCGGATTTTTTATAACGGATTTCGCCTATTTCGGACAAAATCTCCAGTCCCGTTCCAATGCATTTCCATGAAATTTCCCTCGCATATATCGGATGGCCGCATCGTGGCGCTCCGATTCGCCGAATCGTGACAGGCCGCTATACGACGTCATTTGCAGCGTTTGCAGCGTTGCCTGCGCGTCCAGGTACATTGGAAACATAGTCAAGGAAGTGCCTTTTTATAACGGATAAAATCCGATTTACGCATATACCGGATATAAATCCGATATATGCGTAAAACGGACATTTTCCGGTATACGCATATAACGGATTTCGTTTATATCGGACAAAACCAGTGGGAACAATTGAATCCGATATATCCGAGGTTTACTGTACTAAGAAAGCCCCGCCCCCACCCTCCATACTAGACACACACACACAATCACACACAGTAGGGAGACATGGCATGGCACTGAGGATCAAGGAAATGCCACCTTTGGGGCCGTCCACACGTGCCATCGGGGGACCAGCACCCGGGCCCCCCCCGACTCCGACCCCGGACTCCGGACCCCCACATTAAAGGGAAGAACCCCCAGTCAGCCGGGTCGAAGGGACCCAAGGATGGCACCCCCTCAGCAGACCCGACACAGCCCCCAGTGTGGAGAACCCCTGCCCCTGAGGAAATACTGGAGTTAAAAGCTAAAAACTAAAAGCATAAAATAGGACTAAAAAAGGACTAAGAAAAGTTAAAAAATATTAGTTAAAAGCTTGAGTCTCCGCAGTCCTGAGGCTCTCCGGCAGGCTGTTCCACCATGGGTTTTCGTCCTGGGTTTTGGTATTGTTAAAAGGCCAGTGCTGGAGGACCACAGGGTCCGCGGGGGTTGATATGTTAAAAGCAGATCAGATAAATAAGAAGGCGCAAGTCCGTTAAGGCATTTAAAAACCAGTAACCAGAATCTTAAAATGTTCTTCTGCCAGATGAGCTGACAAGTCATCAAAGTGACAAACCTGCTCCAGATTTCCCACACCGACTTCCCAAAACTGCTGGCTGTTTGTTTGGTTAAGAACTCCAGTCAGCATGTCTGTCTCAGTGCAGGTTTTGTGCGAGTTTATGTGTGTATGTGTATGTGTGTGGTCAAGCCTTCCTTGCCATTCCAGTCATTCCCCTGGTACCTGGGAATTGGTCTGTTCTCCGACAGGATATTTTAGGACCTGAGAAGCAGCTGTCTTGCCTGAGCCGTCTGAAAAATGCATCTCAAAATATGAGGCAGGGATCTTTGGGAAAGCTACAGCACTAAGGCAGATTTGCTGTAGGTAAATATTGTATTGGTAGTATAATTTCAACGTTTGTACGATCAATACTGTAATTCCAAAAGCACCACAACACACAATAATTTGACCTCGTCGGTACATGGCTATGTTGTGCATTGTCGCACATAGCTTTTTTTCAAACAGCACTGATAGTTTATGAAAGGGTAAAACTGCATCATAAGCTTTTGGTACTGTTGTAGGTTAAAAACTATTTACTGACTGATGACTGATTTACTGACAAATGTAAGACCCTTCCCACCCATTACTCTGATGAAGATGAAGGTTATAAAATGAACAAACGTCTAATTTATGTTGGATGGATGAGTTGCAAATACAGCGAAGTGATAGCGACTGAAAACGCATATCCGAAGATTAAAAAAAAAAAACATAATGGGGCTGCATAATTCTCTCTTGCTTAGAATTGAGATTACGATTATTCATTCATTCATTTTCTACCGCTTTTCCTCACGAGGGTCGCGGGGGATGCTGGAGCCTATCCCAGCTGTCTTCAGGTGAGAGAGGCGGGGTACAGCCTGGACTGGTGGCCAGCCAATCACAGGGCACATATAGACAAACAACCATTCACACTCACATTCATACCTATGGACAATTTGGAGTCGCTAATTAACCTAGCATGTTTTTGGAATGTGGGAGGAAACCGGAGTACCCGGAGAAAAACCCACGCATGCGCAGGGAGAACATGGCCGAGGATGGAATTGAACTTAGGTCTCCTAGCTGTGAAGCCTGTGTGCTAACCACCCGGCTGCTGTGCAGCCCTGGTTCAGTATATTTTTCATCAAAATAGTAGTCATGCCAAAAATGTTGTGCTGCTGCTGGATGTTCACAGTATCCGAGTGATACTGTTGTGGGGGTGCTGGAGCCTATCCCAGCTGCCTTAAGGCGAGAGAGGCGGGGTACACCCTGGACTGGTCGCCAGCCAATCACAAGGCACATATAGATATATAGACAAACAACCATTCACACTCATATTCATACCTATGGACAATTTGGAGTCGCTAATTAACCTAGCATGTTTTTGGAATGTGGGAGGAAACCGGAGTACCCGGAGAAAAACCCACGCATACACGGGGAGAACATGCAAACTCCACACAGAGATGGCCGAGGGTGGAATTGAACCCTGGTCTTCTAGCTGTGAGGTCTGCGCGCTAACCACTCGACTACCGTGCCACCCGTGTTTACGATTATCTGGGATGATTTTTGTTTACACACACACAAATAGCATATTCAGGGCAATATGCTTTCATTTTAAAGAAATCACACAATGCTTATTAGCGTTATTGTTAGACTCCTTGTTGTTTTGTTCCACTTCATATCATATCTTCCAGTAGTCTTTCTCTTTCTTTGTGGGAGGTCCCAGAATAACAACAATAACAATGATAATAGTTGATGTGCGACTTTTTTTGTACTCCGTCAAGTAAAAAAAAAACATGGCACGCTTCCTAACTCCACAGTACATTCATTAACGCAATTAAGACTAATCAAAAGACAAGTCCATGAATTAATGTGAGCTGATGAATGATTGATGTCAGCGGTTAGAACCGGGGCGGTGGGGCAAATCGATGATATTTAGACATTAGATAAGCTTGATGCAACGTTAGGTTGATCAAATTCCACGTCATCGACCTGGAATCCTTATACAGTAAACCTCGGATATATCGGATTCAATTGTTCCCACTGGTTTTGTCCGATATAAGCGAAATCCGTTATATGCGTATACCGGAAAATGTCCGTTTTACGCATATATCGGATTTGTATCCGGTATATGCGTAAATCGGATTTTATCCGTTATAAAAAGGCACTTCCTTGACT
Organism: Doryrhamphus excisus; assembly: GCF_030265055.1. Lineage (NCBI taxonomy): Eukaryota > Metazoa > Chordata > Actinopteri > Syngnathiformes > Syngnathidae > Doryrhamphus > Doryrhamphus excisus. The sequence continues at coordinate 2,951,932 of NC_080470.1, forward strand.
ATGTTTCCAATGTACCTGGACGCGCAGGCAACGCTGCAAATGACGTTGTATAGCGGCCTGTCACGATTCGGCGAATCGGAGCGCCACGATGCGGCCATCCGATATATGCGAGGGAAATTTAATGGAAATGCATTGGAACGGGACTGGAGATTTTGTCCGAAATAGGCGAAATCCGTTATAAAAAATCCGATATATGCAATGAATTTTTATTGGAAATGCATTACAGAAAAATCGGTTCTTTTTTATCTGTCCGTTGTGAACGAATTTCCGATATAGCCGAGTCCGATATATCCGAGGTTTACTGTAGCTTCATATGTATTCCAGAAAGGTGTTAATACGTAAGTGCGAGTGTCTATATTTGTGTTATTTATGCCTTGGCAGGGGGAGAAGAATGCCGGCTTTGACGTGCTCTACCACAACATGAAGCACGGCCAGCTGGCGACCAAGGAGCTCGCCGAGTTTGTTCGTGAGAGGTAAGGTTTGTGCGTATTTGTGGAAAAAACTGTAAGGGGAGTGTAACGCAAGTGACGGGAATCTCTGCACGTTTGTGTACTTGGAACGACAGAGGAGATTCTGCCGGCGTTGTGTGAAATGTTTTGCTACTATAAACAAACCCCTTTGCGTTTCATCCCTGTCATCAAGTTGTGCAATGATCTATGTTTCAGCTAAGATGCTTTGTTCAGATTCCAGACATCTAATGCACGTTTTTTACATTGGAAAAAAAATTTTGTGGCACATCACTAACCAAAAATGTTACAAAATGTCACCACGACCTCACACGTGCATCAATAAGTCTATCGGAGGAACAAGGTAGGTGTTGCCACACGGACCAATATTACATTGCTAAGCTAGTCTTTACACCACAGACACTCCACAGTAGCCACGTTTTTACATGACCACTTTTTCTCTTTCCGAATGACCTTTCGGGAAACAATGGTATCCATGGAAAGGAATATTCCAATCTCTTGTCTACATGCGCCGTGAAAATCAACCAGAATAGTCAATGGGTCATGTGCGGTAAAACGTAAACATCAACATCACGTGATACCGGCTTCCCCGAGTTTTTCTTTCACTTGTTGGAATAACTCCGTATTGCCAGTTTTTCGTCTGTCCAGTCTTGAAATTTAGTTTGAATCAAAAACAAACTTTGCTTAGCAGTCCAATGCCGATTGCTGGCCTCCATTTTTAAAAGTGAAGAACGTCTGGATCTGCGTGTTACGTCATATCTGAGCATGTGCTGAAAGAACGCACCCGGGATCAATTTAAACAGGAAAAGATCAAATTAAATCTTGCTAATATTTTATAATTAAACTCGGGACATGTTTTATATAGATATATATTTTCTTTTTTAATAAAACTGGACTTGTGAATGGCGTATAGAAGGGTTTAGATTCTGTTTCACAGATGACGCTAATGCACACGAAAGCTGCTTGCCAACCGCCAATAAACAACAGAAGAAGAAGAACGCACCCTGACAAATTTCCGTTTTTTAGCGGGTACAAGATACCTGAATCGGATTATGGAAAGGAATATTCCATCCCTGTTCAATTCTTTCCATTTGAGCAAATAAACCAAATGCAATTGGAATATTTGGGTCCATATATTCATGGCTATTGACATAATATTTGCAAATGATGATTAATCAATGTTAACTATAAAAAGTGATATTGGATTATTCCTCACGGCACACCTGATGGTTTCTCAAGGTACACTAGTGTGCCGCGGCACAGTGGTTGAAAATCACTGGTATAAAGAATACAAGACATCATACTCATTTGTTGGTATGTTTTATTTTATACACTGAAGTATATCGAGGTAGCAGTGTGATTTACAATATGGCCAAGCTAATATACAACAACGATATACAGAGCTGGTATCGTTATTTCAGCATCACCAGCATTCTCTGTTTAACGCGTTTGTGGCAATTTCAAGTATTTTGTGCAACAGGAGTCTACTGTTCACACTGACATGAAATAATCAGATACAGGTAACATATGAGCAAAAAAAAAAAAAAAAAATCAGACTTGACCTGCAGTGTGAACATAGCCTCTGTCCTCACTACTCTGCTACTTTACAAGTTCCAGGCTACTTTTGAAGGAGGAAGTGGTGGACTTAAGTGTATTACTGAAGTAAATGTTTTCTTATATTAGATCTACTCCGATTAGCAATTAACAGTGATTAAATTGAGTCCAATAATGACCTTCTGGGAGGAAGTGAAGCAGTGTTATACGCATGTGATATAATCCTGGCATTGACTCAGAGGGGCCTGTGCACATTCCTCGCAAGGGGAAATTCACTTATCTGCCGAGACAGACAACAAATCAGCTGTCAGGAAATGAAAAGTGTGGGATCCCACAGGACGCCAATGGTGCTGATGAAGTATATCCGTCTTCTGTATGTTCTTTATACTATACTTCTACTATAAGGCAACATGTTCAGCGCGTATTTATGTGTCTGTATCAGTGCTTGTCAAATAGTACGCCGGAGCTTTGATTTTTAACATCAACATTTATTAACAGGGCCGAGTGGTTAGCACGCAGGCCACACAGCTGAGTTCGATTCCACCATCGATTTGTCGAATTGTTAAATGACCGTATTTTCTGGACTATAAGTCGCACTTTTTTTTTAATAAGTTGGCTGTTCCTGCCACTTATACTCCAGAGCGACTTTACGTTACATAAACACTGGACACCTTTTCTGTTTATTTTTTATGTAGCTGTAGCATTATGTTAGCATATCTTACACCTATTCAGCCTGTTCTCTATTCTTTTATTGATAGAACTTGCCTTCCAAGATGACGTAATGTCTGTTTTTGGTCATAAAATAAATTACTCACAAAAAATGCGACATATATGTTTTTTTTTTCTAACTAATTATGCATTTTTGGCCTTGTGCGACTTATACTCCGGAGCGACTTATTGTCCAGAAAATACGGTAATAATACAGCTGTCAAAAATAATGGTAACTTATTTCAATAATTATGTTAACACGTAGCGCGAGAACCCGAGTTCAATTCCACCCTCGGCCATCTCTGTGTGGAGTTTGCATGTTCTCCCCGTGCATGCGTGGGTTTTCTCCGGGTACTCCGGTTTCCTCCCACATTCCAAAAACATGCTAGGTTAATTGGCGACTCCAAATTGTCCATAGGTATGAATGTGAGTGTGAATGGTTGTTTGTCTATATGTGCCCTGTGATTGGCTGGCGACCAGTCCAGGGTGTACCCCGCCTCTCGCCCAAAGACAGCTGGGATAGGCTCCAGCACCCCCACGACAGTATCACTCGGATACTGTGAACATCCAGCAGCAACACAACATTTTGGCATGACTACTATTTTGATGAAAAATATACTGAACCAGGGCTGCACAGCTAGGAGACCAGGGTTCAATTCCACCCTCAGCCATCTTTGTGTGGAGTTTGCATGTTCTCCCCGTGCATGCGTGGGTTTTCTCCGGGTACTCCGGTTTCCTCCCACATTCCAAAAACATGCTAGGTTAATTGGCGACTCCAAATTGTCCATAGGTATGAATGTGAGTGTGAATGGTTGTTTGTCTATATGTGCCCTGTGATTGGCTGGTGACCAGTCCAGGGTGTACCCCGCCTCTCGCCTGAAGACAACTGGGAGCTGTCTCTAAACCTGGTTGTTCTACAGCGGATGCTGCAGAACCTTCCTCCCCCCCCGATGCCAGGCGAGAAAACAGTCCATGCTGGGGGTTTGTGGGGTCAGAGTAGATCCGACGGGGCTCTTGATACGCAGCGGGTGTTTGCTAAAAATGTGCAGCCTAGCTAAATTAGTCCATTAATGGCTTGTATCAGCATTTACCCAGCACTGACAAAAAATACATGGTTGTTGTAGAATGTCAAATATAAGCACTTGATAATAGAATTTCAGTTTTGAGTCATGCTGCTGAAAATAATTTACTGTATGCGGTAAGACTAAACCACAACCTAACTCTTTTTTTAAAATAAGAACCACCATGTATTTTATTCTGATGATTTTTGTTCACTTTTCCAGAGCTGCCATTGAGGAGACCTACTCCAAATCCATGGGAAAACTGGCAAAAATGGCCAGTAATGGAAGCCCACTGGGGTGAGTGAGTGCACGTAAATACAGAGTTAAGCGTTAGCATTAAGTGTGTACCGTCGGAAGCTTTGTGATTGTCTATTATAAATAGTCACATGGCTCCCGCCCTATAAGATATGGATGAGCACCATCTGCACCACCAAATGTTCATTCACTTATTTAGCATTCTTACATGTTCCAGGTCTTTTCATCATATTGTTTTCGTATTCCAGAACAGGAAATCATTAATTCATCCTGTTGCATTGAATTGAGTATTTCAGGAATTAATGTTCAGTGTATTGTCATGTTTTCCTTTACGGTTTCTTTGGGAAATTGTAATGTAATTAGGTCGTACATGGCGGAGGTCAGGAGCAAGGTCACCGTGGCCACATATTAGTTGTTGCCAACTCGGGAACGTTTGGGAAAGGGATATAATTCCATGGCTCAAACAGCCACTTATACTCAAAAAATGGACTCATTTCAATGTGGTGGTCAAAGGTCATGTGACCTTAATACAAGCCTCTCTATATCTCAAAAGCACCGGGATTTTGTAATATTAAAACTTGTTTATGCTTGTGTTTTTTTGCCCAGGACTTTTGCACCAATGTGGGATGTGTTCAGGGTGTCTTCTGACAAACTGGCTCTCTGCCATCTTGAACTCATGAGAAAGATGAACGATCTCATCCGGGACATCAACAAGTACGGAGACGAGCAGGTCAAAATTCACCGAAAGGTACGTGTCTCATTGTGAGGACTACGTCACCTCTTGAAGTTCCATCTTTCACGCTGACACTTTGTGTGTGTGTGTGTGTGTGTGTGTGTGTGTGCATTATGAAGACAAAAGAAGAGATGGTGGGGACACTGGAGGCGGTGCAGGCACTGCAAGTTCAGAGTGGCCACCTTCAGAAGTCCAAAGAGGGTTACCATACCAAATGTTTGGAGCTGGAGCGTATAAGGAAGGAGGGAGCTCCACAGAAAGAGCTGGAGAAAGTAAGATCATTCTTATTCTTAAAGGCACCTGTAAAAAGAACTGTGACTTAAAAAAAAATTATTTCCTGTCAAAATAATTCATATTAAGTGTTATCAAAATAGTAGTCATGCCAAAATGTTGTGTTGCTGCTGGATGTTCACAGTATCCGAGTGATACTGTCGTGGGAGTTATGAAATAAAGCTGAAAAAAACGCCTTTGATTATATTTAGATTGTTGTTTACAGTAGAAGTAGAACTTTTATTTGTTCAAAGAATACACACAGAATCATGACTTCCTCCTTTCAAGCACTGCAGCATAATCAAATGAGACAGTCAAGTGCATTGTGCGTTTCTGATTGTAAGAGGAATCGATTGTATCCCCCTTTTTGGGGGGTCCCAAAACCCCCAAAATCGCTGCTTTTTCATAAATTTAGGACGGCTGCAAAGAATGTTCGTCAGAAATTTAAATAAACAAATTGAAAACTTGTATCATAGTACTAAGGTAGCATCTGAGACAGTCAAGTGCATTGTGCGTTTCTGAGTGTTAGAGGAATCAATTGTATTCCCCCTTTTGGGGGGTCCCAAAACCCCCAAAATCGCTGCTTTTTCATAAATTTAGGACGGCTGCAAAGAATGTTTATCAGAAATTTAAATAAACAAATTGAAAACTCGTACCATAGTACTAAGGTAGCATCTGAGACAGTCAAGTGCATTGTGCATTTCTGAGTGTTAGAGGAATCGATTGTATCCCCCTTTTTGGGGGGGGTCCCAAAACCCCCAAAAGCACTGCTTTTTCATAAATTTTGGACGGCTGCAAAGAATGTTTGTCAGAAATTTAAATAAACAAATTGAGACACACTACTGAGTTCAAGAAAACTCGTATCATAGTACTAAGGTAGCATCTGAGACAGTCAAGTGCATTGTGCGTTTCTGATTGTAAGAGGAATCGATTGTATCCCCCTTTTTGGGGGGTCCCAAAACCCCCAAAATCGCTGCTTTTTCATAAATTTAGGACGGCTGCAAAGAATGTTTGTCAGAAATTGAAATAAACAAATTGAGACACGCTACTGAGTTCAAGAAAACTCGGTGTTAGAGGAATCGATTGTATCCCCCTTTTGGGGGGGTCCCAAAACCCCCAAAATCGCTGCTTTTTCATAAATTTAGCACGGCTGCAAAGAATGTTTGTCAGAACTTTAAATAAACATATTGAGACACGCTACTGAGTTCAAGAAAACTCGTATCATAGTACTAAGGTAGCATCTGAGACAGTCAAGTGCATTGTGCGTTTCTGAGTGTTAGAGGAATCGATTGTTTTCCCCTTTTGGGGTGTCCCAAAACCCCCAAAATCACTGCTTTTTTATAAATTTAGGACGGCCGCAAAGAATGTTTGTCAGAAATTTAAATAAACAAATTGAGACACGTTACTGAGTCCGTCAGTTTCTCATGTCAGTCTTTAAGGCTGATTGATTGATTGATCTTTTCTCTCTACTAGGCAGAGCTGAAGTCCAAGAAAGCCGCAGAATCGTTTGCACTGTGCATCGAGAAGTACAATCGAGTGGGAGTGGAGTTTGAGCAGAAGATGAATGAATCCACCCAGGTTAGCTCTGACTCTCTTGTTGAAGACCTCTTGTTGTTGTTGTTTTTTAATTAGCCTAAACAACCTGACATCCCTTTTTGGCACTCTGTAATTGTATTCTTGATCCTGATTCATCGGACCCCAAAAATGGAAACGGGTTCATCTGCTCGTACATAGTGCGCTCCCATTACTTTAATCACCATTTACACACTGTCAAGGTCAATGTTGCTGTTCCCATGGAAATCCTCAATAATGCCTGGAGTCATTGTTAGTAATTAAATATTCTAATAGGTCATTTATTTTAGAAGAAAGAAACCGCTTTAGTTTTCCTTTTCTATTGGATTATAGCTGCTTTAGTCTCACACATGGAGATTTAATGGTAATGGTTTTATTTCATTTGAACATGCATCAGATTACAATTGAATGCATCACATAATCAGTTCCCAGTTCCGCATGTCCAAAAGGAGTAGGAAGAAGCAAAGCTTATTAAATCCTACCCCTCCATCTGGTACTTTTACAATCAGTAACTGTTACATTTGTTCACTTCCTGCTTTCCATAATACAGTTTGAGGTTTTTTGTTGTTTTTTTTCGTTTTGTTTTTAATAATGCACCTCGTACCGAAGTACGAGGTAATATAATGGGTACCATAGTAAGTGTCAATATAGTGATATATATATATACATATATATACACGTATAGACTCTGGAGCCATTAGTAGTGTCGTGGTTCACTTGAAAAATTTCTTGCAATTTGCCAGGGATCAATTCCCACTTAATAGTCTACCTGAATCCACGATGGGGAAAATGAATGAAGTGGTAATTTTTGCTGTGGTTATTGATAATGTTATAATAATAATGGTTATTTCATTTGAACAAGCATCAGATTACAATTGAATGCATCACATAATCAGTTCACAGTTCCACAGGTCCAAAAGGAGTAGGAAGAAGCAAAGCTTATTAAATCCTACCCCTCCATCTGGTACTTTTACAATCAGTAACTGTTACATTTGTTCACTTCCTGCTTTCCATAATAATTTTTTTTTCAAGGTTGTATTTTTTTTTCTATTGAATGTTTTTGTTATATTGATTGCTACTGGTGACGTTTCAAACTAATCCTAATGTTGGTGCCGAAAAGAAGCAGCACAGTTTCCGGAATACGGACACGTTATTGTCGATCAAGTGAAGCAGATTCCAACTGTTGTCCGTTTTATGTAGCGATTTCAGGAACTAGAGGAGGGCCACTTGCGGCAGATGAAACAGCTGATAAAAGGTTACTCCCATTCCATAGAAGACACCCATGTTCAGGTCGGGCAGGTACGTACCCGCACACCACGGTGGGCTGCAACACAAAGTCTGTTATTGGCGCCATTTGCGATTATCGAGAGCATAATAATCATTTTTCTGCTCTCCTCCAGGTCCATGAGGAATTTAAGCAAAATGTGGAGAACATTGGCATTCATGATCTCATCCAGAAATTTGCAGAGCTAAAGGGCACCGGCAAGGAGAGGCCAGGTAATGTTTAGCACTCAGAAATGTACACAACCTCCGCTTACAAGAATAGCCGGAAAAATACAATAAGGAGGGAGTAGGTCAGCGGTTTCAGCACCTCTGGAGTGGACTCCACTCAAGCGATGTACTTACTGTTTATACTATTATTCACATGCACCTGTCTATTGTGTATTGCAGCTCTGATTGGTTTTGAGGAGTACATGACTCTAGCACCCGAAGGCGGGAAAAAGAGTCGAGCAAAAGCCTTCAGGATCCCTGGCCTGGGCAAGAGGGACAAGGAGCCAGACTCTGCGTGAGTTCATGCAAAAACGATACAAGCCAAAGGTTTGGACACACACAACGCATACTGATGGTCCCAACCCCATTACCAAGTAAACCCTGACAAGGCACACCTGTGAGGTGAAAACCATTTCAGGTGACTACCTCGTGAAGCTCATTGAGAGAACACCAAAGGAATCTAAAATTATAGAACATATTTAGACATTTTCATTCCACGTGTGTTCGTTCATAGTTTTGAGAATGTTCAATGTAAATCAAGGGTCTCAAACACGCGGCCCGAGGGCCAAATGTGTCCCGCAGGACACTAGTTTGAGGCCCCCGCCTTGATATGAAAGTTTAATGTCAGTGCGGCCCGCGCAAGTTTGATATGGATGCTGTATGGTATCATGTACCCAGAAAAAATGATTACGTTTGATTAATGTTCATGTTAAAGGTTAAATAACTGTTAATAGTTATCCTCCCTATCCGTGTGGAAGTGGTAAGTTTTTGGCTATTTAAGTTCAAAGGAAATAACTTGAAGGCTACCGTTTAGGTCGCTAGCTCTCTAGTTTGCGAGTTAGCATGTGTCTCAAGACCCTGCAGTTGCGCAATATGTTGTAAATAAAAAGAGTATAAATGTGACTATAGTCATGTTTTGTCCTGTCTACAGTGTATTTTATAGCCGATTCAATACATGTGTCAAAACCGACCCGTTAACATAAGAGATGATACCAGAAAGCTAACACAAGAGGAAGGTTAATTCATTTTGTTGCTCTCTAATTAAAGAAAATTGATCGTATTGTTTTTGTTTTGCAGGGATTCACCTGTAACAGAAGCTCTGGTCAGTATTCTTGTTTATGAGGAAGTCTTATAGGATTCTGTGTATAACACTGAAGATATCTGTTATCATTTGTGTCATCACCGACGCTACTGTGTCTGCAGAATTCACCCTTAGAGGTAGACGATGAAGGATTTGTGATACGAGCCGACAGCACTCAGAATGATATCCTTTTTCTGCTTCATAAAGCGACCCTGATACTAGTCCCACAATGCACTGATACTAGACGTTCAATTGTTGTTGTTTTTTTAATTTTGCATAGTGCATACTGTATATGGGGGAGGCACGGCGGTCGAGTCGTTAGCGCGCAGACCTCACAGCTAGGAGACCAGGGTTCAATCCCAACTTCGGCCATCTCTGTGTGGAGTTTGCATGTTCTCCCCGTGCATGCATGGGTTTTCTCCGGGTACTCCGGTTTCCTCCCACATTCCAAAAACATGCTAGGTTAATTAGCGACTCCAAATTGTCCATAGGTATGAATGTGAGTGTGAATGGTTGTTTGTCTATATGTGCCCTGTGATTGGCTGGCCACCAGTCCAGGGTGTACCCCGCCTATCGCCCGAAGACAGCTGGGATAGGCTCCAGCACCCCCGCAACCCTCGTGAGGATAAGCGGTAGAAAATGGATGAATGAATGAATGAGTTCTCCTATTTTGTGTGGAAGTGGTAACTTTTTGGTTTCTTATTTTGTCTTTCCCCACCCTCAGCCATCTCTGTGTGGAGTTTGCATGTTCTCCCCGTGCATGCGTGGGTTTTTCTCCGGGTACTCCGGTTTCCTCCCACATTCCAAAAACATGCTAGGTTAATTGGCGACTCCAAATTGTCCATAGGTATGAATGTGAGTGTGAATGGTTGTTTGTCTATATGTGCCCTGTGATTGGCTGGCGACCAGTCCGGGGTGTACCCCGCCTCTCGCCCCAAGACAGCTGGGATAGGCTCCAGCACCCCCGCGACCCTTGTGAGGAAAAAGCGGTAGAAAATGGATGAATGAATGAATGAGTTCTCCTATTTTGTGTGGAAGTGGTAACTTTTTGGCTTCTTATTTTGTCTTTCCCCACCCTCAGCCATCTCTGTGTGGAGTGTGCATGTTCTCCCCGTGCATGCGTGGGTTTTTTTCCGGGTACTCCGGTTTCCTCCCACATTCCAAAAACATGCTAGGTTAATTGGCGACTCCAAATTGTCCATAGGTTTGAATGTGAGTGTGAATGTTTTTTTGTCTATATGTGCCGTGGCGACCAGTCCAGGGTGTACCCCGCCTCTTGCACGAAGACAGCTGGGATAGGCTCCAGCACCCCTGCGACCCTCGTGAGGAAAAAGCGGTAGAAAAAGAATGAATGAATGAATGAATACTGTATATGAGGAGTGCTGTGATGCAGTACTTTATTTCTGCTCCATGATGGTATCTCTCAGTGTTTGTGAATATACAGTACAATTTGTAATGGAATTTGCCGTTGATATTTCCCCTTTTCCACAATGAACCACAATGAAGTTAAAACCTAACAAGCGTTCATTCACAACCGAGCATGATTGTTATTGTTGTCAGACCACACTGCAGATTCCCACGTGCCTGCGAGATTACACAAACTTGACTCTCACACGGTGCGGTTTTCACTTAATTAGACCTCGTGTGACCGAACACACTGAAAAGCCGCAAATGAGGCGTAATCAGGAGGTCAGAGGTGAGGGTGTTCACACACACACGGCCACATTCATCGCCTCATTTGACCGTAGAGTGAGACAGTTATTGAAATCTGTATCCTAATTGACTCACATTAGCTTCATTAAGTCCAGATGAGAAATTCAAGTGCGGCACGCTTGTATTCAGCGTGAACTAAAAACGGACTCGTGCCCGGACGTCCACACCGGTTTATCATTGCTAGCACTCCCTTGTCCTGACAGCCTCGAGATAACAACTACTGCTTTTGTCGCTTGTCCCCTTCTCCTCCTGCAACACAGCACCGCCGCATGCGACACTGAAAACAGATACAGGAAGTGGTTGGTATTTTTGAAAGAACATCCCCTCCATCAGGCTCTGCTGCGCTCTTTTGCTTTCTCATTATCTTTTGTACGTGTTCTCTGTGTTCGGATTGAATCAAAACTCGCCAAGGAGATTACCCGCCTCTGTCCCAATATAAAGCAAGCGTCTGTCATCTATTTTTATGTTTCTGTAGTCTATTCATAGCTAAGATGTTTGCGCTCACTGGCAGGTGACATTCTTGCAAACCCTGCTGTGTTAAGTTTGTGTTTTGGGTTTAAAACCTGTTTGAAATTGACTTCAATGTGGTCTTTGTATACTTTTGGATGTGCATCACAAAAAGGGAACAGGGGTGTCCTAAAATTTTCCAGTGAGGGCCACATGGTGAAATGCTGTTAGTATGGATATTAATGTTTGTTTACCGTAGTAATCATTTGTACATTTACTTCACGTGATATGACTTTACATAACATTTTGACTTTCCCATTATATTGTGTGTTCCTCAAACTAATTTAATTTTCCTCCCACATTCCAAAAACATGCTAGGTTAATTGGCGACTCCAAATTGTCCATAGGTATGAATGTGAGTGTGAATGGTTGTTTGTCTATATGTGCCCTGTGATTGGCTGGCCACCAGTCCAGGGTGTACCCCGCCTCTCGCTTGAAGACAGCTGGGATAGGCTCCAGCACCCCCGCGACCCTCGTGAGGATAAGCGGTAGAAAATGGATGAATGAATGAATCAGTTCTCCTATTTTGTGTGGAAGTGGTAACTTTTTGGCTTCTTATTTTGTCTTTCCCCACCCTCGGCCATCTCTGTGTGGCGTTTGCATGTTCTCCCCATGCATGCGTGGGTTTTTTTCCGGGTACTCCGGTTTCCTCCCACATTCCAAAAACATGCTAGGTTAATTAGCGAATCCAAATTGCCCATAGGTATGAATGTGAGTGTGAATGGTTGTTTGTCTATATGTGCCCTGTGATTGGCTGGCCACCAGTCCAGGGTCTACCCCGCCTCTCGCCCAAAGACAGCTGGGATAGGCTCCAGCACTGGTAATTGTAAAGAATATCGACATTTTTTTTTGTACAGTCTTTTCTCTGAAATTATTGAAGATGCTTCTCCTTGACCGTCCCGCTCCCGTGCACGCTGCTCTGAAGACAAGGAGCACAACTTCTACTCCAGTGACTCCGACTTTGACGACGAGGAGCCCAAGAAGTTCCACATCCAGATAAGACCGGTGGTCAAAAGCAACCGCAGCAGCGCCGCAGCCAGCGAGAAGGAGCTAAAAGCCACCGTGGGGACTCTCACGCTGCCACCCAACAGACGGGCACAGCAAAGCGTTAGTGGCTTTTCATGATTGGCTTAAAAGACGCAAGGGGCCTAAAACTTCATCACAAAGACAAAGCAAAATGTTTGAAGAGAGGAAAATGAGTTTTCTTTTCTTTAAACTTTCCTCTTCTCTTATCTTTCAGGTGACTGTGAAGCGACATCTCTCCAGTAAGTTTTTGCACCTTTTCTGACTCTTTGCAGAGTACAGGACACAACATGAGACGCTTTGGACTGAATGTTTGTCTTCACAGGAAACTCCAGTACATCTGGACGGACAGAAGATGGTGAGGGCACCCCCCCCAGAGGTGAATTAAACTTTTACTCCCTTGTTAATTGGGACTCAGTAATAAGTGTATTACTTGTATTACCCAATGTAGTAGACAAAATAACATAAAAAGTAAATATGGAGGACAGGAAGTGATGTTTTAACTTGGCATGGGTTACAGCGACAACGGTATCATTCATTCATTCATTTTCTACCGCTTTTCCTCACGAGGGTCGCGGGGGCGCTGGAGCCTATCCCAGCTGTCTTCGGGCGTAAGGCGGGGTACACCTTAGACTGGTCGCCAGCCAATCACAGGGCACATATAGACAAACAACCATTCACACTCACATTCATACCTATGGACAATTTGGAGTCGCTAATTAACCTAGCCTAACCTAGCCTAACCTTTTTGGAATGTGGGAGGAAACCGGAGTACCCGGAGAAAACCCACGCATGCACGGGGAGAACATGCAAACTCCACACAGAGATGCCCGAGGGTGGGATTGAACCCTGGTCTCCTAGCTGTGAGGTCTGCGCGCTAACCCCTAGACCACCGTGCCGCCCACAACGGTATCAGTTATGATTATTATTATTACCAAGATCAAATCCGGCACTTATATGTTCCACTGAACATTACTGACACCTAGTGACCCGTGGAGAATACTACACATCACAATATGAATGCGTCTTAATTAGAGATGTCTGATAATTATCAGTAAGTATAATTATAGGGCCAATAATAGCATAAAATACTGATATCGGTTGATATCGATTTTTTTCCTGATCATGAAAACCAAGGGCGGCACAGTGGTCTAGTGGTTAGCGCGCAGACCTCACAGCTAGGAGACCAGGGTTCAATTCCCTGGAAGTGGAGTTTGCATGTTCTCAGCGTGGGTTTTCTCCGGGTACTCTGGTTTCCTCCCACATTCCATTCCAAAAACATGCTAGGTTAATTGGCCACTCCGAATTGTCCATAGGTATGAATGTGAGTGTGAATGGTTGTTTGTCTATATGTGCCCTGTGATTGGCTGGCCACCAGTCCAGGGTGTACCCCGCCTCTCGCCCGAAGACAGCTGGGATAGGCTCCAGCACCCCCATGACAGTATCACTCGGATACTGTGAACATCCAGCGGCAACACAACATTTTAGCATGACTACTATTTTGACGAAAAATATACTGAACCAGGGCTGCACAGCGGCCGGGTGGTTAGCACACAGGCTTCACAGCTAGGAGACCCGAGTTCAATTCCATCGTCGGCCATCTCTGTGTGGAGTTTGCATGTTCTCCCCGTGCATGCGTGGGTTTTCTCCGGGTACTCCGGTTTCCTCCCACATTCCAAAAACATGCTAGGTTAATTAGCGACTCCAAATTGTCCATAAGTATGAATGTGAGTGTGAATGGTTGTTTGTCTATATGTGCCCTGTGATTGGCTGGCCACCGGTCCAGGGTGTACCCCGCCTCTCGGCCAAAGACAGCTGGGATAGGCTCCAGCACCTCTGCAACCTCGTGAGGATAAGCGGTAGAAAATTAATGAATGAATGAATGAGTTCTCCTCCTATTTTGTGTGGAAGTGGTAACTTTTTGGCTTCTTATTTTGTCTTTCCCCACCCTCGGCCATCTCTGTGTGGAGTTTGCATGTTCTCCCCGTGCAAGCTGGGATAGGCTCCAGCACCCCTAAGGCAGTATCACTCAGATACTGTGAACATCCAGCAGCAACACATTTTATTTTCGTCAAAAAAGCCAATATCAGACATCCCTAATCTTAATGCTTTTTTATACTGTATATGTATTTTACTGAATTTAGCAATTTTCTGGCTTGAAAATGCTTAATTTAGGCAAAATATATGTAAGATGTGTTTTTAACGAATATGCCGTATTCCACCACAAAAAGACATGATTTATTAATTCAAATATTTTTGAAAAAGTCGCAAAATTAGAACCTTGACATGGCCAGGGATGACTTTATTTACTTACTCAATATCTGTTGCCATCTTAAGCAAAATAATCATTGAATTATAGACATCATTTACGGCTGTCAGAGACACAAAACCTTACTGGGGAAGGCAAGAATGGATCATCTTTTAAAAGGTACTTAGGAAATTGGTTGCGACCATCACTTCATCACAAACATAAACATAAAGCATCAGTGAGGAGACGAGTCTGTGCAGCCAGCTGGCTGACCTTGCATGGACCACCCTCTTATAGTCGCCTCCGCCTTCTGCTCTCACTCCAAAATATGTTTCCTTCGCGACGTGTTTGCTCGCTGCCAACCGCTTTGGCTGCCGGTTTGCAATTTCATCAAGCTGCTGCACTCCAGCAGCGGGGAATCACTCGTTCAAATCGAGAGGTGAAGAGATGAGTGATGATGATGGAGTAAATAAAGAATAGCTATTGCTGCTATTCCTGTCATCATAGATTTGTTTTGTTAACATCCACCAAAGTGTTTATAAGTAAAGTGTGTCTGTTGATAGATGGTGACCAGGACGGCCTGTGCAGGTCCGCTTCAAGTCCTGAACCCAGCAGGTGAGATGCTCTGTCCCTTTTATCTCATTCTGTGTCCGATTACTATCTGGTCACAGGACAGACACATTCCGGGTGTAACCAAAGACCTCTTAAACCAGGGGTCTCAAACTCAATTTACTTGGGGGGCCACTGGAGCTCCGGTCTGGGTGACACTGGGCCACATCAGGTTTTCCAAAAAAAAACAAAAACGCATTTATTAAAAACAAAAAAATTAAAAAAACTTGGCTTTGGTTCCAATTTTCTACAATAAAAGCTCTGATAAAACATTCCACTGTTCTCAAATATCTTACTTTTTATTTTTCTACACAAAATAAGATGAAAAATAAATAAACAAATCAAGAATAAAGAAAATCAATCAATCAGTAATAAATAAATAAATATAATAATAATAATAAAACGGCAAATAATAAAAACTTAAGAAACCACATATAGTTGGTAGGTAGATAATTTTTTTTTTTCAGATTAAAATGAACAAAGCATTATTAGAGCCCTGTAGACATGACAAAACACGACTATAGTCACATTTATACTCTTTTTATTTACAACATATTGCGCAACTGCAGGGTCTTGAGACACATGCTAACTCGCAAACTAGAGCGCTAGCGACCTAAACGGTAGCCTTCAAGTTATTTCTTTTAAACTTAAATAGCCAAAAACTTACCACTTCCACACAGATAGGGAGGATAACTATTAACAGTTATTTAACCTTTAACATGAACATGAATCAAACGTAATAATTTTTTCTGGGTACATGATACCATACAGCATCCATATCAAACTTGCGCGGGCCGCACTAACATTAAACTTTCATATCATTACTTACACTTGACATCTTGACGCAGCGTGACTTGTGCTCCACATTAGGTTGAGTTCTGCAGCATCCGGTGCCGACAGCCTGTTTGGACCTCCGCTAGAGGCAGCCTTCAAATCCAAAAGTTTTGGCGGTCGGGAGCAACTCCGGGAGCAGAGTTCTTTCGGTGCCTCTGAATGTAAGAGTAACAATAAAACAAAAATAAAACTGTTTCAAAACTGATGTTTTTTTTTTTAACTTTTTGCGTTAGACGCTGCCTTTTCATCAGACTCCTCCTCACCAGACAACATTGAGGACTCTGGTTTGGACTCGCCTTCCCTTCAGCCACTCGGACCCTCTCCCGAGCCAGTCGGCTGGGCAGCATGGCCTCCTGTTTCCCAGAGTAAAGAACAGACTCAAACACGAGCCCGAACTGCAGATCCTTTCCTCTCAGTCTTCTGTGAACCCTCCCCTGCTCAAAGTCCTCATCCACAGGACGAGCCCGTAAGCGCCTGGTCCGTCGGTCCATCGCATTCCGCTCGTCACCCCTCAGATATGGAGTCTTCCTCCACGCGCTTCCCAGCTTTCCCGCAATCCTTCCCCTCGTCGGAGATGGACGCAGAGGTATGGAACTGCAGACGCGTCCCCGAGGATCCCTTCTTTGCTGCTTTTGACAGCAACGTCAAACACGAGACCTCAAAGCCGGCTGACGCCTGGCCACGTCAGGCTCCACGCCCGGTCCAGGACGGGCGGAGTTCTGAGGTGCGAGGGGATCCGTTCTCCGTCTCTGTCGCCGACACCAAAACCCTTCCGCCCCCGTCTTCCTCTTCTTCGTCCTCCAACTCCTCCAATCGTAAAAACAGAGACCGGAAACGAGATCGAAGTTTACCGCCACCGATTACTTCTGATGACCCGTTTGCAATCACCATGATTGGCAGCCCCACCCACCAGTCATCAATGACCGCGCCACCAGGAATAGTCCCTCTTCGTAGCAATGGTAGCACCACCAGCGGCAACAGGTTCGGGTTTGACACCAGTCCGGGTTCTTTATCCCAATCCCAGCCGAAGAAGGAGGCGGTACACTGGAACTCTGTCCACAACCCCTTTAGCGAGAGCACCTCCGGAAAACTGAGCGGCTCCAAACCAACTGAAGGCGCAGCGGGAAAGGGCGACGCGGCGGGAGAGAGGAGAAAACATCGATCTTCAGAGAGCGAGCCTCGCCGAAACGCTCCTCCACTCACACGACATTCAGGCCCGCAAGAAGATCTTTGCTTCTCCACGGACAAAGACCAAGACTGTCTCGACCTCGGCACTCCGCTACCTTGCAGTATCGTCTCTCACAAAGGTAGGACTTGATCCTTTAGAAATGTCAACCCCGGGTGAGAGACGGGGTTCACCCTGGACCGGTGGCCAGCCAATCACAGGGCACATATAGACAAACAACCATTCACACTCACATTCATACCTATGGACAATTTGGAGTCGCCAATTAACCTAGCATGTTTTTGGAATGTGGGAGGAAACCGGAGTACCCGGACAAAACCCACGAATGCACGGGGAGAACATGCAAACGCCACACAGAGATGGCCGAGGGTGGGGAAAGACAAAATAAGAAGCCAAAAAGTTACCACTTCCACACAAAATAGGAGGAGAACTCATTTATTCATTTTCTACTGCTTATCCTCACAAGGGTCGCAGGGGTGCTGGAGCCTATCCCAGCTGACTTCGGGCAAAAGGCGGGGTTCCCCCTGGACTGGTGGCCAGCCAATCACAGGGCACATATAGACAAACAACCATTCACACTCACATTCATACCTATGGACAATTTGGAGTCGCCAATTAACCTAGCATGTTTTTGGAATGTGGGAGGAAACCGGAGTACCCGGAGAAAACCCACGCTTAATACATAGCTTTTATTGAGGTCTTCCTACATTTTTTAAAATGTTTTTAATTTTCCAAATATTTCAACTTTCTTCAAATTTTTCTTTTAGTAATATTATGATTATATTCACATAATATTAGAACTTTTCCCCAACCTAATTTAAAAAAAATTACAAATCTATTTCATAATTTTGCAACTTTGAAGAATATTCTTTAATATTTCCAGTCATTGCTTCTAAAATGACATTATTTTTTTCATAATATTACAAGTTTATTCTTGTCAAATTGCCAATTTTTTTTCTCAATATTTTGACTTTATTCTTGCTAAATTTCAGCTGATTTTTCCAGTTCTGTTAACTATTTCAACTTTATTGTAAGTTTCTATGCCGCTTATCCTCACTAGGATTCACGAGGATACTCACTAGAGCCTATCCCAGCTGTCTTCAGGCGAAAGGCGGGGTACACCCTGGACTGGTGGCCAGCCAATCACAGGGCACATATAGACAAACAACCATTCACACTCACATTCATACCTATGGACAATTTGGAGTCGCTAATTAACCTAGCATGTTTTTGGAATGTGGGAGGAAACCGGAGTACCCGGAGAAAACCCACGCATGCACGGGGAGAACATGCAAACTCCACACAGAGATGGCCGAGGGTGGAATTGAACCCTGGTCTCTGAGCTGTGAGGCCTGTGCTCTCACCACTAGATCACCGTGCAGCCCATCTATGTAAACTTATATGCATATTTTTGGATAGTGGGAGGAAGCCAGAGTGGTTGGAGAACATTTAAAGTCCACACGGAGATGTCCAAATGGAGATACCAACCTCTATAGTCACTACTACACTTAGCTACTACTACTACTACTACTACTACTACTACTAGCCATTATAGACATGATACAGACTCCTGCATTAGCATTGAGAGGTTATTGTTTTTCTACTTGAGGTTTCTGTCCAGTACTTCCTGTGGTGGTTATTGTCTCATCAATTATTACATCAACATTATTGACACTTAGTGACCGATTCACATATTATACTTGACGTGCCTTTTAACATGACGGGCATTGTTCCAACTCAAGAAACGTGTCTTCCTCAGGGTCCAAGCACACCTTCAGAAATGATAGCGAAAGCGTAATCACAGCTGCTCTCTCCAGAGCGACGAGGACCAAAAGGAGCGCAGGTCGACTCAGCGGCAACGACCGAGTAAGTGTGCATTTGGGTATTAGTTGGTGTAAATGAGTCGTTCAATCATATTTCCTGTCATTTCTGACTCTTTTAGGTTCAGTTTCACAATATAATGAGAGTATTAAATAGGATGTCTTTATTGTTGTGCTCGTACACTCAAAAGCCAAAGCTACTGTTGCTACTGTAGAGCCGTTACGAACACAATAACAGTCTCGCTGACGCCCAACCCTGTCTCGTCCCCTCATCTCAGTCACGGTCGCTGTGCTCTTCGCCGCTGCCTGAGCCCAGCCCCTCCCTCACCACCTCCTCCTCCTCCTCCTCCTCCAGCCCGAGCGAGTGGGGGCCCCAAGCCAGGGACGCCGAATGGGGAGGGCAGAACCGAGCCCCCAGCCCCGCCAGGGTGGGACAAGCCTCGCCTCTGCCCTACCCGCTCCAGGACCACCCACCAAGACAGTGTAAGAGAGAATGAATGGGAAGCTTGGCTGGTGAGTGGATGGAGAGATTAGAGGAGTAAATATGGCAACGCTAAACTAATCATCTTTATTCTTGTTACATTACTGCTCTTTTTATTTGTTGTTTAAAAAACTTTGATATGTATATTATTTATTATGAGGAAACAAATATTAAGCAGAAATGGGGAAAGAAAAGGCTATTTTCATTGGTACGTTTAGCTTCAAAACCCGGGCGGGTGGATCTGGCAACAAGGCCAATGTTATTTGTATCTACTGTCACTGTGAGTGGCGTTATCACAGACTACGTCGCCTCCCAGAGAGAAGCCAGTGGAGTGTTTTATATATATATATTTTTGCCGTCATTTATGCAGCGGTACCTTGGCATACGAG
The DNA here is from genome assembly GCF_030265055.1 of Doryrhamphus excisus. Classification (NCBI taxonomy): domain Eukaryota; kingdom Metazoa; phylum Chordata; class Actinopteri; order Syngnathiformes; family Syngnathidae; genus Doryrhamphus; species Doryrhamphus excisus. Next base: position 2,971,934 of record NC_080470.1, read on the forward strand.
TGTCCAAATTGGGTCGCAAGCTGCCATTTACTGGCAGGCATAGCCGAGGACAGACACTTGGGGGCTTGGAATGGATGTAAACACAGCTTTAGCAGCGCACTAGCTAGTCACCGGGAAACATGCAAAAACTGGGATTTCTAACTATCATCAAATCTTACCTTTATGCATTCCCGGATAGTATCAGCATTTGGGAGCAAATATGAGGTGAAAAAGGGGAAAATACAGTCTAGGTGGTGCCTTCAAGGACCCTCAAACAAAGTGGGACAAAACGGCACTTGTATTAAACATGCAAAAACTGGTATTTCTAACTATCATCAAATCTTACCTTTATGAATTCCCAGATAGTATCAGCATTTGGGAGCAAATATGAGGTGAAAAAGGGGAAAATACAGTACAGGTGTTGCTTTCAAGGACCGTCAAACAAAGTGGGACAAAACAGCACTTGCATTAAATATGCAAAAACTGGTATTTCTAACTATCATCAAATCTTACCTTTATGCATTCCTGGATAGTATCAGCATTTGGGAGCAAATATGAGGTGAAAAAGGGGGGGAAAAAAACAGTATAGGCGGTGCCTTCAAGGATCGTCAAACAAAGTGGGACAAAACAACACTTGTATTAAACATGCAAAAACTGGGATTTCTAACTATCATCAAATCTTACCTTAGTGCATTCCCGGATAGTATCAGCATTTGGGAGCAAGTATGAGGTGAAAAAGAGGAAAAAAACAGTATAGGCGTTGCCTTCAAGGTGGGTCAAACAAAGTGGGACAAAACGGCACTAGCATTAAACATGCAAAAACTGGGATCCCGGATAGTATCAGCATTTGGGAGCAAGTATTGAGGTGAAAAAGGGGGAAATACAGTATAGGCGGTGCCTTCAAGGACCCTCAAACAAAGTGGGACAAAACAACACTTGCATTAAACGTGCAAAAACTGGTATTTCTAACTATCATCAAATCTTACATTTATGCATTCCCGGATAGTATCAGCATTTGGGAGCAAGTATGAGGTGAAAAAGGGGGATATAAAGTCTAGGCGGTGCCTTCAAGGACCGTCAAACAAAGTCGGACCAAACGGCACTTGCATTAAACATGCAAAAACTGGGATTTCTAACTATCATCAAATCTTACCTTTATGCATTCCCGGATAGTATCAGCATTTGGGAGCAAATATGAGGTGAAAAAGGGGAAAATGCAGTACAGGTGTTGCCTTCAAGGACCGTCAAACAAAGTGGGACAAAACAGCACTTGCATTAAATATGCAAAAACTGGGATTTCTAACTATCATCAAATCTTACCTTTATGCATTCCTGGATAGTATCAGCATTTGGGAGCAAATATGAGGTGAAAAAGGGGGGAAAAAACAGTATAGGCGGTGCCTTCAAGGATCGTCAAACAAAGTGGGACAAAACAACGCTTGTATTAAACATGCAAAAACTGGGATTTCTTACTATCATCAAATCTTACCTTCATGCATTCCCGGATAGAATCAGCATTTGGGAGCAAGTATGAGGTGAAAAAGGGGGAAATACAGTTTAGGCGGTGCCTTCAAGGACCCTCAAACAAAGTGGGACAAAACAGCACTTGCATTAAACATGCAAAAACTGGGATTTCTAACTATCATCAAATCTTACCTTTATGCATTCCCGGATAGTATCAGCATTTGGGAGCAAATATGAGGTGAAAAAGGGGAAAGAAAAAAAACCCAGTATAGGCGGTGCCTTCAAGGACCCTCAAACAAAGTGGGACAAAACAACACTTGCATTAAACGTGCAAAAACTGGTATTTCTAACGATCATCAAATCTTACCTTTATGCATTCCTGGATAGTATCAGCATTTGGGAGCAAGTATGAGGTGAAAAAGGGGGATATAAAGTCTAGGCGGTGCCTTCAAGGACCGTCAAACAAAGTCGGACCAAACGGCACTTGCATTAAACATGCAAAAACTGGGATTTCTAACTATCATCAAATCTTACCTTTATGCATTCCCGGATAGTATCAGCATTTGGGAGCAAGTAAGAGGTGAAAAAGGGGGAAATACAGTATAGGCGGTGCCTTCAAGGACCCTCAAACAAAGTGGGACAAAACAACACCTGCTTAAACATGCAAAAACTGGTATTTCTAACTATCATCAAATCTTACCTTTATGCATTCCCGGATAGTATCAGCATTTGGGAGCAAATATGAGGTGAAAAAGGGGGGGAAATACAGTCTAGGTGGTGCCTTCAAGGACCGTCAAACAAAGTGGGACAAAACAGCACTTGCATTAAACATGCAAAAACTGGGATTTCTAACTATCATCAAATCTTACCTTTATGCATTCCCAGATAGTATCAGCATTTGGGAGCAAATATGAGGTGAAAAAGGGGAAAATACAGTATCGGCGGTGCCTTCAAGGACTGTCAAACAAAGTGGGACAAAACGGCACTAGCATTAAACATGCAAAAACTGGGATCCCGGATAGTATCAGCATTTGGGAGCAAGTATTGAGGTGAAAAAGGGGGAAATACAGTTTAGGCGGTGCCTTCAAGGACCGTCAAACAAAGTGGGACAAAACGACACTTGCATTGAACATGCAAAAACTGGGATTTCTAACTATCATCAAATCTTACCTTTATGCATTCCCGGATAGTATCAGCATTTGGGAGCAAGTATGAGGTGAAAAAGGGGAAAATATAGTATAGGCGGTGCCTTCAAGGACCATCAAACAAAGTGGGACAAAACGGCACTAGCATTAAACATGCAAAAACTGGGACCCCGGATAGTATCAGCATTTGGGAGCAAGTATGAGGTGAAAAAGGGGAAAATACAGTATCGGCGGTGCCTTCAAGGACCCTCAAACAAAGTGGAACAAAACAGCACTCGCGTTAAACATGCAAAAACTGGGATTTCTAACTGTCATCAAATCTTACCTTTATGCATTCCCGGATAGTATCAGCATTTGGGAGCAAATATGAGGTGAAAAAGAGGAAAATACAGTATCGGCGGTGCCTTCAAGGACCGCCAAACAAAGTGGGACAAAACAGCACTTGCTTAAACATGCAAAAACTGTGATTTGTAACTATCATCAAATCTTACCTTTATGCATTCCCGGATAGTATCAGCATTTTGGAGCAAATATGAGGTGAAAAAGGGGAAAATACAGTACAGGTGTTGCCTTCAAGGACCGTCAAACAAAGTGGGACAAAACGACACCTGCTTAAACATGCAAAAACTGGGATTTCTAACTATCATCAAATCTTACCTTTATGCATTACCGGACAGTATCAGCATTTGGGAGCAAATATGAGGTGAAAAAGGGGAAAATACAGTCTAGGTGGTGCCTTCAAGGACCGTCAAACAAAGTGGGACAAAACAACGCTTGTATTAAACATGCAAAAACTGGGATTTCTAACTATCATCAAATCTTACCTTTATGCATTCCCGGATAGTATCAGCATTTGGGCGCAAATATGAGGTGAAAAAGGGGAAAATACAGTCCAGGCGGTGCCTTCAAGACCGTCAAACAAAGTGGGACAAAACGGCACTTGCATTAAACATGCAAAAACTGGGATTTCTAACTATCATCAAATCTTACCTTTATGCATTCCCGTATAGTATCAGCATTTGGGAGCAAGTATGAGGTGAAAAAGGGGAAAATACAGTATAGGCGTTGCCTTCAAGGACTGTCAAACAAAGTGGGACAAAACGGCACTAGCATTAAACATGCAAAAACTGGGATCCCGGATAGTATCAGCATTTGGGAGCAAATATGAGGTGAAAAAGGGGAAAATACAGTACAGGTGTTGCTTTCAAGGACCGTCAAACAAAGTGGGACAAAACAGCACTTGCATTAAATATGCAAAAACTGGTATTTCTAACTATCATCAAATCTTACCTTTATGCATTCCTGGATAGTATCAGCATTTGGGAGCAAATATGAGGTGAAAAAGGGGGGGAAAAAACAGTATAGGCGGTGCCTTCAAGACCGTCAAACAAAGTGGGACAAAACGGCACTCGTATTAAACATGCAAAAACTGTGATTTCTAACTATCATCAAATCTTACCTTTATGCATTCCCGCATAGTATCAGCATTTGGGAGCAAGTAAGAGGTGAAAAAGGGGGAAATACAGTATAGGCGGTGCCTTCAAGGACCCTCAAACAAAGTGGGACAAAACAACACTTGTATTAAACATGCAAAAACTGGGATTTCTTACTATCATCAAATCTTACCTTCATGCATTCCCGGATAGTATCAGCATTTGGGAGCAAATATGAGGTGAAAAAGGGGAAAATACAGTACAGGCGTTGCCTTCAAGGAGCGTCAAACAAAGTGGGACAAAACGGCACTTGTATTAAACATGCAAAAACTGGGATTTCTAACTATCATCAAATGTTACCTTTGTGCATTCCCGGATAGTATCAGCATTTGGGAGCAAATATGAGGTGAAAAAGGGGAAAATACAGTACAGGTGTTGCCTTCAAGGACCGTCAAACAAAGTGGAACAAAACAGCACTCGCGTTAAACATGCAAAAACTGGGATTTCTAACTGTCATCAAATCTTACCTTTATGCATTCCCGGATAGTATCAGCATTTGGGAGCAAGTATGAGGTGAAAAAGAGGAAAAAACAGTATAGGCGTTGCCTTCAAGGACTGTCAAACAAAGTGGGACAAAACGGCACTTGCTTAAACATGCAAAAACTGTGATTTGTAACTATCATCAAATCTTACCTTTATGCATTCCCGGATAGTATCAGCATTTTGGAGCAAATATGAGGTGAAAAAGGGGAAAATACAGTACAGGTGTTGCCTTCAACGACCGTCAAACAAAGTGGGACAAAACGACACCTGCTTAAACATGCAAAAACTGGGATTTCTAACTATCATCAAATCTTACCTTTATGCATTACCGGACAGTATCAGCATTTGGGAGCAAATATGAGGTGAAAAAGGGGAAAATACAGTCTAGGTGGTGCCTTCAAGGACTGTCAAACAAAGTGGGACAAAACGGCACTAGCATTAAACATGCAAAAACTGGGATCCCGGATAGTATCAGCATTTGGGAGCAAGTATTGAGGTGAAAAAGGGGGAAATACAGTTTAGGCGGTGCCTTCAAGGACCCTCAAACAAAGTGGGACAAAACAACACTTGCATTAAACGTGCAAAAACTGGTATTTCTAACTATCATCAAATCTTACCTTTATGCATTCCCGGATAGTATCAGCATTTGGGAGCAAATATGAGGTGAAAAAGGGGGAAATACAGTCTAGGTGGTGCCTTCAAGGACCGTCAAACAAAGTGGGACAAAACAGCACTTGCATTAAACATGCAAAAACTGGGATTTCTAACTATCATCAAATCTTACCTTCATGCATTCCCGGATAGAATCAGCATTTGGGAGCAAGTATGAGGTGAAAAAGGGGGAAATACAGTTTAGGCGGTGCCTTCAAGGACCCTCAAACAAAGTGGGACAAAACAGCACTTGTATTAAACATGCAAAAACTGGGATTTTTAACTATCATCAAATCTTACCTTTATGCATTCCCGCATAGTATCAGCATTTGGGAGCAAATATGAGGTGAAAAAGGGGGAAAAAAAACAAAAAACAGTATAGGCGGTGCCTTCAAGGACCCTCAAACAAAGTGGGACAAAACGACACTTGCTTTAAACATACAAAAACTGGGATTTCTAACAAAATTTCTATCTGCGATTGTGTGATTAATTAATTGAGTTAACTGTGGACAAGATGGGATTAATCGCGATTAAATATTTTAATCGAGTGACAACCCTAATAGCGCTTCATTTAAGGAGCATGAATGAGTCTGTTTCTTTCTTTTTAAAGTGCACCTGTCGCGAGGACCCAGTCCCATTTCCCTCAGCGCCCAGGAGGCGTGGCCTGTGGCGGCGGCCATCACCGAGTACATCAACGCTTACTTCAAGGGCGGACAACACAATCGGTCGGCGTGACGTCTGCAGAGCTTGCATCCTCGTGGATGCCGTCGGAAAACAATAATAAACATCTTCTTTTCCCGCTTTTCTCCAGCTGTCTGGTGAAGATCACAGGCGACCTGACCATGTCCTTCCCAGCGGGAATCACTCGCATTTTCACAGCCAACGCCAACGTTCCCGTGCTCAGTTTTCGTTTGGTCAACATCTCCAGGATAGACCACTTCCTGCCTAATCAGAAACTCCTCTACAGGTCAGTAAGTTATTATTATTTTTTTATGATGATTTGTGTCACGTCATGGCGGTCACGGAAAACGATGTGCCCGCAGCGATCCTTCCCAGAGTGACCCGGATGCCCGGGACTTCTGGTTCAACATGCCGGCCCTGCAGCTCCACTTGCAGCGGGAAGCCGAAGCCAACCCCCAGGCTTCCTACTACAACGTCGGACTACTCAAGTATCAGGTCGCCATCAAAACACTCTTTGCGTGGCGTTCACGTGCACCGATCCCAGTTTGAGAAATATGACGTACCGTTGGTGCAGGTCTCCTCCCAGGACCCGGCCAGGGCCCCCCTCCTGCTGTCGGCAGAGTGCCAGCGAAGCGGCACGGTGACCAGGGTGTCTCTGGACTACCACTGCTGTCCTGTGACGGCGCCTTCCACTCAGCTCAACGCCGTCCAGGTCCTGCTGCAGCTGGACCACACTGCCGCCGACCTGCAGTGCCAGCCGCCCGCCTCCTGGTGAGCCACGACTCCTTAATATTTATATACATATATATACGTATATATTATGTATTATGAAAAAATAAAATTAAATACAATTAGTAATTGTAAGATAAAAATAAACAAAGGGGGACCCTGACTAGAAAATGAAGAAATAAAGATAAAAAAAAACAAAAATAATAATGTAACAAATAAATCAAATAATAATAATAATAATGAATAATAAAAGAGAGAAGAATTTTGACAAAAATATTTTCAAATATACAATTAATTATTGTTAAATAAAAAATAAATAAATGAGTGTAGCTAGTGCAACTTTAAAAACAAAATGAAAAAATAAAGATTAAAAAAACAAAAGTAATAAATATAATACATAAAAATAATAAGTAAGAAATAACAAAAGCTATTAATTAAGAAATAATATTTTTTAATATATATTTTATTGGAATTATTATTAATTAAGTAAATACAGTAAAAACTATGCTGACAATATCCGGCATGTCAAATCAAAGAAGTTAAGTCAGTAATTAAATAAGTAAAAACGGGAGGCTTTAGCTCCCAGCTAAAAATAGCAACAATGTCTTGTAGGTGAAAAAGTCAGTGTTTTGTTTTTTTTTGTGCCGCTGCAGGAACGCTGAGGAAAGGCGTCTGCTGTGGAAGCTCTCCAACCTTTCTCCCACCAACCACAGCAAAGGTCAGCGCTGCCTTTGTCCTCTCGCCCCCCCCATCCCCCCAACAAGGAAGGAAACTAAGCAGCTTGACATTTAAACATTTACCCACATATTCATATTCAACCATTCATCCATAGCCTTAGTGTCTCGTTGAAAACTAAAGTAAACTACAATGTCAGGATTTTCTTCTTGATTCATTGGCCATCATCACATGGTCACATGGTCACATGGTCACATGGTCAGTCCACGTTGGCTCTTAGCTTCATGTGGTGATGGTCACATGACAGGACTGGCATTGGATCCTATTGACAAGGAGGACAGCTTTAATTGGACAACAGTCCTTTTATTTGTGTCATCCCAGGATAGAAGCAAGTTTTATCTCCTAATTAGGACTTTTTGTCTCATAACAATGACTTCCTTCTCTCATTACTAGGACTTTGGAGCTCATCATTTCAATTTATCTTTTCATTTTCAACTTTTATCTCAGAATTATTACATTTTTATCTCATAATTGTTTTCGATTTTGTCCCATAATTTTTATCTCATACATACATACATACATACATATATGCATACATATGTATGTATACTTACATACATACATACATACATACATACATACATACATACATACATACATACATACATACATATGTATACATGCATACATACATACGTACATGCATATGTATACATACATATATGCATACATATGTATGTATACATACATATATGCATACATATGTATGTATACATACATATATGCATACATATGTATGTATACATACATATATGCATACATATGTATGTATACATACATACATACATGCATACATATGTATGTATACATACATACATGCATACATATGTATGTATACATACATACATGCATACATATGTATGTATACTTACATACATGCATACATGCATATGTATGTGTATGTATGTATACATATGTATGTCTACTTACATACACGCATACATACTACATACATACATACATATATACATACATACATACATACATACATACGTACATGCATATGTATGTGTATGTATGTATACATGCATACATACGTACATGCATATGTATGTGTATGTATGTATACATGCATACATACGTACATGCATATGTATGTGTATGTATGTATACATATGTATGTCTACTTACATATATGCATACATATGTATGTATACTTACATACATACATACATACATATATGCATACATATGTATGTATACTTACATACATACACATGCATACATACGTACATGCATATGTATGTGTATGTATGTATGTATACATATGTATGTCTACTTACATATATACATACATACATACATACATACATGCACATTAATTCATACATACATGCACATGTATATGTACGCATGTATATGTATACATGCATGCACATACATACATACATATGTGTATGTATACATACTACATATGTATATGACCTGTTTTCTCATAATTATTATATTTTTAATCTTATAGGTTTGACTATCTTGTCTTATAATTTGGACTTTTGATCTGCTAATTGTGAGATGAATGATTAATCCGTGGCAGAAGTTGGCCTCCAGCCAAATCAATGTCACACGTGATAATTGTTGAGTTTCTGTTGAACTTTTGAGTCATGGTACGGCTTTGTAGGTTCCACTGTGTTTTTCCACTTGTCTCCAAGGCTCGGGGACCCTGTGTGCCAGCTGGCAGTGTTTGGAGGTCCCCCACGGGCCCCCACCCAGCCTGGCTGTTCAGTTTGTGGGCTCCGGGGCCTCGCTCTCTGGCATGGACGTGGAGCTGGTTGGCAGCCGCTATCGCATGTCGCTGGTCAAGAAGCGATTCGCCACAGGTGAACACACATACTTAAAATACACACAATACAAATATATGGAAATATAATTATTACATTATTATGGTGGAGCTCTGCTTTTTGGGGAGGTGACATTCTGGGACAGCAAATGGGGAAAAAAATCTCTCCAATTTTGGATCAACATTTGCAATAAGAGTGACTGCTGTAATAGTAGATTCAGCTCCAGTAGGTACTCAGCACTCATGAATGATCATCATGTAAGATGATGGAATCATGATGTCATGGTGTAACTTTACACTATGGTGTGTTCAAAGACCACCAAAAAAGGTGGGAAATCTCAACGCTTGACAAAGAAATGTGTGTGACATTTGTGCTGTACATAAATAATCATAAATAAATACTATACTATACTAATGACTTTTCTTCTTCTCTGACAGGGAAGTACATGGCGGGTTGCAGCTTGTGATGTTTGCTTCCATCCATCTTACCCGGAATGTTGCAGCATCAAGACGACGTCCTGGAGACGAGGCACATTGTGCCAACAAGCACTTAGTTCTGACTGTGTTTACTGCTGTTTTAGGACCAATCTTCTTCTTCTTCTTCTTCTCCATTTTCACTCACGTCTCTCGTCTTTGTTCTGGAGGAAAAGTTCTTTGTTTTCTTCTCGTGCCTTTTTGTTTACCAGACTGCAAACCAAGCTAAAAGTCCGTTACAGGGAAGCATGTGATTAATAAGTTAAATGACCGTCACGAATATCCTAAATGACTAAACAGGGTTGTTAGATCTTTTAAACCTTTAAAAAAAAAAGCAAATGTTTGTATATCTGCTACAAAAAAAAAGGATTTGTGATGTTGATATTTGATAAAGAAATTACGCAAGACGTTGGTTTACGCCAGTTTATTATAACACATTGTGACAAGTACAAAATACAGCCTGTATTATATGCAGTATAACAACCATCATCTGTTCTTGGGCTAGATAAAGTGGAGGTTTAAAAAGACACAAAAATAAGGGTTTCAGTATACTTGGAAGAGGACCCAACTCTAGTTCCATAAAAAAAAAAAAAAAATCATCTCCCAAAAAATCTAAAACAGTTTTACAAAACATGGAAAAGAAACATTACAAGTTTCCAAAGCACTTGAAGGCAACACGTTTCAAAAAGCCTTAAATAAGTCGAGCACGAGAGGAGAGGACGGGATTGTGGGCGGGGGGCGGGGGAATCAATCAATCAATCAATCAATCAATCAATCAATTAAGCGATCATTCATTGGACGAGGCCGGTGTGATCTTTATATATTGAACGGTTGGGAACAAATCCAATTATTTTTTATTTTTTTATTTTTTGGACACAAAAAGAATTAAGGCCACAGAACACACACACACACACACATACCACATCATATAAAGATATATGTAATATATAATTTAT